>NC_049230.1:54650995-54971273 GCF_011100685.1 Canis lupus familiaris
CAGAAAGTGCTATGATACCTGGAGACCTATGGAGGAGAACAGAGAATCTGGGAGGAGAGCAAGGCAAACCTCTGCCTAATTCAGAATTCAAACCAGAGCCCAAAAACCAAATCAGAAACTCTCTTCCTCCTCCCACCTGTTCTACAAGCTCTGTTCCCAGAACCCAAAATTAAGGCCCTTACTATTAGTAAATTACTTTAAGACACTATTAATTAGGACCACCTGGGTGGCTTAGTTGGTTAAGCATCTGCCTTTGGTTCAAGTCATGATCTGTGGGGATCCAGCCTACAGAGTTCCCTGCTCAGCAGGATGTCCACTTCTTTCTTTCCCTCTGCCTCCTCCCCCTTGCTCACGCTCTGTCTCTGTCTCTCAAATAAATAAATAAAATCTTTTCTTAAAATGCTATTAAATAAAAAGTTTTATATAGGTCAGGCTGGTAACCTACCTCGTTGGGGTTTGTTTTTTAAGATTATTTATTTATTTGAGAGAGAGCAGGAGCAGGGAGGAGAGGGAGAAGCAGGCTCCCTGCTGAGTGCGGAGTCCTGACTCAGTCTCGATTCCAGGACCCTGAGATCATGACCTGAGCTGAAGGCAGACGCTTAACCGACTAAGCCACCCACATACCCCTAACCTCATTGTTTTTATGGGAAAATGTGTTCCATGTTCCAAATAATCAATTTGCAAATGATCTTTAGGAACAGAGAGCCCTTCTGTAAGTAAGTTCCCTGTCAAGAGACGGCCCTTCTGAAGTTATTTCACAGGCGGGAAGCCCTCCAAGCCAGGCCTAGTGTCAAGGGAATGGCTACCTTGTAGGAAGCACTGCAACAACCACTAATGAACATACACATGTTGTTACCAGAATATGCAATCCTCAAATCAAAGAACCAAGCCTTCAAACCTGAGACTGTGATAACTGACCCCCTCCAGCCTCAGATTCTATCTCTGACAAGGTGCCATGGGACAGGTGGATACCATACAAGCTCACAGTGTAAGATGGAAATATCTAGAGTTTTAGAGATGTTTCCTAAAACTCCCCAAATGTATAATGTAATATCATCTATCGTTTGAGAACCAGCCTACAGGTTCAACCTGTACCACCTTTTAAAAGGACGAGAGCAATCAACATTTCCTGACTACCCCCCATGCCCTATGTTTTGCCCTCGTAATCTATGGAACACATACTACAACTCTGTGGGGAAAGTATAACGTACCCATTTTCAGAGATAAGAAAGGGCTCACAGAGAATGTGATCTGCCAGGCAGAGCCAGGTCTGTACAACTCTAAAATCCAAGGTTATCACCACCACACTGAGTGAAGTGGTTCTTTCTACTTGTTCCAAAATGTCCTGTTTCAAACTGCAAAAAAGGACCACCTCTAGGGACCTGGCTCTTTCCAGCCATAGATATCTCCCTCGAGCTTTCATCTCTTTTAGTGCATGGGCTGTCTCCTCAACCACCCAACTTTGGAGAAATAATCATCTCACTGAGAATTCTGGTGGGCTTATATCTCTCACAGGCATTACCAGAACTTCCAAGGGCATAGGCACATAAGTTTTGTATTAAATGAAGTAAATGCCTGGTTTCAAAGGGCCTAAGAGTCCATACCCAGTTCTTTGTTAATCTATTTGGGAAAGGGGGGGGGGGGGTGGATGCCTTTTTTGGTCTTCATAATTTCTCCTTCCTTTTTTTTTTTTTTTTTTTTTTTTTTTATGATAGTCACAGAGAGAGAGAGAGAGAGGCAGAGACACAGGCAGAGGGAGAAGCAGGCTCCATGCACCGGGAGCCTGACGTGGGATTTGATCCTGGGTCTCCAGGATCGCGCCCTGGGCCAAAGGCAGGCGCCAAACCGCTGCGCCACCCAGGGATCCCTAATTTCTCCTTCCTGAGGCCTTTCCAGAGATCCCAAAAAACAAGACAGTTAGAAGGAATATCCAATGCTTTCAAAACATTAGCTGTGTTTGGTCAACTTACTCGCCCCATCAGGACTTTAAATTATCTAGGGTCAGTCCTTCCTAGCTCGGTGTGGGCTCAGTGATGTCAGCAAACAGCCTTCCCCTTCTCCAGGAAACAGGGCTCTATCTATATAGGCAGATCCTTTCTCTGGTACTTCCATCCCAGTTATTGGAGATGAACCAAAGTGAGGCCACGGTGCAAAGAAAAGTTACAGACGGTGATGCCAGGGAGAGACTCCTCTTGCACAACCAGCTTTTTTAAATTAGTGGTTTACACAAGCAAAGGCCGTTTCTCTCAATAAATTTTCAGCCACGGAAAGAGAACTGCACTGCCCCGCCTCCAAGAGGGAAAGAGCGTAGGTGGGCAGGGTGCAGAGGCGACTGCAAAGGGGGTGGGGGTGGGGGTGGGGGTGGGGGCGGGGGCGGGGGCGGGCCCGGCCCACAGAGCACCACCCCTCACCTCCAGGGCAAGGGCAGCCCCCAGAGTCACCTTCGCCCCCATCCCCGGCAGATTCCCCACCAGCTCCAGAGCTCACCGCAGCACGCGCAGCCCAGATGTGGAAGAGGCCTCGCCCTTGGGCCACAGCACTGCGCACCCGGCCCTTGGGCAGCCGGGGCTCCCCGAGTCCGGATGTTGCGCCCCACCCACCACCCCTTCGCAGCCCCGGGATCTAGCCCGGCCCCCCGATCCCCCCAACACGTCCTCCCCGGGGTCCAGCAGCTCCTGCCGCTCGGGCACCTCCACCTCCCGACCCCGCCGCCCCCCCGCCGCCCCCCGGTACCACACCCCTTCCCCGCCCCCGCCCCCGCGCCCCTACCCCACCCCGGCCCGGCCCGTCCTACCTGGCGGCGACTGCCGCTCACCCTCAGCCATCTTCCTCCCGCCGGGAGCCGGTCCGGATGCCTGAGGGGGTCTCACCTTTCACCCCCGGACACCCTCCCTTTCCCCGGCTCCACCAGGCGCTCAGAGCTTTCTGAAGAAAAAGAAGCACCGGCTTCTTCTTTTTTTCTTTTTCGGCTATAACCGAAAACCGAGAATTACAGTCACCCCCGTGAAGACGGCCGCCATGCTGGTGCGGGGCACTCAGGGAGCATGCCCAGCAACTGCCGGCTCGCGGCTGCGGCGCTCACCCGAGGCGGCGGCCATATTGGTGCGGGGCAGCTGGGAGCATGCGCACCAACGGCCGGCTCGCCTCCCTAGCAGCCAACGGCCCGCCGGCGGGTGGGAGGCGGCAGCCATGCTTGTGCGGGGCGCTCCCCACCTGTCATCTCTGGCCCTATCCCGGGGCACATTAGAGGACATTCCCTTGTTGACATGGCTGTGTTTTCCTGCCGCTCTGAGAGTAGCGCTCAAGGACACCAACGGGGCTGAGAGGGGTGCACACTACTGCCTCCAACGGCCTAGACAGCGTTTGGAGGTGGGAGACGGCGAGCCGGACAGCGGCCTGGGCTCGGCCCCTCCTCCTGGATTCCACAGCCCGGAGGGGATCTGGCGACCACAGACGGAGCCCTCGGCCCCGCCCCGTCCCTTCCCGCACCCTGGTCCCGCCCCGCGCTCGCAGCTAGCGGCCGGAGCCTGCAACCGGCTGGCGGCCCCGCCCCAAGAGTCCTCCTCCGGGGCCCCCAGCCCGCCGCCCGCCCGGCCCGGTGGGTGGGCGCCGGGCCGCCTGGACCGGCCCGCGGCGCTGACTCGGCGACCTTGGCCCGAAGGCTCTAGCGGGGACCCACCGGCGGCGGCGGCGGCGGCGGCGCGGACTTTGGCCGTGCGGAGGACCGAGCGGGCTGTGCGTGAGCGGGCGGGCCGCAGCGATGTTGGCTTTCGCGGCCAGGACGGTGGTGAGTGCGGCGGGGAACCGGGCGGGCGGGCCCTGGACGGGACGGGCTGGCTGCGCGGGGCGGGCTCCGGAAGGGGGCCGCGGGCCGTCGGGGCGACAAGGCCGAGGGGCCACTGCCCTGCCCCGCCAGCGGTTGCTGAGGTGGGCCCGGCAGGTGGACCCACCCTGCTTGGCAGAGGAGGAGACTGACGCTCAAGGTCAGCGGTGGCACCGAACCTACGTCGTGTGGCCCTAAATTCCAATCACCCGGAAAGGATAGTGGGGACGCTGCCTTCCCTGACACCCAGAGCCAAGGATCCGGGAGACCAGCAGTCTCTCTCGCACACCTGTCGCACGCTCAGTCTGAGCCATCTATGCCCAGGCTAGAGCCACTTCTCCAGCCTCATCCAGTTGGTCAGTCTCCTTGAGCTTATCAAATGGCCCTTGAGGAATCTCGTGTGGCCAGAGAAATTCATGTGGAGGCCTCAAGCTGGGCTGCTCTGAAGGTCCTCCGAACGGGCAGGAGGCAGCAGGTGGCAGCCCCACACCCTTCTTACCCGCCAGTCCCTCCCCCAGCTTGTCCAAGCCTACCCCACAGTCCTCCCCACAGGACACCAAGCAGTGCTGCCACTCTGATTTGAGTTCCTTTCCTCTCTACTCCAAGCGTATCTCTGCCTGCATTTCCTTCTGTCTGTGCCAAGAAGGGTGTCCAAACAGACACTACTTGGCCCAGAGGCTCTTCCAGCTCTCCCAGAGCCCAGGACTCCACATCACCCTTGCTCCTGACCCGGAAAGGGTGGTGCCCCAGTCTCACAGACAGCTTCTAGGTCATCCTCCAGGAACCGCTGGGTGGCCTGATCAGTTTACTGCTGGGAAAACTAAGGCAAGGAGAGACTTGGCCGGAATCCCCCGGACCTGGTAACTCAAATGGAGAAGAATCCTGAAACCAGCCTCCTCCAGTTTATTTTTTAGTCCCCGAAGTCCACTCTTGGCTCCCCACTGAATGAGCTATAGCTCAAGAGAACCGGGCTTTGGTGGATGGGAAGCCCAGAAGGGCTCCAAGAGTCCTCCTGGAGGAAAACAAGATGAGCTCTTAGCTGCCACTTATGGCCACTTATGGCCCTTTCCCAGTGTCTGCTCTCTTGCACCAACCCCAGTTTACAGAACTGATTTCAGGATTATGGTGTAACCTCAGCGGCCAGGCAGCTTCTGCCTCCAGCCAAGTTTTCCGTCATTCAACAGACCTACGCAGATTCCAACAGGTGGATTTTTTAAATCCCTCCTGGCCCTGGCACCAGGCCCACCCAGAGAAGAAAGGAGAACATATTCTACGTTTCCTCCCACTCCAATGCCTACTACCAGCCTCTTCACCTGCTCCCCAATCCTCCACTTCTGACAGTTAGGGAGGGTGCCTGCCACAGCCACAACCTTAGATGCCACCATAGCCACCGTAGCCATTGCCACTGCCACTGCTGCCTCCCCCACCCTGAATCTTGGCTCTTGTCTTCTCTTTCCAGCCCGGGCAAGTGGCTGTCTCTTGCTAGGTTCTGCTCACCCACTGGGTAGCACAGTTAGGCTTAGAGGTCCAGCCCAAGGCAGACAGACAGGGCTCAGAACTTCAGTCCTGCCATGGAGGACGGGCAGCAGAAAGAGAAGGTATGGAACAATCCTCTGCCACTCACCTACCCACTGCTGCCAGCAGCCTTGGATCTCCTAGCTCTCTTTCTGTCCACCTCCAGAGTCTCCCAGACTTTCTCTCTTTGCCACCTCTCACCCACCTACCAAGCCATTCAGCTCTTGCTTGCCACAGCGCTGCCCCTATGCCACCTCTGTCCCCATCCCACAGACAGATAAAAACCAAGGCCTGGCCCTCACCCAAAGATGCTGTCATCATCTGGCTCTTTCTGACTTTCTCTTTTTGCCTCTTATTTCTCAGCTTGGCAGGGGTGGGAGTAATGGAGGTATGGGCCCCTGGGCGGGAGCAGTCACCTCACTACCTCCTGGCTGGCTCATTGTGCCAGGGTGAAGAAGGCGGGGCCTTGTTGCTTCCAGACAGGTGAGAGGTCACTCTCAGCTCTGCCACCCCCAACAGGTGCCATTCATCCTGACTTGGTTCCCCAGAGCCTTACCAGGATGGGTGGCCACACCCCCCTACCCTCTCCCTACCTGCATCTCCAGGCCCCAGAGAGGTGGAGACACCTAAAGTTTGAGGGCTGGGAAGCCAGGCAGGCACCACCCAAGGGGCTGTCTCTGACCCCAAGGATTGGCACATAAGTGCCCAGGACTGGAGCTTTAGGATTGCCAGGGCCTTCCAGAGCCAGTGAGACAATGAGCAAGATGTTCTGCTGCCTGCAGGTGAAGCCCCTGGGCTTCCTCAAGCCCTCCTCCTTGATGAAGGTCTCCAGCCGCTTCAAGGCACACCAGGATTCACTGCCTCGACTGCCCGTGCCTGCGCTTCAGCAGTCCTTGGACCGCTACCTCAAGGCGCTGCAGCCCATTGTGAGCGAGGAGGAGTGGGCCCAAACCAAGCAGCTGGTGGAAGAGTTTCAGACCTCGGGGGGTGTCGGGGAGCGGCTGCAGAAGGGGCTGGAGCGCAGGGCCAGGAAGACGGAGAACTGGGTGAGTGGAGCTCCCTGTTTCCACATAGGTTGGGGGGCCCCGAGTCCCTCACAGAGGCTCAGGTGGTGAGAGGACCCCTTGCTGTGGCCTGTTGCTGGCCTCACGCTGAATTTTCCAATACCAGCTGCTCTGGCACACTTATTTGTGCCATGGAGTTTCTGGAGTGCTTACTGTGTGCCCAGCACTAGGTCAGGTCCCTGGGTGAGCAAGAAGGACACACTGTGGTCCTTCAGGGCTGACATTCACGCAGGGTGGGAAGCGAGCTGATTAAACTGCAGGCAGGTGTTGCTGGCAGTGAAGTTGGCCGGGAGAAAAAGGGAGAATGGCAGTGTCTTTGTTCTGAGTGGGCAGAGAGGAGGTAGTGTTGGATCTGAGAGAGAGGAACAACACAGGCAAACGTGGCAACAGCCTACCGTGTTCATCAGCAGAGCCTGGAATGTAGCACCATGGCCTAGAGCTTGGGGGCGGGGTAGCATCAGAGGAAGGCCTCTGGACTTGAGCTCAGTGGGAGCTGAGGGAGGGGAGCACAGGATGGCTCCAGGCAGGGCATTTGTGTTGTTCGGTGACAGATCAGATTGCCCTGGTTCTCTGTCACACAGGTGTGTTCAGCTCATGAAAACGGGTCCATACTGATGCTCCATGCAATTTTCTGTATGCATCTTACACCTCAGCATAATTGAAAAGGACCACCCTGACTGCTGGGATGGAAGTGGGAGTGGGGGTGGGAGGCATGTGATTAGGCCGGCGCCGGTACCCCAAAGGAGATACCAGGAGATGCCGCAGTAAGGGGTAGCGAGTCATTCCTTTCGTTTTATGTTCTGGAGGGAGCACCAGTGGCTCTTACCAGTGGCTGTGTGGGAAGTAGTCCTGACCTAAAGCAACTGTGTGGGGCGAAGGAAGAGGGAGACTTGCCAAGCTGGAGATGGCCCAGAAGGGAGCTGCTTTGGCAGAGAGAACCAGAGTCAGGTTCTGGCCCTGTAAGGTGGGAGATGCTTTGAGTGGGACAGGTGGTAGGGTGGGGGCCACACACGGGAGGTGGAAGTCATCAACTGATAGGCAGCACGTACTGAGCTTCAGCAGGCATTTAGAGTCTGTGGTCCAGCAGCTTACCAGTATTTTTAGCTCAGAACTCCTTCTAACAGAAACTTTCCAGCTAAGGGGCAAGGATATCCCATTCTCCACTCACAGGGCCCTAGTGCCCAGCAGATTCCTAATGGGGGAATGCCCACATCTGCAGGAACTCCGCTTATTTCCCAGCTCTGGCTGGAGGCCCTGAGATCTCCAGTGGAGTTGGGGGGGTGGGGTGCTGGCTGAAGGGCACCCAGCTGTTCCCAGACAGGAGGGAATTCCTTTCTGCCCCTCCCTGATTCACAGAGGAGGCAGCTGAAGCTCAGAGAGGTAGACTGAAAGCCCAGAGCCACACAGCTCTGGGAGGTCCTGAGCTACACAGGATGGTCTGGCTGACCAGGAGCCCTGTCCTCAGGCCACAAGTCAGCAGACAGCAGTTGCTCACTAGCCTGCTGTACAACCTGGGCGCGTCATCTTCCCTCAGCCCTTGCAAAGGGCCCATGGCTGGTGCCCTGGTGCCACAGGCCAGCAGTTCCCCAAGTAGAACCTGTATGATGAATAGGCATGTCCCACTGCTGTCTGAGAGGGGATAGGAAACACAGTGGGGGTGTGTGCCCCTGGGATTGAGAGACCTGCCAGGGAGGTGTTGCAGGCGTGTGTGTAAAGGGGCAGAGTGAGGGGCATGTCCCAGTCACCATGTAAGGCTCAGGGATGACAGTCTCTTGGGAATCTGCACAGCCCAGACACAGGAGCCTTCAAAAACCTGTCCATGGCTGGTCCCCAGAGAGACTGCTCACCCAATGGAAAGAGCCCCGCTTATGTAGAGGACAGACCACCAAATGGGGACACAGGATGTGGTACCTAGATCTTGTCACTAGGGGAGTGATTTACCCTCTCAGCGAGCTTTCTCCACGTGGCCCTGACCTTGTGATCCCACTGGGTGTCTGCTCCCCAGTCTGACACCAACAGGAAGGACCCGGGTCCTGAGGGCTGCACTCCTGGCTCCCTGGAGAATGTCTACCTGGAACAGTCAAAAACACATTCACCAGACTTTCTTTTTATATCTTTTTCCATTTTTCCGTCTATCCGGGGTGGTTTTTTTTTTTTTTCTTTCTAAAAGCATAAAAGCATTGACCAAAAGTGTATAAGAAAAAGTGAAATGATTCCCATCTCTGCCTCTTTCCCTCAACCCACCCTATCCCCACCTTCAGGTTTCCTGCCAGTCTTTCTCTCTGGAATCTTTGGCTTGGTGGTCTTGTCTGATTCCTCTTGCTAATGCTGATTGCCTCAGGCAAAGGGGAAATGGGGGTGCTGCTGGTGGGTTTAAGTGGGGTGGACGGTTCTGGATCTGAGCATTCATTCTGAGAATCTATACTCCATGGAGGGGCCCAGCCAGGTCCCCACTCACTGCTCACAGGCTCTGGTCCTTTTCCCCAGCTGTCCGAATGGTGGCTCAAAACAGCCTACCTCCAGTACCGCCAGCCCCTGGTCATCTACTCCAGCCCTGCTGTGGCACTGCCCAAACAGGACTTTGTGGACCTGCAGGGACAGCTCCGGTGAGTGCAGCTGGGACAGGGCTCCAGGCACATCCAGGACCCTAACATCCAATCCCCCAGGAGACTATAGGGCCCCCAGTCCTGTTCCTCATGTTTCATCCCCACATACAGCCTTATGAAGTAGGGAGTATCATCCCTATTTTACAGATGGGGAAACTGAGACTCAGAACAATGAAAGGACTTCCCCAAAAGCACTTTTCAGGATTGGCTGATCTGGGCCAGAAAGCAGGGTCTCCCTGGCTCTAAAGCTTCGTAACTGTTAACCACACCGTGGCCCATGTCACCTCTCTTCCTATAAACCTGAGGCTATCCCTCACCTCAGTTCTCACCCTTCACCCCCACCCCTCTCGCTCCAGCTGGCCACAGGGGTGACCTTTGTACACAGTCCTCTTTACCATGTCATTCGGCCATGACACTTGCCCTGGCTTCTGTACCAGTGCTACCAGAGTTAAAAATACCAGTGACAGGATCTCCTGCCCAAGGACCAGCCACTCAGGCCTACCACCTGTTTCTCTTAAAGGGACCAGGGCGCCCCAAGAATTCTGGCTCAGACTCTAGCCCGTCATCCCAATGTTAGGACCCAGGGGCAGCCCAGGTGTCAGGCATGATTGGTATGGCCCAGACAATCCCAGGAGGAAGGTCAGATTGAGAGAGACAGAGGCCCCAAAACAGGAAGGCACCTATCAGAGGGGACACTCTGAGCTACTGCCCTCCCATTCATACTCCCTGTCCCCCAAGGTCCCAGGTCCCTTTATAACTGATGCTTCAAAGAAGGGTGACCTCCTTCCAGGCTCCAGGCTTCAGGCCCTTTGTGGGTAGAATCAGCCAGTACCTACCAGTAACCCAGCTGTAATTGTACTGCCATTCATTCATTACACCTACGTCCTGCCAGGGCTTGGCCAAAAGCATCTCCCTGGGCCCTCTAAGAGCCCTCCCTCTAGAGATAAGAGAAAGCTGGCTTAGAAGGGCAAGCCGGGATCCAAACACAGGTCCTGCACTTGAATTCCTTCAGGCTTTCTGCAGGCAGTGAGTCAGGAGTGATGCAATCTGTATCCTCCTTCAGCGAGGCCCTTCCCTTACCTGACCAGGGGCCTCCTGTGGGGTGTCCGCGTGGGGTGTCCGCGTGGGGTGTCCGCGCGGCTTCTAATTTCTAATTGGTCCCCCCAGGTTCGCTGCCAAATTCATCGAGGGCGTGTTGGATTTCAAGGCCATGGTTGACAAGTGAGCAGCCTGCCCCCGCCCTGCCCTCCTAATTGCCATAGCCACTACAGCCTGGGCCTGCAAGTGCAGTCGCCTCAGCCACATGCTGGGCTGGCCCAGAGTTCAGCTGCTTTCACTTCCTTGGCCCAGCTTCTGCTGGGGTTGGGGAGACAGAGTGGGGATTGGGACACCTAGGTCCTCTGCTCTGGCTTCTGAGACTGTGTGGCCACCTGGTGACCGTGTCCTAAAAGACCCCTGGAATTGGTGTCCAAGCCAAAGAGGACCCCAGAGGTTGACTCACTGCTTCATCTCTTCTGGCAAACTGAAGCACACGGGGGAAGGGAGTTTCCAGGGTGACACAAGCAGCACCCCCGCCCCAGAGTGGAATACTGGCCTCCTGACCCCAGGCCAGGCCCTGACACACCCCCTAGCTCATGCTGAGGGGGATTAGGGACCCTCCTCAGCTGTGCCCAGCAGCAGCTCTCTGTCGGTTTTATCCTCTTCCCCGCCTACTTGCTTGGTGGCCCCCTCACTGTCCCTCTGCCCCCGCAGCGAGACCCTGCCTGTGGAGTACCTGGGGGGTAAGCCGCTGTGCATGAACCAGTACTATCAGATCCTGTCCTCCTGCCGTGTGCCGGGCCCCAAGCAGGACACGGTCATCAGCTTCAGCAAGACCAAGAAGCCGCCCATGCACATCACTGTGGTGCACAACTACCAAGTGGGTGGGCTCCTGCCCTTCTGCGGGGAGGGGGTGGGGGTGGGCAGGGCCAAAAGTCAGCTTCTCCAACACACACACCCATGTGTCCCCAGGAACAAGCATGCCCTGGGCATCTCTACCAGGTGCCTTGCTCGGCCCCAGCCTGAGGACAGCCAGGAGGGCCAAGGGCCTGCCCAGCCCGGGGAGAGCAATTCGAGGACCTCTTCCCATCTCACACCTGTGGCCTGGCTTCATCCCCCTGGGCAGGACCCAGGCTGGCACTGGCTGTGACTTCTGGGCTGCTGAGGCCAGGAGGAGGTGGAGGGTGGGAGGTAACTGCTGCCAGTCTGAGACCCCTACCCGCCTCCCTTCTCTTCACTTGCCTGTGCCCGGATAGTTTTTTGAGCTGGACGTGTACCACAGCGATGGGACACCGCTGACATCCGATCAGATCTTCATGCAGCTGGAGAAGATCTGGAACTCATCGCTGCAGACCAACAAAGAGCCCGTGGGCATCCTCACCTCCAACCACCGCAACTCCTGGGCGAAGGCATACAACACCCTCATCAAAGGTGCGACGGGGGTGGGGGTGAATGAAGGGAGAGAGGCCCACGCCAGGCCCTGGTGGCCACATTTCTCACCGAATCCTCTCAACTCAGAATGTGTGATGTTGGCCCATTTCACAGAGGGGGAAACTGAGGCTTGGTTGGATTTAGTTTTCCTCTCTTAAGTAGCAAGTTACAGTAAGAGTCCAAGTCCTCTGGCTGCAGACCCCACCTCGGTCTCCATGTTCCTGGCAAATCCTGTTTGGGTCAGGGGCATTGTCCCCAGACCCAGACCCCTGTGTTAGTCCCCTGAGCCACACTGGCTCTCCATGTGACCTGGGGCTTCTGTGTCCTCATTTCTTTTTTTTCCCCCCTTTTTTAAAAAGATTTTATTTATGCACAAGAGTGGGGTGAAGGGCGGGGGGAGGGGAGGGACAAGTAGACTCCCCACTGAGCCACAGGGCTTGATGTCAGATCTCATGACCCTGAGATCGTGGCCTGAGCCAAAAATCAAAGAATTGAACGCTTAACTGACCGAGCCACCCAGGTGCCCTCCCCCCCCCCCTTTTTTTTAAGTTTATTTTATTTTTTTGGTCATCTCTACCCACACCGTGGGGCTCAAACTCAAAAATCTGAGATTAGGAGTCACAGGCTCTTCCAACGAGCCAGCCAGGCGCCCCTCTCTTTCCTCTTTTCTAATGTGGGTCTGGTATTGGGCCCTGCTTCATGGGGTGCCAAGGGCTGCACATAAACATTCTGGAAGCCTCTGAGGCCTCCCCAGGCCTGACATGCACCCCCATCTTGCACCTCTCCCACCTTCTTCCCCAGACAAGCTGAATAGGGAGTCAGTACGTTCCATCCAGAAGAGCATCTTCACCTTGTGCCTGGACGCACCCATGCCTCGGGTCTCAGACGACGTGTACCGCAGCCACGTGGCTGGCCAGATGCTGCATGGGGGTGGGGGCAGGCTCAACAGTGGCAACCGCTGGTTTGACAAGACGCTGCAGGTGAGGACTCGGTAGGGCCAGGACTACCCCCACCCCCACCCCAGGACGCACACCCAAACCTGGCCCATTGCAGCCTCAGGACTTCCTGCCCGGCGCCGGGGTGTCCCTGGCCTCCCAGCTAGTAAAGCAGATGGGAAGCCAGCAGGTGGATGTGGCTGTAATTACCCAGCAGTCAGCCTGTCATTACTGGGCCTGTCCCAGAAACCGCTGTCACTCCTTTAGCACATCAGAGAGAAACTGGACTGTGGGGCCAGGCAGAGCGGCACAGTCTTGGCTCTGACCTTCCCTCTCTGCACCTGTAAATTGATTCCCCGGGAGGGTATTGCAGGGACTCAGGGAGGTACATGCGTAAGGTACATGCTTGCTATGGCCTGGAATGGGCCTGGGGCCCCTGGTGAGCGTTGGCTGTTATTAATAACAATATTAAGCGTGCATAACCCCTGAGATGGCTTTAGAGAGGCACTTCCCATGAAACCCAACCAGCACAGAGTGGCCCCAGGGACCTGGGCCTGATGGATACCCACTCCCCACCCCTAGTTCATTGTAGCAGAAGACGGCTCCTGTGGGCTTGTGTATGAGCACGCAGCAGCGGAGGGGCCCCCCATCATTGCCCTCGTGGACCACGTCATTGAGTTCACGTGAGTGTGGTTGTCCCGCCCTCTACCCAGTTCCCTAGCTCCTGGTGATGGGTGACACACGTAGGGGAATGCCATCCTCCCCTGTGCCTGGGAATCTGTCTCTTCAAAGGAAGCCAGAGGAAGGCATGAGCTTGGAGTCTTGAGACCCGGGTTTGAGTTCTGGTTCTGCCACTTCCCAGCTCTGTGACTTTGGACAAGTCCCTTCACTCTCCAGGCCTCCTCCATGTGGCCACTTGAAAGCTGGAGTAAAGGCAATTTTCTTTTTTTTTTTTTTTCTTTTTTTTTTAATTGACTTACTCATGAGAGACACAGAGAGAGTAGCAGAGACACAGGCACAGGCAGAGGGAGAAGCAGGCTCCACACAGGGAGCCCGACATGGGACTCAATCCCAGGTCTCCAGGATCACACCCTGGGCCGAAGGCGGCACTAAACCTCTGGGCCACCCGGGCTGCCCCTGAAGGCAATTTTCTAAAGAGCAAACCCAGAGTCTCCCTAGGCTGGCTCCCTCCAGCCTCAGGGACCCATGCCCCCAACCTAGTCCCAATGGACCCAGGCTCCCAGAGCCCCTGTGTCCCACGCAGGAAGAAGCCTGAGCTTGTGCGGTCCCCCATGGTACCCCTGCCCATGCCCAAGAAGCTGCGGTTCAACATCACACCCGAGATTAAGAGTGACATTGAAAAGGCAAAGCAGAATCTCAGCATGTAAGTAGCGGGCATGGGTGGGTGAAGTCAAGTTTAAGGATCGGAACACTCCTGGGCCTTCCCTGGGTTGGCAGGGGCTGCCAGGCTCCTGCTCCTCACCCACTTCTCTCCTGCCTCCCAGCATGATCCAGGACCTGGACATCATGGTGATGGTGTTCCACCACTTTGGGAAAGACTTCCCCAAGTCAGAGAAGCTGAGCCCAGATGCCTTCGTCCAGATGGCCCTACAGCTGGCCTACTACAGGTTCACCCTACCCCACGTGCCCATGGAGGAGGGATGGGACCTGGGGGTGGAGGTGGGGCAGCCCGCCAGGGTGTACTCAGCCCCCTGTCCCACCCAGGATCTACAAACAGGCATGCGCCACATATGAGAGTGCCTCTTTGCGCATGTTTCACTTGGGCCGCACCGACACCATCCGCTCCGCCTCCATGGACTCGCTGACCTTCGTCAAAGCCATGGATGACCCCAGTGTGTCGGTGAGAGGGCCGGGGTAAGGGTGGGCAAGCCGGCCGTGAGCCACCTCCCCTTCCTATACTTTCTGTCATCACACATCAATTGAGCCCCTACTATCTTCCTACCCTCTGGTGGGTGCTGGAAATCTAACAGAAGGTGGAGTCATGAGTTTGGTCCTGACCTTCCTGGTAGCCAAAGACAAAAAGGAACTGTTCATTCATTCACTCATCAGCAGTGAGCATCTGCTCTGTGCATCAGGCCTCAGGGGAGGATGGATGAGAGTCGGCAGCTGCAGTTCCTGCTCTTGGGGAGTGCAGATCCTAGGGCTGGCTGGGAAGTGGGCTGCTGGGGTGGATGCCAGAACAGACTTCAACTCCCTCACCTCCTAGGAGCACCAGAAGGTGGAGCTGCTGCGGAAGGCGGTGCAAGCCCACCGAGCCTACGCTGACCAGGTGACTGACTGACCCGTCATCTCCCGGCTGTCCATCCCTGCAGCAAAAGGCTGCCCACCCTTAGTGAGGGTGGCTATACTAGTCCTTCCCAAACCTTGGGGCATCTGAGTGAGGCTGAATAGCCCCCTTTTAAAGTTGGAGAAACTGAGGCTTAGCCCAGTGACGTTGTGGGTCCTGGGTGAACCTCTGGATCGTATGTCATGCTCTCCTCAACAGCCCCAGACTCCAGGATGCTGAGGGTATGTGGGGTCTGGCCAACAGCAGCACTCCTGCCCTCTGATAGCTTGGGCTAAGGCCTGGGTTCCCGTCTGGCTCTGAGCACCTGTGTATGCCAGGCTCTGCCCACGTTACACGCAGTTGTCCATTTCGATCTCACTGCCACCCTGTGAAAGGAAATCCAGTAACCAGCCCCATTTTATAGATGAAGGCACTGAGGCTCCAAGATACAAGTGATCTGCGAAGGCCCCATGGCCAGGGTAGAGCCAGGCCACCCAGCTCTAGGCCTGTGTTCTTAAATGGGAAGAGGGACTCCCCACCCTGGGAAGGTCCCTGAGGTCAGTCTCCCCATCTATAAAGTGAGGGCTCTCCTGCCTGGACCCTCTGGTCTCGTGAGTCTAAGGGACCGCTGCATGGAAGAGGCGTTGCTGCCATAGGCTTTTGAGGAAGGTCAGGGGCACCCCCTAGGACTGCAGGGCCTGCACCTGACAGCTCCTCCTCTCACAGGCCATCCGAGGGGAGGCCTTCGACCGGCACCTGCTTGGTCTGAAGATGCAGGCCATTGAGGACCTGGTGAGCATGCCTGACATCTTCATGGACACCTCTTACGCCATTGCTATGCACTTCAACCTCTCCACCAGCCAGGTGGGCCACTGCCCCAGAGCCCTCTGGGTTTTCCTGCCCTCCAGGCCCTGCCACTGCCCTAGGCGCCCTGGGGTGGGATGGAACAGACCCTGCTGGAGCGGGACAAAGGCTACACTGAATAGAGCCAAGGTCCAGAACATGGTCAGACCTCCTTGGTGATGGCATAACCCATAGAGGCACACCCATGTCCACTGCTGAAGCAACTGAGTTCTGGTGGAAGAGCCAGGGTCAGAGGGCTTCACTGCAGCTTAGGAAGGCTGAGAAGGAGTCGGAGTACCCCATCCCCCGCCCCCGCCCTCACTGCATGGGAAAATCAGCTTCATTCATTCACTGGTCCAACACGAAGGAACATCCGAGCCATGCCAGCTGGTGCTGGGCACTAGGACACAGCAGGGACAGACCACCACCCCGTCCCTGGGGGCTCACAGTGTAGGCTAGAAGCACAGAGACAGAGGCAGTGATGGCCCCCTGGGAAGTGCTGGGGGTTAGGGAGTTCTCAAGGAGGGAGCACTTCAAGCTCCCTGAGGAATGACTAGGAAGGCTCTATAGACGGTTGACTGCAAAACTACAGCTCAAAGGATGAGAAAAAGTTGTCCATCCACTGGAGAAGAGGAAGGGACATCTCAGGCAGAGATACAGAAAGCCAGGCTGGTGCCACCACGGGGCTGGAGGGGAGTCGGTGGGGTAGGACAAGAGCCTCAGTCCTGTGCCATTTCCAGGTCCCTGCCAAGACAGATTGCGTCATGTTCTTTGGGCCCGTGGTCCCAGACGGCTATGGCGTGTGCTACAACCCCATGGAGACGCACATCAACTTCTCTGTGTCAGCCTACAACAGCTGTGCCGAGACCAATGCAGCCCGCCTGGCGCACTACCTGGAGAAGGCACTCCTGGACATGCGCGCTCTGCTGCAGAGTCACCCTCGGGCCAAGCTGTGAGCCACCTCCCATGCTCAGGCCTGCCAGTGTCACAGCCAAGCCACCCAAGGGGATGGGCCACCCACCAGACTTCTACTCCTTTACTCCCTCCCCCACCTGGAGCCTGCAGATCTGACTGATATGGGGAGGCATCCCCCAGCAGGGCCTGCAGGCCTGAGCCAGTGCCTTCCATCGGTCAGCCTCAGCACTGCTGGGGCCCGAGTCCTGGGCTGAGTTCAGAGGCTGAGTAAGGCATCAGGTCCAGGCACCCAGCGCGTCACCTGTGAGCCCTCCTACAGGGAAAGGAACCAGAGGAGCCCCTCCCTTGCCAGGGCAACAGACTGGGAAGTCCTTTTCTGGCTAGCTCAGTCCACTGCCTCCTGTGCTGCTGGGCTGGTGTCTGTACCCCGATACCCAGGCTCCCGAGGAACTAGACACAGGACTACCTAGAGCCAGGGGCTCCAGGCCGCCCCCCAAGGCCAGGGTGTGAGGTGTACCGGTAAGGGAAACTCAAGACCTTGATCCAGCCCACCTCACATGGCGGAACCATCTTTCCTGGGGGCTGCTACGTTTTTGTGGATGATGTGGCCCAAAGGCCCCAACTTGCTCGCTTCTACTCAGCTTGATTCCTGAACCATGTTCAAGGTTATATAACAGTAACGTGCAAGGTGATTAATAAAGGAGAAATTTGTCAGTGAAGAGGTGGTTCAGCCGAGGGGCAGGCAATGTGGGGTCGACACCTGGGTTTGCTTTCTCTCAACTTGTTCTGCATCTGGGACCCAGTGTCCAGACAGGGGCCACAAAGGCTCCCAGAGCAGCCAAGGGGAGGGTTCTTGGGCTTAGGCTAGGGAGCCACAGGCCAACGTCAACCTCAGGGCACTTAGCCAGGAGTGGCACCAGACCCAAGGCTGTGGCCTTTACAGACCTGAGCCTCCCTGTCCTATGGGCTGTGGGTGGGAACGAGGCTCTCGGGGGGCTGTGGGGCCTCGTAACCTCAGCAGTGGTGGGCTGGGCAGTGTGCAGTTGACACTCAAGGCCTCACCCTGCTGCCCCCACAACGAGCCAACAGCAGTGGTGGCCAAGCAGCCTTGCTCAGCCCAGCCCCACCCCGGGTGCTGTCAGGAGCTACCAGACACCAGATCACGTGGCTAGTTGATCAGAACCCTATACATGCCCCCCCAGCACCCCCCACCTCTCAGGGGCAGGGCGTTCTGCCAAAATCAAGTAGGCTGCTTACGGAGAGAAGAGCCTTTCCCTCAAAGGTGACACTGGCCCTAAGGAAGTCACCCATGAACCCCCCAAGAGCAGGTGCCAAAGGGGTGGAGGGGGGAGAGGTCACTGAGCTTGTGAGTGAAGTGACCAGGCTGACTTGTGACCATCATGTGAGGGTAGATCCTATAGTTTTCTCCTTTTTTCGGATGCAGAAATAAGCTTAGAGAGGTTAAGGTCACCAGGCCACTAAAGGGCAGAGACAGATTTCCAGAGAAGCCCCTGTAGCCAAGCACCCAGCCCCAACACACCCACTCAGACAGCCCAGGGCAGCGGGTGAAGAATAAAGGAGCCAGGGCTGTGATGGAGGAGGACAGAGGGCCCCAGCTGGGAAGTCGGAAAGTGCCAGCTCGACCAAAGCACTGACCAGATGGTACTAACCTGTGCTGGGCACTGGGCACCGGGAGGCCTGACTGCGCCTCCTCACAGCCACACAAGGGTGGGGACTCTGCACCCTCATTCTCTGATGGGGCTAGCAGAGGGCATGCCCCTTTGCCCCAAATCCCAGGGAGCAAGAGGTAGAGCCTGGATAATGGGGGTGGGGGGGCGGGGGGGGGTGTTTCGAGGCCTGGCCACTCCTCAGGACCCCAGCACAGCCTGTGGGGTGGGCTAATGCCAAGGGAAGGGGTACAGGAGCGTCCTCCCCTCGGGGGCCGTGACAGAAAGACCTGCAAGAGGATTCCACAGCATACAGGCTCTGCTCTGCCATTGGAGAGCTTGGGCTGGCCCTTGGCTTCCCTGTGCCTGGGTGTCCTCATCTGTACAGTGGAGGTGGTGCTGCTCCCTTGGGGGGCGGGGGGGAGGGCTTCTGGGAGTCTCAGGAGCAGGGCCCACTGCAGGAGTTGGGTGGGCACACCCCAACCCAGTCTGAGGCAGCAGGGGAGCAGGGAGAGTGATCCAGGCTGAGGACATTGCCTGGACAGATGCCCAAGACTCCCGGAGGCTCGGGTTCTAAGACTGCATAAGGTCTGATCATGAGGCAAGATTCTTCCCCCAAAAAACCAATCCTGTGGGAGTGAGGGTGGCCCACTGCGCTTGAGTTGTTACAGGTCTGCTGCTACAGGGCTCACTCTGTATTCTAGGGCCAAAAAGTACTGTTTGGAGTAGACACACTTAGCACAGAGGACCCCAATCAGTGTTACACGGAATGCTGGGGCGGGGGCAGGCAAAGAAACACAGATTTAGTCATTACTCCTGAGGGCATGATGTGTGACCTCACAATCTGCAGGTGTTGGATGGGGACAAGCAAGTGTTCTTTGGTTTCTGGACACCCTGGGAGGTAAGTGTTGGGGACACTCACACTCCTACAAGATCAAGTTTTTCAATCCAACTGTCAGAGTGCCTGGGTGGCTCAGTCAGTTAAGTATCTAACGTTGGCTTAGGTCACGGTCGCAGGGTCCTGGGGTCGAGTCCCACTTGTGCCTTCTATCTCAAATAATAACTTTTAAAAATAAATACAAAAGAAAAATAAACCAACTGTCTGAATGTTATGCCAATGGACACTTCTGTCTTAGAATAAAATTTCTAAGGATAGCATCATGCACTTAGCCAATGGACCCAGAGAACGGCTGGCCCTGAGAGCGAGCAGACCCTGACGTCAAAGATGCAGATGAAGAACTTGGTTTTTGTGGGGGGTTTTGTAAAGTATGAGTGAAAAAGAATGGCTCTAAATAGATCCTGTGCAATATGTTATTAAATTCGAAACTGTTGGGACGCCTGGGTGGCTTAGTAGTTGAGTGTCTGCCTTTGGCTCAGGTCGTGATCCCAGGGTGCTGGCATCAAGTCCCACATCAGGCTCCCTGTATGGAGCCTGCTTCTCCTTTTGTCTATGTCTCTGCCTCTGTGTGTGTGTCTCATGAATAAACAAAATCTAAAAAATAAAAAAATTTTAAACTGTGACCCAATGAATGGGTGAAAATTGTTTACCTAGATCCCCTAAAGGCTTATCCAGGTTAGCACGAGCTTGCTTTGAGCTCTCTTCACTGGGAAAGTGCAGGGCCTGGAGCCTGCCAGGTGAGGGGAGAACCAGACCACCTGGAGCCCCAAACAGGGGGACTCTCCCAAGACAGGTGCTTTGGAAGATGCTGAGGAATGGGCTGAAGGGGGCCAGGCTGGGCTGCGGATGAGGGAGCCACATGTGGAGGCTTTGCTGCCTCCTGGGAGGATCTGGTGTGCCCTGGACTCAGAGCCACCTGGCAGGTGGGAAAAGATAGGTATTTCAAAGATGTTTATCCAGTATGAAGTAGAGTCAGCTAGGATTGGGGACCAGACTGAATGGGACAGGTCAGGCTGCCTGAAGGTGGGAATGGGTGGGGGTTGCTGTCAACAGGGGTGAAGACGTCAAGTCCACTTGGGGCCCAGGGAACCCCCAGGGCTCACCAGACAGCCCCTTTCCTCTCTCCTCCCTGGAAAATCCCTGCTGGATTCTGTCCAGCTTGCTTGTTCCCTTCAGCTGCATCTAGTCGGCTTCATACCTACCTGTTGGGTTCTCGTTTCTTAGCTATTCTATTTTTCACTGTTGATTTATTTTAAAATCTTCCAGATCTCACTTGAGTTTCCTGCCCCCTACAAATGCTTTCAAGTTTGTCTTTTATTTCCTTAAAACAGTAAAACAATTTACTCTGTGCCTGATCATTCCAGTATCGTCCCAGTATGCATGGGTCTGCTCCACTGCCTGCTTTCTTTCTGATGGTTCTCAGTCATGGTGCCTTCTGCACCGGGCCATCTCGGTCTGTATTTTATGCACAGTAATTTAAAAACTACTTATACAGGGGCCCCTGGGTGACTCAGTCAGCTTAGCGTCTGCCTTCGGCTCAGGTCATGATCTCAGGGTCCTGGGACTGAGCCCTGCATTGGGCTCCCTGCTCGGCAGGGAGTCTGCTTCTCCCTCTCCCTCTCCCCTGCTTGTGTGCTCTCTATCAAATAAATAAAACCGTCAAAGAATATGTACACAAGTAACTGAAGTCTCAGATGAAGTTTCCTCCAGACATTTGTTTGCTCTTACCACATACCTGGGGTGAAGTCAACGTAACTGAATGTCAAGGTTCTGCGGACCCAGGGCAGGGATCCAAACCCAAGCTCAAGCTCATGGGAGGACAGAGAGTTCCAAGCTCATGGGAGGACAGAGAGTTCTGATTCACCCTGACCCTGAGGACGTGGCCATTCTGCATCTCCACTTTGTGAACCAAGGAAGTCAACTCCCTACCCTGGGCCAGTCAGTCCTTGGCAGTGACCTGTGCCCATCTCATTCCCACAAGGCCGCCAAACACCCAGCTCAGTCTGCAGCTCTATCTTTCAAAGCAAGACACTGTCTGATTCAACAGGGAGTGGAGGCGACGGAGGCTTAGGAAGGGCACACTGGCCTATCCTCAAGGGCTGAGGGCAGAACCAGAGCCAGCCAGGACCATACCAGGGTCAGGGGGACCTGTAACTGAACTACAGACCATGAGGTCCCCTCAGACACTGGTAGGAAATGTCACAGAGGCTGTTTAAACCCCAGGTGTGCGGGTTGGAAAGTACTAGATGTCTTGGAGATGCTTATGGTTTTATGGTGTTAACCACATCCCTGCCCCTCAGGGTCACAGGTCCCCCATGGCCACCCCTCCCCCACCAGTCTCCTCATGAGCTCAGGCAACAGGTGCTCAAGCTGCCAGAGTTCAAGATTTTATTTTAAAACAATAGTAAACAATTTCATTGATTTTTCTTAAATCAAACCACCTCACACTTGGCTTGTCTCAGGCAAAAAGTACAAAATAAAAATAAGAAAGGAAGGGGAGGAAAATGTAGGGACTGACCAACCTTCCCCAGAAATAGGCCCCTGGTCCTGGCATCTGGAATGGCTTTTGGAGACTGTCTTTAACAAATGAGAAAAGAAAGCACCAAAATATTGTGCTTCAGCAGCAGATTAGGAACCTCCACAAAGAAAAAGGGTTGAGGGGGGAGGGAATACAGGTCCCAAGCAGCCTGGTTCAGTTCTAGAAACTTCCAAGGAGTCTGGAAGCATCTCTTACTCCATTTGAGAGTGACTTAAGAGATTGGGTTCCTTCAGGAGTAGCCGCCCTCCACACTGGACAGTGGGGATCTGTGCACCCATACCCCGGACACAGGCTTAAGGATGCCTCAGCAAGTGCCCAGGCTCTGGGAGGGTGTCGAGAGGAC
The DNA here is from genome assembly GCF_011100685.1 of Canis lupus familiaris. Classification (NCBI taxonomy): domain Eukaryota; kingdom Metazoa; phylum Chordata; class Mammalia; order Carnivora; family Canidae; genus Canis; species Canis lupus. Next base: position 54,672,900 of record NC_049230.1, read on the forward strand.
AAGGGAGTGTTCAGAGAGAGGGGAAAGAAGAGGAGGGGTTGGGGAGAGAAGAAGAAGGGAGGGAGGGAGGGGAGGGCAGAGACATTAGGTACCCACAGCTCTGCTCCCCTCACTGGCTCCTGGTTCCTCTGCACTTTTGGGTGGAGTTGACAGCTAACTGCTACTGGATGGCAGGACAAAAAAAGAGCTGTAAACAGCCTGGGTTTGCTCACCCACATGTGCAGGCTCTTTTGTCAGAAGGGGACCATTGTCTTGGGGACAGGGGACCAGAGAAAGCCCTTGTGGTGCAGGGTCGATTCGGGGTAGAGCACAATGATAGCAGCCGCCAGATGCGCACTCTCGGGGCTCTGCCCCCCCAGACAAGGAAACACTGAACAAGGTTCTGGAATGGCATTGGTGGCCGGGAGGGCGTGGGGGCGCTCCCCTCCTCCTGGGCCCCCAGGCCACCTCTCTAGCCCAGGGAAAGGCGGTCTGTCCCCTGGGCCAGGGCAAAGGGCCCGGGAAGCTGACCTTGGCCCCTCCTCTGTACGTAGGGCAACCGCGGCCGAGCAGGCAGGCCCTCCTGGCCCCATCTCCAAAAGCCCGTCCGCCTTGACAAAATCAAAAAATAAATAGTGTGTATTTTTCACGCCACCTGGATTTCCTGGCCCTGTGACCAGAGGTGTGAGCCCTCCTCCTCTACACCACGCCCCGGTGCCTACGCCAAGGGCACTTTCCGCCCAGCTAGGGGTGGGCAGCAGCACAGCGAGGGTCTCTGGCCGTGTAGCCCCCTGGCAGCAGGCCCTCCAGGGTCCTGGGCTGAGGGGCTGGCTCGGCCCTTTGGTCCACCTTGTTCGTTAAAATTAAAATAAGAAAAAAAAGGCTCCACTTGGTGACTTGGGTCTGTAGAGGTCTCTGCTTCGTCCCTCTGACTGTCATTCTGTCCATCCTGCAAGGCATCACGCAGGCCAGGTCTGGACTCATCAGTCACTGCAATTTCGTCCCCAGCTTACGCTGTCTGTTCCTACAAAGTGGGGGAGGGGGTGTCAAATGAGGAACTCCTGGAATGCAGTGATCCAGGCACTCAGCTGTGCCTGCCCTAGCCACAGTGCCATCAAAATGGGTGACTGCCTACCCCAGTAGCCCCAGTGATTGACTCAAATGGGGCCAACCAGAGCTCCCTGCCCTGGGACCTGGGATTTGAGACCCAGAGAGGATCAAGGTCTCCACCTGGGCCTGTAACCCACCACGTCTCAGTCCTGGAGTTCAGGAATACAGCCATGAGACTGGGGCAGAGGAGGGCCCAGGATGAGAGACCTGAGACCAGAGGGACCCAGTTGGAATCCAGCTAATTATGGGGATTACAGATTATGGGGATTACCTGCCCAGCATGAGCAGGGTTCTGTTATCATTAATGCGACAACGGACAGGACAGTTCTCCACCTGGAGGTATGCACGCAAAGCCAGAACTGCTGACGGAGGTTATACAGAGGATCTGAGTATCTGGTTGGGGGTATGGCTATATCCTCGATGGGCCCAGAAACCTGAGGCAAGCAGGTATAATCTCCCCCATTTTCTAGAGGGGCTGGCTAAGGTTCAGAAAGAAGAATGAATGGACTTGTCTAGAGTCCCATTTAACATGTAGAAAACTAAGCCCACAGGTCCCACGGGATGTGGCCTCTGCCTCATCCCCTGCTCTGTCCCCTTGTTCCCTGGGCTCCAATCATAGTAGCTTCTGTCTGTCTGGTGGACTCACCAACCTCTGTCCTGTCTTAGATGCTTTGTGGGTGCTGTTCTCTCTGTGGAGAGCTCTCTCCCTGCCCAACCCAACCTCAACAGACCCACTCTTTCTCCAGGCTCAGGTCTACCGCCCACAGGGCAGCTAGCACAACCACCACCCCCTGCCCCCATCAGGATCCTGTCACAAGCTCTCAGGCCCAGGACACTGATCACACAGACAGGTGCTTCATTCCTCATGTCTCCCCTGCCTGCCATGACCGTCTTTCTCTGTGCTACCCGCAAGTGTGCAGCCTGGCACAGAGCACCTGCATGTGGAAATTTTGGTAGATGAAGGCAAGTGGTGGCCAGCCAGGTGGGGCCAGGTGGGGCAGGGCGCCTGGGCCAGCTGGGGCCCTTCCTTCAGTAATGGGATTGCCTGCCCTAACCTCTTCAAATCCCCTTTCCTCACGGATCCAGGGCTTTACTCGTAAGCTCGTTAGGATAATTTGGACCATGATGCAGACACATTTCCCCGATGCTGCGACACCTGGCCCCAGCATTCTTCTCATCAGCATGTCAGGAAACCTCCCAGGCTTGCTCTGGAGCCTGACCTCAACTCAGCTCCGCCTCAGAACCTGGGGAGAAAGCTGGTCTTCCCCAGCCCAGTTGGCACTGCACCCAGGATTTGGGGTGAGGAGAGAGGGAGAGCTGAGTCAGAAGGCTCCAAAGCTCAGCTTTGTCCCGACTTGCTCTGCATCCCTGGGCAGCCCCAACTCCCTGTGCCTCAGTTTTCCCATCTGTAGGAAAGCATCTGGACTAAACAACCCCAAGGGGGGTCCACATACAGACACCCTGAGAATCTCGGCTGCCCAGCTTTCTGGTGTTGGGCCACAGGAGCTAAAACACAGCTCTGGGCCAGACAGCCAGGTTCCCTACCCGGCTCCCACATCCACCATTGGCAAGTCCCAGTCAAGTGATTCCTCCTCTCTTCTCTGACCTTGTTTCTCAACTGTAAAATGGGGCCCAGGGAAGGTTCAATGAGGTAGTACAAGAAAAATGCTTAGGCAAGTGGCTGGCTATTGGGGAGCCCTCCAAAAAGGGGTACAGTGGCCACCGTGGGGTTCTCCCTCACTGAGCCAGGCCCCAGTGTCTCCTGGCCCCTAACTCACCTGGCTTCTGCCCGGGTTACTGTGTACTCAAACCAGAGTACGTTGGGAATGAGGCTCGTGTCTCGGATTAGGAAGAACTCAGAGATAGGCCTGAAGAAACAGACATCCGGAAAGCCAGGACCACATCAGGGCATGAGCCTGTCACCAAGCCAGATTCCCCCACCAGTGCCCAGGGCTGGCAATGCACCCTCCCCCCATTGTTCAGAGAGCCTTTGCCTGGCTTGTGACCCAGGAGCCACTGAGAAACCCAGACATGTCACCTGTGCAACACCCAGGCAGGGGCGCTGCCCCATGGTACGTACAGCTCAGCAGGCCATAGGCTGCTTCCTAAGTCCCTGAAAGCCTAGGTGTGGAGAGGCTGGCCCCTTGGCTTCTGGGCCTGAAGAAACCCCTGGGGGAGGAGGACGCCGAGCAAGCAGGGCCTTCAGCTCATGCCCGCTGGAGGCTGGGACACCAGTGCCCTCCCAGGAAGCTGGAGGCTGGGGGCAGAGGTGGGTGGGGCAGCCACAGGGCCAGGAGGCGGTTACCAGGCTGCTATCCTAGGGAACAGCGGGGTGAGGACCTCCTGGGTGAAGGCGAACCAGGCGACGGCCATGAGGCTCCCAGCAATGCCCCCATAGAGCACCTGGCTCCAGGTGTGGTACAGCAGGTAGACCCTGGGCCAAGGATAGAGGAAGGTTCATGAGACCCAGTGGGCACAGGCCTGCACGATCCCCCTGTGCCCAAGCACTGGCTTCCCAGGGACCTGTGGGTGCACATGGGGAAACACATGCAGAGAGGACAAATTCCTGTGAACACATAGCCTCCGATCTACTTCCAGAAGGAGCTGCTCCTTCCAAACACAGAAGTGAAAGGATGGTTCGGCTGGGATTTGCCTCCCTTCTGTCCAGCCTTCAGCTGAGTCTGTCTGCAAGAAGCTCCTCCAGGACACTGGGAACAGATGGCTGATGTGTGCAGGTGTCCCCAGAACCTTGGGCTTGGCCAGGAGGAGAGAGCAAGGACCAGGCTGGAAGGGGGAGCGGACCTCTAGCCCTTTAACATGAGAGGCCTAGGACCCCCTTCCCAGCTCTGCTCTATACGCTCTGGGACTCGGGTCCATACAGAGGTCCAAACAGGGACCACAAATCCAGCAAGACCCCATGGGCAGGGTGGGGGTAGGGGCTCTCCCTCCCTCCATACCTGCTATAGGAGACTAGAAAGGCCGCGGTGAGGAGACCCAGGGAGAGCACGTGCCTCCACAGCAAGTCCAGGAACCTGGCGTTGTTTGTTTGGTGCATTCTGGGAAAACAGGCCTGTCAGACGGCCTCAGCCCACAGCCTGGAGCCCAGGCCTCCCAAGCAGCCCCTGGTCCCATCCAAATGCTGCCTGGGCAACTTCTCCTTGGCTGCAGCTCCTCCCGCCCCTGAGGGGGGCCAAGCCCCAAGGGTGTCCAAAGAGCTGAGAGTGAGTCCCTGGCAGAGGCCAGCCTGGGCCAAGTCAGGGTCACCCAGATCAGGGGAGAAGCTCACCTTAAATACAGGAAAAGGAAAGAATAGACGGAGAAGAACCACATAAACTGGGAATGGCTGGAGGGCATTCCGTACTTGGTGCCCACTGCCATGTGGGGGCCTAGGAGAGAGAACAGAGCAAGATGGGAGGATGCAGGCCTCCCAGTGACATCCCGACCAGTGGCACCCCCTGGACCCTGCAGCCCAGGACCTACCTCCACAGGGCCGTGGCTCCTGGATGACGTGTTTGATCAGCCAGTTGACCCCCTCGTTCAGTGCCAGGCCCCCGAGGAATGAAATCTGCCAGGAAGATGTGCTGTCACCCGGGCCTCTGTGTGCCTGCTGGCTGCCACCCACGCCCAAAGACTGTGGCATCTGACTGAACTTCCCAGCCCAACCAGTAAACACCCCGGAACCAGCCAGGAAGCACCACAAACTTCAAGAAAGGTGGAGACAGGGCAGGGAAAGGAAAGCATCCAGGATGAAACGGTGCAATGCCCCCTCCCTGGTGGGGGGGAATTGGAGGAGCAGTGGAGGGACAGCCAGGGATGTATTCACTCACCGTATGTAGCTCCCGCTTGAATATGATGAGGGTCACGAAACCAACAATGACGAACACAGGGCTGAGGCTCAGGTAGGCAAGGAGGTGGCCAGAGAGATCACCTTGGGTGAGTAGGGGGGTGGTGGGGGGGCACAGGGAAACAAGATAAGGACAGAGCACAGCAATCCGAAGAGGGGCTAGCACCTAGCAGGTCAAGTGGGGCCTGAGCCAGAAAGGAAGGCCCAGAGGGCAGACCAGACAGCTGTGGATGCCTTAGTCTACAGGTGACCATACCAATTCAGCCATGGGCTGAGCCCTGATATTCATGGATCATAAGGTTTTTTTGTTTGTTTTTTGTTTTCATAGATCATAAGTTTTAAGCTGCCTTCACTGGCCTCATTCTGTAAATGAAGAAACTGAGTCCCACAGGGGCTGTGTGACTTGTCCGAAGTCACACAGCTAGAAAGAAGTGAAGTCTGGCCTAAAATCCAAGTGGCTTACTCTGGCCTAGTCCAGATAGTAAACCCATCACCCTGCCAAAGCAGGAATTTGAATCTGGCTTGGTCTGACTTTAGAGGCCAGGCCCTGTACCAGGAGGCATCCCAGGGCACATGGGTGCCTCTGGAGCACAGTGCTGTGCTGAGGCTGCCCCAGCCAAGCTCTGGGCCTCCAACAGAACCCAGGAGTCTCTGGACACCACAGAGTCTGACAGCGACCAAGTGAGGGGAGGCTGCTTTGCCCAACAGGCAGCCTCTCATTGGCAAGAAATTGGCTACCTACTACCTGCTTTTTACCCTCCTAACAGGCCCGGAAAGGAGGCTGTGCAGGGACCAGGAGCCCCTCTGAGAGCTGAGGACACTGAAGCCTCTTCAGTAAGGACACGTTCCCTCTTGGTTAAGGGCAGGGCTGACACTGAGTCCAAAGACTGCCTCCACCCTTAAGAGACAGGGCAGCTGCGTGGCCGCTCTAGGGTCAGAGGGCATGCATGGCTCATGGTTCAGCTCCTGTGCCAGTGAAAAGGGGCTATTAGCACTCAAGTCCTACAACTGTGGGAGCTTGGATGCGGCAAGGCCAGCTCAGCTCCTGACAGCCAGGACGCTTCCACGTTGGGAGAGCTCAGCATGGGAAATGGCCCACACCACCAGCCTGGCCTCACACAGGCAGCAGGAAGGTGCCCACGCAGGGCTAAGTCCAGATTCCAGGCTGAAGAGATGGTCACATACCTGGCTTTACTCACATCTACCCACAGTAGGACTGGCTGAGAACCTGCATGGGGGAAGGGGCCAGCAACCTAGGTTCAAGTGCCACTGCTGCCCCAGGCCCACTGGCTAGGTGACACTGGGTGAGACCTTTCCCTTTCCTAGTCCTCAGTCTCCTCATCCACATGATGGCCTGGCCCCTTTCAGCTCTAAGATTCTGGGGCTTTTGGCTGCCCAGCTAATGTTCTGAGCACTGGGTTGTGAGGACAGGGAGAAGCTGGTGCCCCCAAACCTTGGGCCATCTCCATGGCCTGTCCCATAACCAGCGCTACCCTTGGGCCTTCCTGCAGATGCTGTAGAGGCTCTGGCCTCTCCACTCTCTAATCTAAGTCCCTCCATGGCTCCCTCTGCCCTTGGGATGAGTCCTACCCCAGGCCAGCTCATCAGGTCCTGCACAGTTCTGGCCCTGCTTCCTTCCCACCTTTGCTCCAGTCCCCAGGAACAGAACTCTAGTTCCCTGAATGCTCCCTGCCCTGTCCCACTTCTGGACTTTGCACACACAGGCTTCCCCAACTGAGATGCTGTCTGGGTTAATGCAACATAAATTAAGTAGCCACCACAGTGGCAAAAAAAAAGACATATTCCTAGCATTACAGAGCTCTCAGTCTGTGGTGGAATCTATAACCAGGGCATCGCTAATGATGCACTCATTATATGTGGCTATAGGGCCGGTATCTTTCTCTCCCTCTACACAGCAGGCTCCAGGAGAGCTGGGACGGGGTCCCTACACCCTGCTCAATCTCCCAAGCCCAGCCCAACACCTGGCACTCAACTAGGCTTAAAAACAATGCTAAAAACAAACAAACAAACAATGCTACATGAGTAAAGAAGGGAGGAAGCAAGGATTGGTGTAGTGAGGGTACAAAAGGGGCCACAGAAGAGTTAGCAGGTGACTCGACCTTGAACAAGGCCCCCAGGTTCACCCAGGCTCCTCCTCCAGGTACTCACAGTCCCTGCAAAGAGCCCCATGTCACACCCTGTGTCATGCTGCTCACAAATGCCAGGTTCCTTCTTCTGGTTTGTGAGCACTCAGAGAAACAAAGCTACTCTGAGGCCAGGGAGAGGAAGTCTTAAAATGCTGAGGCGTTCCAATCCCTTCCCCTCTTCAGCCCTTGGTTTCCCTCCTGTAAAGTGGGGTTTTTTGTTTGTTTTGGTTTTTTTTTTACAGTCCATAAGGCAGGGAATGTACGGGCCTGTTCACCATTCTAAACCCTGAGCTAGCCCAGGGCCTAGCACTCAGGAGGTGCTCATTGAACGAATGATGCATAAATGGTGGGCAGGCGGGCAGGCAGGGTGAAGGCCTGGCAGGGCTGCCCCACCCCCTGCATAACCCAGAACACCTAGGGTCAAAGTTCCCTGGCATCTCTGTGCCAGAAAGCAGCGTGAACAGGCCCGTTCTGGGGCAACCAGGGCTCAGTGAGGGGCCCCCAGGCTCACCCAACACTCAACCATCCTACCCTGGGAGGGTGAGGTGGGCCTGAGATGGTCCTTGAAAGGTGAGCTAATATTCACCGCAGTTACATACTGAATGCTTACTGTGTGCCAGGCATCGCACTCAGCATTTCTCATACCACCTGTAATCTGTTTCTCACATCAACACTAGAAGGAAGGCACTGTTGTGATCATCCCACTTTAGAGATGAACCAACTGAGGAACAGAGAGGTGAAGTCACTTGCACCAGGCCTCAGCCTCAACTGGAGCCCAGGCACCTCTGACCCTAAGGCCCGAGCTCTCACCACTCTACTAGCCTCCAGAACGGTTGCTAAAGGACCTCTCAGCCGGAAAAACCTGCACTTCTAGAGATGTGTCTGATTGGGAAACTCCAAAAGTCAGATGCTAGGGGCTGCCAGTCCCCTGACCTGGCCCCCTCTGTTGTGGAGCAGGTCCCCGCTCAGGGCGTGGCACAAGTACTCTAACAACGAGTAGCTGCCCGGCCTCGGTTTGCACACTCCCAGCAGTGGGGAGCTCTTTGCAGCCCAAAGCCGCTGTCTGAAGGAAAGAGGCACTCCCTGCACGCCTAGGAGGGAGCCTGGCCTCTCGGCCTCCAGGGCCCCAGAGAAGAAGGGCTCGGGTCCAGGCCAGTCATCCCTTGCCGCCTCACGCAGACCCCAGCCCCATTACAGCCCACCCGCGTTCCCGGACCCGGGAGGCGGCCCGGCCGCGCAGCCGCAGAGTGCGCGAGCGAGCCGCTCACAATTTCGCCCAGCTCATCGCCGCACCATTGCGCCTGCGCGGCGCGCGCGCCGGCCGAGCCCCTCCAAGGCTCACTATTTGACAGTTCCCACCCCGGCCCCCCGGCGCCCCCCCCGCGGGCTGGCGCGGGCCGGAGCGCCCGGGGCTGACAGGCCAGCCCCAGGAGGGCGTCCTCCGAGACGGGGCCGCCTTTTACCTGTAGGATATTCGACGTGGGTGAGGGTCACCGGCCGCCATGAAGCGGGGAGCGAGCACTGTCCGTCCGCTGCCATCTTACCCGGAGACCGGGCTTCGCCGAGTAGCCAATGGGGAGCCAGGGGGGCGGTGGTCCTGACCTATCACGCCGGGGAGGCGCCGCGTGCCCAATCGGAGGCCGATCCAGGTAGCGGCGCAGCCATTTAGCGTGCGGGCCCTGAGGCTGACCCGAGCGGCGAATCAGAGAGCGGGGCCCCGGAGCACGCGAGCCGACCGCGCCGGCGCCCAATCCGGGGCGAGCGCAGGTAGGAGCCTGGCCAATCGGAGGGGAGGAGGGTTCCAGCGCACCACGGAGACCAGAGCAGCCAGTCACAAGGTGAAGCGGGCTCGCGGCGTGAGCGGGACAGGCCAATCCGGCGCTAGCTTGGGGGGCGTGTTGAAGTTTGGTGGGAGCTTTGGTTTGCCTGGGACCTGCGCGGAGTGGACGCGGCCTCTGCGGGGCCCCCGGCCCTACGCGGTCGGCGGGAGTTGGGCTCCGGTCAGAACGCACGTTCGGGTCTGAGCCGACCCACCTTTAGTTATGAGCAAACTGCGGCCAAAGACCGGTCGTTGACCGACCCGCGCCCCTTGTGTTAAGGTGTGTGGGGTGGAGGAGGGACTCCCGGAGGGGCGGGGTGGGGACAGTCGGCGCCCTCAGTGCTTTGCGGAGTGGAGGGCGGCCTGACTGAAGTTGGGACAGACTCCCTCCTTCTTTCCTTCAGTTCATTCATTCAGATGTTTTGATTCAGTCACGTTTATTTTGCTTTGGGCATCTTGGGAGTGTTTTAAAGGAGAAGCCTGTTTGCCACCTACACCTCAGTTTCCCGGAAACATTCCTCCCAGTGGCCGCAGGGCCCTGCGTAAACAGCCACACCTTCCCACCCACCTCCCCGCCTCCTGCCGCCGCTGTCCCCGCGGCTAGATTGAATTACTCAGTCCAGCCAAGATGCCCTGCCTGCAACGCCTCTCCGCTCCTGTCCCGCTTGGCCTCGCCAAGTCTAGCTCGGGTGTCTTTTCTCACCTAGAATCTGTTTCCATGGCCAGGTGAGAGGCCTCCCCTGGGTTCCCAGTTGCATCTCTTCTTCTTCTCTTTTTTAAGACTTTATTTATTTATTCATGACAGACGCAGAGAGAGGCAGAGACAGAGGCAGAGGGAGAAGCAGGCTCTGGATGGGAGACTCCCTCCCAGAACCCCGGGATCACCACCTGAGGCAAGGGCAGGTGCTGAACCACTGAGCCACCCAGGTGCCTCTGCATCTCCTCCTCCTCCTCCACTTCTTCTTCCTTCTTCCTTCTTCCTTTTTCTTTTTAAGATTTATTTATTTATTCATGATAGACATAGAGAGAGAGGGGGGCAGAGACACAGGCAGAGGGAGAAGCAGGCTCCATGCAGGGAGCCCGATGTGGGACTCGATCCCGGGACTCCAGGATCGCGCCCTGGGCCAAAGGCAGGCGCCAAACTGCCGAGCCACCCAGGGATCCCCTGCATCTCCTCTTCTACCTCTGCACTGGCTACAGCGGACTGTTACTGGTTCCTTATCTGTCTCCCAATAAGCAGTCTCCCATGCAGCACCAAGAGCAGCTTGTAGAAGTGCAGGTTCCTGGGCCCCACTGTGGCCTAGCTTGATCCAGTAGATCTGGGTTGGAGCCGTGGAGTCTGCATTCCTACGTGCTCTGGGGGTTCTGACGCAAGTAGGTCCAGCCATGCGGAGAAGCCTGGGCAACATGAAGGCAGGGCCTGTTACATATTTGAGCCTGGCCCAGACCAGTGCTAGCACAAGTACCTGATAAACAGCGTAAGTTCTTTTGAGAAGTGAGAATAAAGCAGAAGTTTTCACCGACCAGAGCGGCTCACTCTGCCACAACCATGGGAGCCACAGGTGGCAGTGCAGATGGTGGTGACTCAACCCACCAGCAAGCCAGGAGGGCCCCAGGCCCTCCCAACTGTACTCAGCTACCACCCAGCCCAGCCTGGACTTGTCTGGATCAGCTGACCCCATCTCATTGTCACCTGCCCTCAGCTCCCTCAGGCACTGCCATTATTAGCCTGTGAGAAGCAGGAGGTGTGAGGATTGGCTGTGAGTTTCCCAGAATAATTCCCTGGCACAGGGCAGCCATCCTGACCCGGGCTGCTTTGCCCCTCCTTGGTTGGCAACCATTTTACTGATGAGCAAATAGGCCTAGAGATGCAGAACCCTGAAACCCAGGCCTGACTCCAGAGTCCTCTCACCCCAGGGAGAGTGTTCTGGAGGAAGACACAGGGACAAGGAACTATAAAATGAGAGGGTGAGGGACGCCTGGGTGGCTCAGCGGTTTAGCGCCACCTTCAGTCCAGGGCGTGATCCTGCAGTCCCAGGATGGAGTCCCACGTCAGGCTCCCTGCATGGAGCCTGCTTCTCCCTCTCTGTGTCTCTCATGAATAAATAAATAAAACCTTAAAAAAAAAAAATAAAACGAGAGGGTGTTATCCAGACTGGCATTTTCCTGGCAAAGGGAACAGCATAAGCAAGTGTCCTGACCCTGGTGTGTGGCTGGGTGGAAAGGGCAAGAGAGAAGGAGGGGGACAGCTGCTGGGGAAGGGGGCTGGCAGAGGCCTATCCACCCCAAGCGTTGAGGGTCACCAGCAGTGGTGGGGACAGAGCAGAGCTCTGAAGGGTGGGTAAGATTTTTTTATTTATTTATTTATTTATTTATTTATTTATTTATTTGACAGAGAGAGAGAGAAAGAGAATGAACACAAGCAGGGGAGAGGGGCAGAGGGAGAGGGAAAGGCAGGCTCCCTGCTGAGCCCCAACATGGGGCTCAATTCCAGGACTCTGGGATCATGACCTGAGCCAAAGGCAGACACTTAACTGACCAAGCCACCTAAGCACCCAGGGCTTTACTTCTTAAAAAAATAAAATAAGATAACATTCACATAGGAAATTCCAGAAATCAGATGTATACAATTTGATGAAGTTTCACAAACTAAACACATCTGTGTAAGCAGCCCTCAGACCAAGAACCAGCGGCCCAGGAGCCCCATACCCTGAGTCACCCCAGGGTGACCACCATCCCAATTTCTAACACCATCCATTGAATTTCATACTTTCTGTAAGCAGAATCCTACCGTAGGTACTTTTTGCATGGAGCTTCTTCCACAAGCATTGGTTTGCGAGATTTATCCATGCTGTGGCCCCTTGTTCTCATTTTTTCACTCTCACTGTGCAGCATTCCATGGTGTGAACACATCACACCCTGCACTTTATTTTCCATTCGACTCTCGATGGACATTTGGGGTGTCTCTAGAGTTCGGGGGTTATGAACAGTGCTGCTCAGAACACCCTTGCGCATACCTTGGGTGTACCAGTTAGGCCATTTCTGATGGAGACGTGCCTGGAATCATGGCAGGGTCCCAGAGGTGGCAGAGATGACAGGTCCAAACTGCCAAGTGAATGAGGGGCTGGGGACTGCAGATGTGCACGCTGCAAGGAGACCCCCAGGAGGCTGTGGGAGCCATCTGCCTCCTCCCTGAGCTGAGAGGTAGACCAGAAGTTCCTTGGTATCGCTCTGAGCAAACTAGGAGGTGCTCCAGTCTTAGTCACTTGCACTATCATCAATCACTACACCCTGCAAGGCAGCCCTGAATGCTTTCAGTTTATATCTGAGGACAGTGAGGCTCTTGACTGTCCCCCCACCCCCATTTGCCAGGTCACTGGGCTAGTGTGTGGCAGAGGCAGGATTCAAATCCAAGTCTGCCTGATGGGCAGGTGCAGGTTCTGAGCCAGCCTGCATCCCGTGAGCCCAACTGCTGCCTTCCTCTTCCCACTTGCCCCAAGGAGTCCTGGGATAAGTCCTGAGCTCCAGGCTTTTCCAGAGCCCCCAGCTGTGCCAGGCAGGGCTGGCCTTTTACTCACTGTGGCCTTTCCTCCAGTGGGGAGTTCACAGACAGGGCAGCCCTCACCTGGACTCGTTTGTGCTCAGAGTCCTTTAGGAAACTCCCTGTCTCTGGGCCTGTTTCCTCAAAACATGTCTGCTGCTGCCCTTTACATGTGGTTCATTCGTTCACTTTTGAAACTGAGTTCCCAGGTAGTGCAGGCCCAGGAAGGGGAGTCAGGGCTGAAGAGTGAACGTGACCAGTGGTGTGCCACCCTCAGGGAACTCATTCCAATAGAGGCTATGGCATCCTGAAGATGCCAGTTTATTTTTTTTTAAGATTTTATTTATTCATGAGACACACATACACAGAGAGAGAGAGAGAGAGAGGCAGAGACACAGGCAGAGGGAGAAGCAGGCTCCATGAAGGGAGCCCATCGTTGGACTCGATCCCGGGTCTCCAGGATCAGGCCCTGGGCTGAAGGCGGTGCTAACCGCTGAGCCACCAGGGCTGCCCCTTTAGATGCCAGTTTAGAAACACAAATTGTCTTGAGGCACCTGGCTGGCTTAGTTGGTAGAGCATGTGACTCTTGATCTTGGGGTCATGAGTTCAAGCCCCACGTGTGGTGTAGAGATAACTAAAATTAAAAAAAAAAAAAAAAAGACCAATGAGACCCTCCACATAGACAGTGACCTTTTGGTTTCCCATTCTCTCTGGGACTCAGAGGGGGATCCAAAAAAAAAACAAAAGACATGGTGAAAGCGGACTTTGGGTCCCTGCAGGGGGATCACTGGGTGCACGATCCTGGACGCGCCTTAGGATCGATCCCGACCGGGACGCCACGTCGGGCTCCCATGACTGGAGCTGCTTCTCCCTCTGCCTGTATCTCTGCCTCTCTCTCTCTCTCTGTGACTATCATAAATAAATAAAAAATTAAAAAAAAAAAATTCTCTGGGAGAGGGCAGCCCGGGTGGCTCAGCGGTTTAGCGCCACCTTCAGCCCAGGGCCTGATCCTGGAGACCTGGGATCGAGTCCCACATCAGGCTCCCTGCATGGAGCCTGCTTCTCCCTCTGCCTGTGTCTCTGCCTCTGTGTGTGTGTGTGTGTGTGTGTGTGTCTCATGAATAAATAATAAAATTTTAAAAACAAAAGATAACAAAATCTCTGGGAGAGGGTGCCTGGGTGGCTCAGTGGTTGAGCATCTCCCTTTGGCTCGTGTCATGATCCTGGGGTCCTGGGATCGAGTCCCACATTAGGCTCCCCACAGGGAGCCTGCTTCTCCCTCTGCCTATGTCTCGGCCCCTCTCATTAATAAATAAAATCTTAAAAAAAAAAAAAAAACCCTCTGAGAAGAGCCATTTATTGTCTATCTCCTAGAACAGAAGATTCTAGAAGCCAGGGTCTGGAGTTATAAGCACCATCGTGTCAAGTCCTCAAGACAAATTGTCTGGCTCATCCCTTGTGCTGGTGGCATTTTTTTATTTCCATGGTGGAAATTCTCTCTCCTGTGGCCCCTGTCAAGCTACCATTGTAATGTTCCTGAACAGAGTGGAGAAGAGCTACACAGGCAGCTCTCACACCTGCCACTGCTGGTGCTGTGCCTGGAGCAGTGCTTGGTACACAGCAGGTGCACAATAGATCCTTGGTGAACAAATTAATGTTCTGTCACATTTGTAGGAACATGCTAGGAGCTATTTATATTGTAATTCAAACTACTGTTTATTGAGCACTTGGTGTGAACCAGAAAGGACTTTAAGATCTGACCCTCCACAACCCTCCTCAGGCTGTGTGAGGATGGATCTCATGTAATAGAAGCCCTGAGGCTCATCATGACCTGATGTAAATACAGAGGACTCTGAGGTGAACAGAAGGTGTGGATATGGATGTCAGGATGGGTTCAAGAGACCTGGGCTGCCATGGACTCACTGCACACACTAAGGTGGTCACCCCTCCCCTTGCAATCTCCCCTTTGATCAACAAGGGGGTTGGAATCAGCTACTGCTGTGTAACAAGCCAGGCCAAAATGTAGTGCCTTAAAACCATCACCATTTTATGGCTCAAGATTGGCAAATTTAGCTGGGCAGTTCTTCTGGGTCACTCTGGGCCTGTATGGTCCAAGCAGTCTCCTCCAAGTCTGAAAGTTAGCTGGGGCTGTTGGTCAGGGTGCCCACGCTCTCCTCCATATGGCCTCCCAAACCACGGACCCCAGTTTCCTTCATGGCAGCAGCTACATTCCAAGAGGGAAGTCCCAAAGCTACGGGGCTCAAGCCTCTGCTTGCATCACGTTACTCTTGTCCCACTGGCCAAAGCAGTTCATGCAGCCAAGCCCAGAGCTGATATGGGCGAGGCCCATACGAGGACACAGATCCCAAGAGGCATGGTTTGTGGGGCCATGATTCTGACAGTCCACCATCTGCCACAGAATGGGCCAGGGTTCCCCTCGGCCTTCCCAGCTCTGGCCTCTGGGATTCTGAGCTTCCTGGGACATCTTACACTGGGAAGGAAGTGCCCAAAAACTGATTGGGGCCGGGGCCACGGGGTCGGCGGGCGGGGGTGGGGGGGGGGGTTGGGGGGTTGTCAAAAAGACCTAGGAGCCAGCTCAAAGGGCCTCCCGCTGGTCAATTTTGTGACCGTTTGAGTATCAGAATGATTGCAAGCAACTGTAAATTATCAAATAAATCAAAATGAGTGAATCCATTCTGGTGTTCAAAAAAGAAGGCGGAAAACTCACTGCAGAATGCAATTCAGCAATTGGAAAATAAAATACCGAGACATGCCGTAAAATGGATGTGATCTCAAAAATACTTTTCTAGGGGTACCTGGGAGGCTCAGCGGTTGAGCATCTGCTTTTGGCTCAGGGCATGATCCCAGAGTTCCAGGATTGAGTCCCACATCCGGCTCCCTTTGAGGAGCCTGCTTCTCCCTCTGCCTGTCTCTGCCTTCTCTCTGTGTCTCTCATGAATAAATAAAATCTTTAAAAATATATTTTTCTACATAAAGAAGCTAAGCACAAAAGACCACATATTTATGATTCCATTTATAGGAGGTGTCCAGAAAAGGCAGGTTGAGAGAGAAAATAAATGGGTGAGGCCCTGGGGGCTGGGGAATTTACTGCGAATGGGCACATGGGGTCTTTCTAGGGTGACGAGACTCTTTCTAAAATGACACTGTGCTTACAGTTGCCCACCTCTGTAAATTTACTTTAAAAAAAAATCATCAAAGTTGGGGTGCCTGGGTGGCTCAGGCAGTTGAATGTCTGACTCTTGATCTCAGCTCAGGTCTTGATCTCGGGGTCATGAGTTCGAGCCCCGTGTTGGAGTCCATGCGGGATGTGGAACCTACTTAAGAAAAATGTTTTTAAATATAAAAAAATAAAAATAAAAGATTGTTAAAGCAAGTGTACTTTATGGCATACAAATTGTACCTTAATATAACTGTTGAATGAAAACTTATCTGCCCGCATTGGAGGTAAGATCAAAAAGAGAATAAAAGCATTTGTCCTCTTCAGGTGGAGCTGAAAGCTACCTCCAGTTGATCAGAAGAAGATGTTTTTCAGATTCCAAGCAGATACTACAGTAACCAGTAATTCTTCCCTCGGCATGATTATGGCGTTGTGGTTCTGTCAGAAAGCTACCTTCTTTAAGATCTGCCTGTTCAAGTGTTTGGGGGTGAAGGGAGTACATGTCTGACACTCTGAGATATTTTACCTAAGAAATATTTATAAGAAGTAAATTTGGCAAAATGTACATTAATGACTCAAGGTGTTGGTTTGATGGGCGTCCTCTCTAGGGTTTTCCTTTTAATTTTGCTGTACATTTAAAATTTTCAGGGGCATGTGGATGGCTCAGCTGGCTAAACGTCTGCCTTTTCTGCTCAGGTCATGATCCCGGCGTCCCAGGAGAGCCCCATGTGCTCAGCGGGGAGTCTGCTTCTCCCTCTGACCCCCATCTTGTGCTCCTTCTCAAATAAATACACTTTTGGGGGAAGATTTTATTTATTTATTCATGAAAGACACACAGAGAGAGGCAGAGACACAGGCAGGGGGAGAAGCAGGCTCCATGCAGGGAGCCCGTCGTCAGACTCGATCCCGGGTCTCCAGGATCACACCCTGGGCTGAAGGCGGCGCTATACCGCTGAGCCACCCAGCTGCGCCATAAATGAAGTCTTTAAAACAAAATTTTTAAATTAAATTTTCTTTTTTTAAAATATTTATTTATTTATTTATGATAGACAGAGAGAGAGAGAGAGAAGAGAGAGAGAGAGAGAGAGAGAGGCAGAGACACAGGCAGAGGGAGAAGCAGGCTCCATGCCGGGAGACCGATGTGGGACTCGATCCCGGGACTCCAGGATCGCGCCCTGGGCCAAAGGCGGGCGCTAAACCGCTGAGTCACCCGGGGATCCCCTTAAATTCAATTTTCAAAAGAAGGGTTTTTTTGAGTACCTTTCCAAAAAAAACCTCCCAAAATCTGACTGTGAAAACATTTCCAGGTGTGGCCAGCTTTGATCTGGTCCTTTCCTACCCACCCCAGCCTTTTGCCCCGGATCTCCCAGGCTGAGCCGCTACAGTGACTGAACCTGAGTCTGCGCCCCGCCCCCAGAGCTGGCTCAACCCTGGGTCTTACAGATGTGGACACTGAGGCCCAGAGAGAAGCGATCTTACCTAGATGCTGCCAGAGCTGGATCCACACCCAGGCTGCCCCCCGATTTGTGCCCTTAAGCACTATGCTGACCACTCCCCCACTTCACCCCCCATCCTGGGGGGAACCCTGCGTTGGGACCCATTGACTCTGCCAGGCTGCCAAGTGGCCCCAAAGGGGCTCTAGGCCCCCACCAGGCTTCCCTCAACCTTTGCCCTCCTGGAAACTCCACCCACCACACCCCAAAGAGCAAGTCCCCAGTGATGGCCCAGGAAGCAAATGGCCACACACGTACCCACCAGCATGGCCATGTGGAAGGACAATGTTTAAATCATTTATTTGGAAGTTGATGCACACACACTCTACCATAAAAAGGTGGAAGCTGCAACAAATCCAAGTGCCTGAGGCAGTGCATGGACGTGTAAACAAAGACAAAATGAAAATGCCACTCTGAGCGATTCAGGAGCAAGTCAGAGTGGCTGGGGGCCCAGGCCCAAGATGACATTCACAGCGTAGGGTAAGTGCAAATGAATGGAATGTGGGGCTAAAGGGGAGGAGGGCCACCCCGGGCCTTCCCACCCAGAAGGCTGCTCCTTCCTGGGCACCAAGGTCAGAGAATGTGGAGGACACAGGGTCCTCCAGTCTGGGGAGTAGGTGGGAGCATGCAGGCAGGGGGGTGGGCTCAGATCTGGTGGGCCAGGCCCACACCACCCTTCTCTGCTGCTTCTCTCTCTCTCCTGGGACCCCTTAGCCATTCAGGGGAGAAGGGCCCTGGTCTGAGGAGCCAGTCGTCTGAAGTACGGAGACCAAGGAGGACTCAGTTTCTCTGGGAGGCTTCTTGGCCTAAAAGGAGCCAAACCTCAAAATAAAGTGTTAAGGCAATAAATAAAACATCCCACCTCCAGTGAAAACACTGTGAAAGAAGTGAGTCTGCAGGGCTGACGGCACCCTCCAGATGTGGGGACAATGTGGGGACGACTGTAGGACCAGCTGCTACACAGCTAGAGCATTTGTGCGTCGAGCCAAAGGCAAAGAGCCCGGCAAAGGTTCTTGTCCTAATGAGGGCAGGGGATTCAGTCCAACCCTGTGGGTCCTCTGACCTCCCCGATGTGGTCCCTGGGTCCGCCACCAACGACAGCACAAGGCGACCAGCCTGAGATGAGCCCTGGTCAGAGCCTCCAGCTCAGCCCTAGCACCACCCAGGGGGTTCCAGGCTCACAGAGGGAGGTGGGTGGGGTGGGAGGACCAGCCCCTCCTCCTCCATCTTTGGTGGCAAAGGGGAAAGAGAAATGACAGCCTCTGGCAGGACGAGGGGATGTCAGAGGAATTCTGGTTTCATGCTTGGGTCTGCCAAGGGCCCAGACCCTGCCCAGATGTGAGCACACGGAAAGCAGACCCGCCTCTATTCCACCCTTGGATAGTCCAGGCCTGCCACCCCACCGAGGTGCTCCCCAGGTGCTCTGTGACCCCACCCTCCCTCACTGGAGCTGCAAGCTCTCTAGGGCGGTGGTAGCCAGGGACCATCTAGCCTGGGTTTTCCTTCTAGCTCAGGCCACCTGTGGCCTTTACCACAGAGCCCGGCCTCCCCCAGCTTCTCTGTCTCGTCTCCCGTCCCTGCCCCTGTTGTCAGCAGCCCTGGGGTGTTGGGGTCCCACATTCAGGGCTTCCCGGCTCTGCCTGTCCACCTCTCCTCACAATACCATCTCCTCTCCCACCACCTTCCTCTCCCTCTGGCCCCACAGGTCACTGGTCTGACCGCTGCTTCCCCTCGGGATAGCAGAGGACAGTCAGGCGGGCTCCCAGGGCCTCCAACCCTCTCCAAGGCAGTCTGTGGGGATTCCGAAATGGTGAGGAGGGACAAGGTCAGGGGCAACCATGCTTGGCCACAAAGGCCCAGGCTCTGCCGCTGCCGATGGCCACGGATCCCCGAGCCCTTCCAAGCCAACCCAAAGGAGGGGAGGAGGCAGCCTTCTTACGGCCATTATCCATGTGGACGAGGCCCAGGCAGCACCCCTCCCTGAGCCTGCGCCCACCGCTACTGCAGCTCCTCCAGAGGCCCGTTCTCTCGGGGCAGCACCCCGTTCAGGCCCATGCTGTTGGCCGCTGGCACCCCCAAGTAGCCAAGCAGGATTTCGCTGCGGCGCCGGGACAGCTGCAGGATGTCGTCCGCCAGTGCCGGCACGGAGGTGTAGCGCACGTTGTCCAGGTCAAACATGTCCCTCAGGTACTGCACGATCTGGTGCTGGGGGCAGGGCTGGCATCAGGCCCCAGCTTTGGCCCTCCGCCCCAGCCCCCTGCACTGACGCCCTCCAGACCACCCAAAGCCCCTCCCCAGCTACCGGAGCCCTGACCTGTGCACAGGCTCCCGCCCTGCCCTCCCCAGTGCTTCCTCCGGACCCCTGTGGTCCAGGCTCCCTCCAGGCACCCCTGTGCACCCCCTCTTGGGGAACAGCCCAGGCAGGCCGCGCACTCAGTTTACCTTGAAGAAAGCACAGACTTCAGAGAGCTGGGGCTTGGGTCCAAGGAAGCCAAAGGCTAGGACAGGGCTAACGTGCTCCGATACGGAGTAGAAATGGGAGATGAAGCCATCGGGCACCTGCAAAGGTGGCAAGGCTGAGGGCAGGGTCGGGGGGAGGGGCAAGTGCCGGGCCCTGGGGGCCTAGCAAGAGAGTGAGGCTTTGCAGGGAGGCCTGGCTCAGTCGCCTGCTTATTGGGTGACCCCAGGGAAGCGACGGGGGCTTTCACCTCTGCAGAATGAGGGTAAACTCGAGGCTGCTGTGAGGACTGCATGGGGAGGGGGCAGGGTGGGCTCAGCATAGGAAGTGCCCAGAGTACTTGGCAGTGGCAGCAGGTATCAGCCGGGCAGCAGAGCCTGGCTGGCAGAAGGGAGCAATGGATCACAGCCCAGATAGAGCGGCCAGTTGCCGTCTGGGAGCGCAGATAACAGCAGCCTGTGGGTGGGAGGGAGGCTGCGCTGCCTGCTGGGGGGGGGGGGGGGGGGGCTGCTCCCACCCAGATGCCTCTACCAAGCCAGCCACCACCCCTTTGCACAGGCCCCCTCCTCCCTCAAGGATGCCCTTTCCCCTCTGCATCCTTCGACATCTCCCGATGGCCTATGCTGTGCTGGGAGGAGTTGGAGCGGACCTACATGTGCCTTTAAGGTCCTCCTGCTCTGGGGGAGACGGAATGGCAGGACAGGGGGCCGGAGCTGCGGCTCATGGTGCTGGGGGCTCTGCGAGACCTCCCCGTGTCAGCCTCATTCCTCTGCCCACCCCACCTCTCCCCACCCTGCCCCCAGCCCAGGGGCCAGTGCATGCCGACTGGTCAGCTGAGGGGCGCAGCACGCTCCGGGGCCCCGAGGGGGTCACTCACCATCAGCAGTCTCCTCTTGGCTTTCAAGACTGACCAGCAAGCAGTGGCCAGGGCCTAAACCAAAGACAGGAACCCACCCAGGTTTCAGAGTGACGGGCCAGGCCTGCAGCCTCTACCTGTTCCCCAGCTCACACCACCCCAAGCAGGAAGATGCGGCTTGGTGCCTAAGTTTTGCTCTTCCTTCCCTTCAATTCAGAACCGGCCACACCTACATGTGAACCTTGATTCTAACCCCTACTGCTGCAGGGCATTAGCCGCTGAACTAATCTCTGGGCCTCAGCTTCCTTCTCTGTAAGATGGCCGTGACCTGGCACCCTCACCTCATTCAGAGATTGTGGGGGTCCACAGTCACTGCCTGCAAACTGCCTGAAGACCAGCCCGGGGTCACGCCTGCCTCATGGGGTCTTGCACTCAACTTCTGCTATTCCTTTCTTTTTCCTATGTTTTAGCTTAGTAAGATGCATTAAATCTGAGTAGAGTTAACAGGAACCATGATGCAAAAGGAAAATGCAGGTTCTGAATGGGCCCAGGGAACAACGGGGTCCCCTGGGGAGGTTACTCCAGGGCAGGTGCCGGATCCAGGGGCTGCACAGCTCGCAGGGGAGGGGTGGCTGTTGCCTGACAGGTGGGGGGCCCAGGCTTGGTGCCCAAAGCTGGGGATGGAGGAAAGCAGAGTCTGAGCCAATGCCGTGGGGCAAAGTGTGTGTGTGTGTGTTAGATCCGGAAGGCAGCCACCTACCGTCTCCTTGAAGCTGTCTGACAGCCAGCGGTTCCTCAGGACAGCGAGCACTGAGGACGGGGGGTTCTCCAAGTCCTCGAAAGCGTCCATGAGTATGAAGTCCAGCACAATATCAAAGAAGCTCATGCACACCACCTGTGAGAAGGCAGGGATGCTCTGAAGGCTGCAGGCCCACTGTCCAGATGGGAAGACCAAGTCCAAAGAGGCACAGGTGTGTGGGGGCCTGGGTGGGAACACACAGGTGAGTGGGCACATCTTTGGGCTGCAGTGGGGTACAGCTGGGGCCATCTCCCCCATGGCCCGGGCCCACAGCAGGGCAGGAACCAAGGGCTGGCAGCCACGATGGGCCCATCTTAGGCCTCAGAATCAAGGCAAAGCTTGGCACAGGTACCCCTCCCTCCTCGAGGACCTCTAGTACAAGGGACCCCATGGCACTGGAGCTCAGCACAAACCAACTCACCCCACGGCCCTCCAATTCCAGCCGAGTGGTGGCCCAGGTCTCAGGCCGCAGGGCATAGCCCATCATCTCCTCGTAACTCTCCAGGAAGCCTTTGGGGCTCTGTGGGGAGAAACACAGCCTGTTCTGGTCATGAGAGAGGCTCAAAGATTTACTTGAACTAGATCCACAGGAACAGGCCCGTGGATGGACAAGCCAAGGCAGGGCTGAGGTCTATTCCTTAGCAGCAGCCACAGAGAAAACCAGGCAAGAAGTGTCCCCTGCCCACCACAATATGCCCCTCAGAGACTAGGGCACGTCTGGGAGAGATCCAACAACAGCACACCCCGCAATGTCTCAGACCAACTCACAACCGAGCACCAAACATGTCCCAGGAGATGCACACACACTACAGCATCTGCTTACTTTGCAAAGAGGAATGAGGACAGGAGGTTGAGTCAAGCAGCCAAAGATTCAAATCTCCATGACCCTGGGTGTCACTGCTGAAATGGGAGAAGCTACAGCCCACACTCCTAGGCCTATTCTGGGGAAGTCAGTGAGCTCATGAGCCAACACAGTCAGTGAGCCCACACAATTGGCCCGGTGCCTGGACTTAAATGATGAATAGTGCATAAGACCTGCCACTGCTATCGGGGCACAGGACAGATCCTGCACTCTCTGGGGCCATGAGGTTGAGCTGGACTTGGGACACGGTGTGCACACACTGATGTGCACTGATGGAAATGGGAAGCTGGGATGTGCCAGGGTCTGTTCTAATAGGGATCAACTCCTCTAACTCACATGGTTCTAAGAGGGATAATCTAGTAGGACACCCACCTTATAGATGGGAATACTGAGGCTTTGAGAGATCAGTGGTACCCAAGAGCCAGGCAGGGTGGAGCTGACACAGAATAATAGTACGGGCATGTTTATAACACTTATAAAGAACCACAAGTGGAGGAGCCACCAGAAAGATGTTCACCAAAATGTGAACATGGTGGAGTGAGGGACAAGTTTTCTTTTTGCTTTCATGTGTTTGTTGGGCTTTTTAAAAATGAGCATGAGGAGATCCCTGGGTGGCTCAGTGGTTTAGCGCCTGCCTTCGGCCGAGGGCGTGATCCTGGAGTCCAGGGATCGAGTCCCACATTGGGCTCCCTGCATGGAGCCTGCTTCTCCCTCTGCCTGTGTCTCTGCCACTCTCTCTCTCTCTCTCTCTCTCTCTCTGTGTCTCTCATGAATAAATAAATAAAATCTTTAAAATAAAATAAAATGAGCATGAGTATTTTTATAATCTTTAAAAAAAAAAAAACGACTTTCATTAACTTTCAAAGAGAATTTACAAAAAAAAAAAAAAAAACAAAAAACAAAGAGAATTTACTAGGGGCACCTGGTTGGCTCCATCGGTTAAATGTCTACCTTTGGCTTGGGTCATGATCCCAGGGCCCCAGGGTCAAGCACTGTGTTGGGCTCCCTGCTGAGCAGGGAGCCTGCTTCTCCCTCTCCTTCTGCTGTCCACTCTGCTTGTATTCTCTCTCTCTTAAATAAATAAAATCTTTTTTTTTTTTTAAACTTTTTATTTATGATAGTCACAGAGAGAGAGAGAGAGAGAGAGGCAGAGACACAGGCAGAGGGAGGAGCAGGCTCCATGCACCGGGAGCCCGATGTGGGATTCGATCCCGGGTCTCCAGGATCGCGCCCTGGGCCAAAGACAGGCGCTAAACCGCTGTGCCACCTAGGGATCCCTCTCTTAAATAAATAAAATCTTTAAAAAATATTTTTAATTTAAAAAATAAAGAGAATTTGCTAAGATGGCCGTAGACCACACCTTAACCTCCCCAAGTCTCAGTTTCTTCACATGTAAAGGAGGACAATGAAGATAAGGGCTGGCAGCCAAGCATGTGTGACACCATCACACGAGGCCCCTGGGACATGCCCACTCACACAAGAGGAGATGAGGATTGGAGAGGGCACATGCTGGCTCATGGACACGCAGTCACAAAGTGGACTGATTTCACAAGTCCAGAGACTAGATGCTGCCCACAGAGCAAGCACCCTCCCAGGGGGCGTGTCCCTGTTCCACCTGCCTGCAACGATCAGACAGGGAATCGGTTCCCACCCCAGTTCCAGGGCTGAGTGCTGGTTCTGCTCTCCAGGGCTGCTAACCAGCCATTCGAAAAAATACATCCCACACTGGGGTGGAGGCAGAGCGAGGGAGGCCACACCTCTAGGCCCCTCAGCGGCCACAGAGAACAGGCCAATCTGCTAAGCTCCTGGCACCTACGTTAGCCTCACCTCCCCTTCCTTTACCTGTTAATTCCTTCGCTGTCTTGGGAGGCCACAGAGAACAGGCCAAGGGCACAGCTGCGGTCAGGCCAACCTGGGTTCAAATGCCAACTCTACCCTTCCCGAGCGAGCCCCTGGTCCTTCCCCAGGCTTGGTTTCCTTATCCACTGAGTGCAGACTATGGTCAGGACCAAATGAGCTACTGGCAACGTGAATAAAGCGCCAGGTTCATTGCTAGGTAAACGGCTGCTGAAGAGTAATTATTAACACTTATGGAGCACCTGCCCTGTTCCAGGCCCCAGGCGGGGCACACGCTTGCTATGCTGGGAGCACTGTGGTCCTGGCCCTCGTGGAGCTTGCCAAGTAGTGATAGTGAAAAAGAGCAATCAGTAAACAGGATGCTGGGTGATGGGGCCATGCCAGCAGGGTGAGTCCAATGGCTCTTGGCGAAGCCCTCTTGGGGAGAGAGATGGCTCGAGCGGGAACTTAGAAGAGCGGGAACTTAGAAGACAGGGAACCAAGGAAAAGGGGAAGGAAGGGGGACTGGGGAGCTTCTAGACACTAGTAAAAGCCCCACTTCCTAACCCCGGTACCGGGTACACAGGGGTTCACCTATTCATTCATTAAATCCTGTATCTGTAGGATTTAATACTCTTGTGTATTTTGTAATAAAGTAGTTAACAACAACAGCGCTGAGCCAACAGTGCTCCAGGTGTGGAGGGACCAGCATATGCAAAGACCGAGATCAGGAAGAAAGTCTGGTACAGGCATACACTAAAGCCTGAGCCCTTGGGGCACCAGGGAGGCTCAGTCAGTTAAGCATCTGACTTCGGCTCAGACTCTGGGGATGGAGCCCCGGGTTGGGGTCCCTGCTCAATGGAGTCTGCTTCTCCCTCTGCCCCTTCCCTCACTTGTACTCTCATTCTCAGATCAATAAAATCTTAAAATAAAAAAACAAAAACAAAACAAAACAAAAAACAAAACCCAAAAACCCTGAGCCCTTCAGTCTGGACAGGACAAAGGGCTCATGGCAGCCAGCCATGGAACAAAGTTTGATGTTTACCTCAAGGGCAGTGGGAGCAAGGGGACATTTCAGGCAACTGGGTGATGAGGCTCAAGGTGCATTTTATTTTATTTTATTTATTTTTAGAAGTTTATTTATTTAAGTCACCTTTACCTCCAACGTGGCGCTCGAACTCAGGACCCTGAGATCAAGAGTCGCATGCTCCTCCAACTGAGCCAGCCAGGTGCCCCCAGAGGTATGTTTTATTTATTTTATTATTAATATTTTTAAAGATTTTATTTATTTATTTGACATATTTATTTATTTGACAGAGAGAGAGCACAAGCAGGGGGAGCTGCAGGCAGAGGGAGAGGGAGAAGCAGGCTCCCAGCGGAGTAGGAAGCCTGATGTGGGGCTCTATCCCAGGACCCCAGTATCATGACCCAAGCTGAAGGCAGACGCTTCACCGACAGAGCCACCCAGGTGCCCCCAGAGGTGAATTTAGAACCACTAGTTGGACATGTGAGGTGAAAGAACTGAGGGGAGAAGCATTTTCAAGGGCTCTGCTCAAACACGTGGCCAACACACATGAAAATTCATTCAACCTTATTAATAATCAAAGAAATGAAATATATGAAGGAATAGATAAAATAGGTTAAAAGGGTTACTAACATCCAATTACTGAGACCTTATATTTAGTGTAACATAAAGATCCGCATGATTACAGGGACAATGGCTGTTAAGCCATCTCCAAAAGCAAACTGGCAAGACCTGAATGTGCCCAAGACGTGGTACTGCCACAGCTGAGCTTTGCCTCACAGAAAACCAGAGGCACCCAAAGAGGTCTGTAATGGACTGATTCTAATAGCAGTGTGACAATCAGATACAATCCAAATGTCCATCCGCCGGAGGACAAAATGAACCACAGTCAGCTTACCCGAGGGAATCCTACACAATCGGTCAAAGTGACTGCTTCTGCCACTGTAGTCAGATGGACAAGATGTACTCTTACACACAACAAGAGAGAGCTGCAGAACAGTCTGTAGGGAACTTTAGAAATTAAATAACCATGTTTAAGGGTTAATCCATGAAACCAGACAGGAGCTACAGAGCTGCATGTGGCAGTGGCTCCCTCTGGTTCAGGGAAACCTACGGTTTGTATTTAGAAGTCACTAAATTTTATAAAACCAGGTTATGGTTATGGTATCACCAGAAATAAAAAAGCAATACAGATTCATATTTTTCAGAACTGGCACGGGAAAAGTCCCCTAAGCCTTTCCCAGCCCCTCCAGAGCTTTCAGGATGAAGTCAAAGCTCGTCAGCTTGATTTCAGATTAGGCTTTTTTTTTTTTTTTTTTTTTTTAAGATTTATTTATTTATTTGAGAGAGACAAAGAGAGAGAGCAAGGGAGAGCTTGAGTGCAGGGGGCCGGTGAGGGACAGAGGGAGAGGAAGAGAGAAGTCCAAGCAGATTCTGCATAGAGTATGGAGCCCAACACAGGACTTGATCCCACGACCCTGAGACCATGACCCTTGCAAGCCGAAATCAAGAGTCAGATGCTTAACCGATTGAGCCACTCAGGCACACCACACTTTTTTTTCTTTTTTTAAAACAGAACCAAATAAAAGTTACAAAAATGTAAAAAGGCACGGTGAGAAGAAAACCTAAAAAAAAGCTACCTTCTCAGCCTTGGTCATCAGGCCTGTCACCATCTGCCGGCCAACCTCCCCAAAGAAAAGCTGGTTGTTCTTGTCTTCCAGAAGACCCTAAGGAACGAGGAAGGGAGGGGAGTGAGCTGCTGGGCTGGCAGCCCTCCAAAGCTGGCAGAGAGGTGAGCCTAACGGGATAGGCAGGTGACCCATCTGCGTGGAGGAGCCAGGTGTGTGTGGGAGCAGGACTGGTAGGCCTGTCTGGCTGCACCCCAGCCCCAGCACCATCCTCTCCAGGTTACCCAACACCCACCTCGAAGGCTTGCCGCACACAATGCAGCTTGGCCAGAAAGTCCTGGTCACTGTAGCAGCCCAGCAGCTCAGTCCTGGGGGGAAGCAGAGTCAGTGACTCCCCCTGGGCCCTGCCCAGCGATGCCCTCTGGGGTCAGAGTATAGCCCTGAATGGTCCTGCCTCAGCTAGGCAGTATGACCTCGGGCAAGTGCCTGCCCTCCTCTAGGCCTCGGTCCCCACCCCCAAACCAAAGAGGCTGACTGGATGCTCTCCAAGGACGTGTTGTCCTCGGTGGCCGTGGGTGCACCTGGCAGGTCTAACTTCAAAAAAGTAGAAATCATTGTTATTTTATGAACTAATTATATTAATTTGCAGTTGCTGGTTGCAGTCCTGCCTGTCTGGGAATTCAAGGCTGTCCTAGATCCCCCATGGCTGGGGTAGGAGCCACTGGATAGCCAGAGCTATCCAGCTGAGTCCTCACCAAGCACTGCTGACCTCCCCGGCCCCCAAGGGGGACAGGGCACACCCTGCCTACCCCCTGCTCCCCACTCCCTTCCCCACACACTCACCTGAGGGTCCGGCAGGGCACTTTCCCCTCCTTCACCAGCTGGAGGGCCTCCTCATAAGCAGCGGCCGGCCTGGAGAGTAGGATGGGGTCATCTCCGACCTGCAGGGACTCAAAGAGCTGGGGGAGGGTGCATAGGAAGAGGAAAGTCGGCCGAGTCACCCCCTGTGTCAGCAAAAGCCGAAGGGGGTCAGGGTGCCTGCCCAGGGGACATCCTTGAGGCCAGCCTCTCAGAGGGGATGCCAGAGGGAAAACATCTTCTCATGTCAGGGCCTGAAACTCGTGGCCATTGCAGGAGACACATGCCAAGCAATGGGCAGTCAGTCTAAGAAGGGAGGGCTCTGCGTGGGCTGGAGCCCTGGGGGTGGAGACCCTGCCCCTCCCACACGGGGCCTAGGACACCTGGTTTCTCAGGCCAACCCATCCAGGGCAAGTGCATGGAGTCCCCCGGGGAGCAGCACTTACTGACTGCCAAATTCTGCTCCTATCGGAGGAAATGCTTTTACTTTCCCATGACCCAGTGCTTCTGGTGAGAGTCCCCCAGGGGTTAGGGCTCCACTCTACCCCGCCCTGCCTCCCTGCTCATTGACCTCGCCCTGTGTTACCTCGGTGGCAGAAAAGAAGGAACCCTCGGAGGTCAGGCTGTCCTCATCGTCCACCCGTAGATGTAGGGAGCCCTCGGTCAGGGGCAGCATGAGGGTCCTCTCTGGGAAGAGCAGGAAGAGAAGGGCTGGGACTCCAAAGTCACCAGGCTTTCTGGAAGGCACACGTGCAAAGCGTCCAATGCCCAATTCTGGGCCGGCTGCCGCTGCCAATCACACAGCTCCTACGTCCTGAAGACTTACACATGAAGGTTTGGGGTCATCGCCTCAAAAGAATGGCTTCTTTCAAATGCCATGGATCCTTACAGGTGGGCACAGTAAGGTATGGAATGGGGCTGCTGAGCAGGCCTGCCCATGGCCACACAGCTACACCCCGAGGCCTGACAGCCCCTGAGCTCTGCACACACATCCTCTCCTGTACCATATGGCCCCAGGCGAGTGGGCTCTCCTCTCTGACAAACCGACACTTAGCCACTAATGACAAAGAGCACAAGGGAATGCATCGGCCACTGACTTGGCATTTCTAACCCTAAGCCCTCAAGGACTGCAGAGGTCTGGACCTTCGGGGCACTTAAGAAAGCTCTGCCAAACAAATAAGCAAAGGCCATGGCCTAAAAGGCCCCACCAGCCTTCTCTGCCACCTGGGGAGACCAGAGCAGGTAGGTTTCTCTTCAGGCAAAGCCATTCAGGGACAGGCCGTGGAAGGGTGTGTCAGGCCTGGGTCACCACTGACAGAGCTCGGGAGCTGGACACAGGAGTTTGATGCTCCTCCTCAGGGCTGAAAGCACCCAGGGAAGGGTCCTGGGGTCCACTCACTGCACAGGGCCTGGCACATGGTGGGTACCAGGAAAACACTGGCTAAATATCTCCATATCTCTCGCTGATGTCAAGTACCTTTACCTCAGCAGTGTGGGCAACAGCAAGACCCGTTTTCAACTAATCTCCATATGAGCCATCCCTGCTGCCTGCCTGGTGCCCATAGCAAAGGGTTTGGACCAAAGGCTTGGAAGATGTGGACACACAGACCTGAAGGCCTACTCCCAACAGGATGGCCAAGGCACACTGGCCAGGGACCCCTCCACCAGGCCTTGCCAGCCCCTGTTCCTGCCTACCACCTATAAAAGAACACCTCTGGGGAGCCTGGCTGGTGCAGTTAGTAGAGCCTATGACTCTTGATTTCAGGCTTGTGAGTTTGAGCCCTGTGTCAGGTGGAGAGAGGACTTAAAAACAAAATATTAAAAAACGGAAACAAAACCAAAAAACACCTCTGTCCCTCAAGGCCTGTTTCCCCATCGATGTACAAGGCACTAATTAAATGAGGTCCAAAGGCCCTGAGGATTCTGAGGGAGCCACACCCCAGTTCTCTTACCACCTCCCACCTTCACCCTACTCCCACCCCATCCCACCCCATCCTGCAACCAGGCCAGCTCACCGAGGTCCAGCAACACGCTGTCGGCCGGGAAGGTGGACCCAAACTCCTCCTGCAGGTGGTAGGCCCGGTGTAGCAGGGATTCCAGCTTCTCTGCAAACTCCCTCCGCTGGGACTCTGGCTGCAATTAAAACATGAACATCAACTTGGAGCCTCCACACTCCCCAGGCCAATGGTGCCCCCTCATCAGTGATTGGGGGAGAAAGGGGAGCAGGCTCTGAAGCCCAGCAGCAAGAGCATATGTCTAGACCTGAGCTGCCCAGAACAGAAGCCACCAACCACATAGAGCGAATGAGCAGCTGAAATGTGGCCTGTCCCAA
The DNA here is from genome assembly GCF_011100685.1 of Canis lupus familiaris. Classification (NCBI taxonomy): domain Eukaryota; kingdom Metazoa; phylum Chordata; class Mammalia; order Carnivora; family Canidae; genus Canis; species Canis lupus. The sequence continues at coordinate 54,702,664 of NC_049230.1, forward strand.
CAGAGATAGGCTGTTAAGTATAAATACATGCAGGAATTCAAATACTAAGTACCAAGAAACCACAAACAAACAAACAAAAACACTCTAAAATATTTCATGGGTGTCTGGGTGGCACAGTCAGTTAAGTTTCTGATTCTTGGTTTTGGCTTAGATCATGATCTCAGGGTCATTGGATCGAGCCCTGCAACAGACTCCTTGTTTAGAAGGAAGGGAGGTCTGCTTCAGTTTCTCCCTCCCTCTGTCCCCCCCACTGCAAGCACACACTCTCTCTCTCAAATAAATAAAATAAGTGTGATTTAGGTGGCTCAATTGGTTAAGCGTCTGCCTTTGGCTCAGATCATAATCTCAGGGTCCTGGGATCGAGCCCTGCATCAGGGGTGGGGGAGCCTTGCTCAGCCAGGAGCCTGCTTCTCTCTCTCCTCCCTGCTCATGCTCTCTGTCACTATCTCTGTCTCTCTCTCAAATAAGTAAAATCTTAAATAAATAAACAAAATATCTCGATGTTCCATGTTGATAACATGTTGATATGATAATATTCTCCAAAAACAAGATTACATAAAATGTATTATTAAGGGACTCCTAGGTAGCTCAGTTAGTTAAGCATCCAACTCTTGATCTGAGCTCAGGTCTTGATCTTTGGGTCGAGAGTTCAAGGCCCACATTGGGCTCCACACTGGACGTGGAGACTACTTAAATAAGTTAAGTAAGTAAGTAAGTAAATAAATAAATAAATTGCACTATTAAAATTGACTTTACTGGTTTCTTTCTTTTAATTTATTTATTTGAGAGAGAGCACAGACAAGGGGAGCAGCAGAGGGAGAAGCAGACTCCCCGCCAAGCAGAGAGCCCAATGTGGGGCTCAAACCCAGGACCCCAGGATCATGACCCAAGCGGAAGGCAGATGCTCAACCAACTGAGCCACCCAGGCACCCCAATTTTACCAGTTTCTTTTTTACTTTTTAGTGTGGTCTCTATAAAATTTTAAATGAGCTATATGACTTCCTACTGAACAATGCTGACTTGGGCTCTGACCCAGGCACCACCAGTTCCAAACGGTATTACCTCAAGTAAATTACTTTCTCATTCTAATTCCTTATCTATCAGTTGAGATAAGAGTACCTACTTCCTAGGAATATAGGGAAAACATGAAGGAGGGAAGTTATGCAAAGCCCTTCACACAAGGCTGGCCTGTGGTGATGACCAGGAAGAGTTGAGTATCATATTAATCACTATGATATAATATGTAACATGTATAACATATGAAGTATAATACATGTAATATATAACATGTAACATACGTATATAACATAACGTGCATAATAATATCATTGTAATAAAAGGGCAGTCAGGATCCCAGAAAGAGCTGGGTTCAAATTTCACTGTGTTTTTTTGTTTTTTAAGATTTTATCCATTTATTCATGAGAGACACACAGAGAGGCAGAGACATAGGCAAAGGAAGAAGCAGGCGACCCCAATGCAGGACTCAATCCCAGGACCCCGGATCACGACCTGAGCTAAAGGTAGACAGTCAATCACTGAGCCATCCAGGCATCTCTCAAATTCCATGTTACTATGAACCATGTGTACTGGGGAAGGTATTGCACCAAAAACTCAACAGCCTATGGTTCAGTAACCTCCTCCTGCCCTTGGCCTCCAGGCTGGTATGTGGAAAGAAGAAGGTGCTGTACCTTTGATCCCAGGAGCTGGGGCCTGATCCCTGGCTGAGGGGCCAGGCACAGGTAGGCCTACCTCTGCTCTCCATCAAGGCTACCAGATCCTGTACCTGTATGTAACCAGACCCCAGGGAGGAGCCAAGGGCCAAACCGAGCTGAGGCCACTGGGGACAGAGCTAGAAGAGCTCAGAGGAGGACGGCAATGATGGAAACGGTTCTTTCACTGAGTGCTTGCCCTGGACCAGTAACTAGCTGTTCAGCCTCACAGAATCCTTGAAAGCAGATATGGCTGTGACCTGGATTCACAAAGAAAACTCAGGATGTTAAGTGGCTGAGCTCATGCAGCTATAGCCCCAGCAGGGCCCATGGAACCCCAGGACCCACTGTCTGCTTTCATCAACTCTCTGATAGGACCAGACCCCGCATGGCGTGGCTGGCAGAGCCCTTAGCTTTGGCAGGTGTCCTCAGTCTTCCTCAGTGAAGCAGACTCGGGTTAGGGACTGGTTTCTTTGATGTCATGCCCAAAGTGCAAATGACAAAAGAAAAAGACATACTGAAGTCACTGAAATTAAAATTTTTTCAGGGCTCCTGGCTGGCTCAGTTGGAGGAGTATATGACTCTTGACCTCAGGATTGTGAGTTCGAGCTCCACATTGGCTATGGAGCCTACTTTAAAAAATTTAGGGGCACCTGGGTGGCTCAGTAGTTGAGTGTCTGCTTTCGGCTCAGGTTGTGATTCCGAGGTCCTGGTATCAAATCCTGCATAGGGCTCCTTGCAGAGAACCTGCTTCTCTCTCTACCTATGTCTCTGTCTCTCTCATGAATAAGTAAATAAAATCTTAAAAAAAAAAAAGAAAAGGAAGAAAGAAAGGAAGAAAGGAAAGGAAAGAAAAGGAAAGGAAAGGAAAGGAAAGAAAAGAAAAGAAAAGAAAAGAAAAGAAAAGAAAAGAAAAGAAAAGAAAAGAAAAGAAAAGAAAAGAAAAAGAAAAGAAAAAGAAAAGAAAAGAAAAGAAAAGAAAAGAAAAGAAAAGAAAAGAAAAGAAAAAAAAGATAACCCACAGAATGGGAGAAAGTATCTGCAGATCCTATCTCTGATACAGGTCTTGTATCTAGAACATATAAAGAACCCTTACAACTCACTAATAAAAAGACACAACAACTTGTCTGTGGACAGGCATTTGAGCTGCTTCCATATCTTGGCTATTGTAAATGCAAGTATCCATCCACAGATGAATGGATAAAGAATTGGTACATATACACAATGGAATATTATTCAGCCATAAAAAAAGAATGAAATCATGCCATTTGCAACAACATGGATGGATCTAGAGTATAATGCTAAGTAAAATAAGTCCCAAATCCCATATGATTTCACTATATGTAGAATTTAAGAAACAAAATATACGAACAAACAGAAAAGAGACAAACAAACAAACAAACAAAAACCAGACTCTTAAATATAGAGACCAAACTCGTGGGTGCCAGAAGGGGGAGATGGCAGGGGTGGGGGCAGGGGGTGAAATGAACAAAGAAGATGAAGTGGCACTTATTGTGATGAATACTAAGTAATACATAAAATAGCTAAATCATTAAAAAAAAATAGGCAAATTAAAAATAAAGGATCTCAACAGACATTTCTCCAAAGAAGACATACAAATGGCCAACAAGCACATGAAAAGAAGCTCCACACTGTTAGCCCAGGGAAATGCAAATTAAAACCACAATGAAATAACCATTTTATACCCACTAGAATGGCTAGAACTAAAAAGACAGATAAAAACAAATGTTAGGGATCCCCAGGTGGCGCAGCGGTTTGGCGCCTGCCTTTGGCCCGGGGCGTGATCCTGGAGACCCGGGATCGAATCCCATATCGGGCTCCCGGTGCATGGAGCCTGCTTCTCCCTCTGCCTGTGTCTCTGCCTCTCTGTCTCTCTCTGTGTGACTATCATGAATAAATAAATAAAATATTAAAAAAAAAAAAAAAAAAAAAACAAATGTTAGTCAGGATATGGAGAAACTAGAACCCTCCTACACTGCTGGTGGGAATGTAAAATGGCACAGCTGCTGTGGAAAATGATCTGGGGGTTCCTCCAGATGTCAAATGTAGCATTATCCTAGGACCTAGCAACTCCACCCCTAGCCATACACCCAAGGGAGTGAAAAACAATGTGTCTACGCAAAAACCTGCACAAAACAGTCATAGCAGCATTACTCATAAGAACCATAAAGTAAAAACAATCCAAATGGCCAACAATGAATGAATGAATAAATAAAATGTGGTCTATCCATACAACAGAGTATTACTCAGCAATAAACAGAAATGAAGTAGTGATCCAAGTTACAAGGATGAACTGAAAACATTATACTATAGGAAAGTGGCCAGTCATAAAAGGCCACAAATCATGACTCCATCTATAGAAATGTCCAGAACTGGCAAATCTACAGAGATGAAAAGTAGATGAGGAATTGCCTAAGGCTGGGGGTGTGAAGGGATGGAGAGTATCTGATGAAGTATATGGGACTCTGTGGGGACATGATGAAAATGTTCTAAAATTAACTGTGGTGTTGAACACACAACTCTTTTTTTTTTTTTTTAAGATTTTATTTATTTATTCATGAGAGACACAGAGCAAGAGAGAGGCAGAGACACAGGCAGAGGGAGAAGCAGGCTCCACTCAGGGAGCCTGACGTGGGACTCGATCCCGGGTCTCCAGGATCACTCCCTGGGCCGAAGGCAGGTGCTAAACCACTGAGCCACCCGGGCTTCCCAAACACATAACTCTTGAATACACTAAAAGCCAATGAATGGTACAATTCAGAACTGGATTGAATTGAAATGAATTTCATGGTATCCAAGTGATATTCCAACAAACCTGTTGGAACCTTTTTTTTTTTAGGACAGGAAAACGTCCGGAAGGATACTAAGTGGCTGCGTCTGGATGGAGGGTTATAATAATAATATAATAATACCGACAACGAAGATCATTTATTGAGTACCTACTTTGCACCAGGATCCTAGGGCTGGCAGTGGCCCCCTGCCAAGGGCCCCAGTGCTCGGGGAACCGAGGGCCTTGGCCCACAGCACAGAGCAGGAGCTGCCCAATCAAAGATCAAAGACTGGGTCCTTTTCTCCCCCACTCTTTACTATTTCTGTGTTTCTCACTATTCTTTTTTTTTTTTTTTTTTTAATTATTTATGATAGTCACAGAGAGAGGGAGAGAGAGAGAGAGAGAGAGAGGCAGAGACAGAAGCAGGCTCCATGCACTGGGAGCCCGACGTGGGATTCGATCCCAGGTCTCCAGGATCGCGCCCTGGGCCAAAGGCAGGTGCCAAACCGCTGTGCCACCCAGGGATCCCTATTTCTCACTATTCTGTAAGGAATACTTCATAGCCTTCACGATAAGAACAATGAAAGTTCTAGAATTTTAAGATGCAGTATAAGCGATCAATACCATTTTGGAAATAAAGTTGCCTCACTTCCTTTCCATGACCTAACAGTCTTGCAGGCATCTACTGTCTGCCCACAGACACAGTGACCTGATGGTAGCTGCGCCCTTGGGCCCTGGAGGTTTTGTTACCCCCCTGCCCCTCAGGCATTTCTCCTGATGTCCTCGTCCTGTAGCTACAGTGCTCCTGCTTGTATGGCAGGCTCTCAGCTAATGTCCCCAGCTGGGGTACAAGGAACTGGTGACCAGGCATGTCTTCATCCTTGTGTTGCAAACTATTTCTCAGGCTCCTCTGCCAACTGGCTCATGGCCAACAGAAGCATAGCTGGAAGAAGCATGGGATGGTGCAATGGGCAGAGAAATTCCCTTCCCGGTCCTGCCTCACACCATATAGCTGCCCCATCCTACCCAAAACGGGATGACCCCTGCTGGTAAGCCCCACCAGGGTTCTAGGTTCTGTGGCTCCTAAGCTCTGGCACACTGCCTCTTGCCCTGGGCTCTCAACTCCTCCTTCACCTGTGCAACCAATTCCCTGGGTTAAACTCCTGATGTTACCTTGACTGACTCTCCAGATACTGTCAGACTGCTCCCTGAAGAGCTGGACTTTGTCCTCGCTCCAGCAGAGGACAGGGGCTCTTAGGGTTGCTTTTTGTTTAAGATTTTATTTATTTATTAGAGAGAGAAAAAATGAGCAGGGAGAGAGAGGCAGAGGGAGACAGAGAGGGAGATGGAAAAGCAGACTCCGTGCTGAGCAGGGAGCCAGACGCCGGGCTCGATCCCAGGACCCTGGGATCATCATGACCTGAGCCAAAGGCAGACACTTCACTGACTGAGCTACCAGGCACCACCAGCCCTTTTTTTTCTTTAAATACATAAAAGCATAAAAACTAAAAGAGAAACAGTTCACAATCCTACCACCTATACAAAACCCTGCCCACAAGTGTGACTCAAAATCAGGAAGGCCAAACAGTAAGGCACAATAAAAGCCTTTTCCACCTTCCCCTGTAGATCCCACCCTCATGGATCACTGTTAAGAATTCCCTGAGCGGGTAGCCCGGGTGGCTCAGCGGTTTAGCGCCGCCTTCAGCCCAGGGTATGATCCTGGAGACCCAGGATCGAGTCCCACGTCGGGCTCCCCATAGGGAGCCTGCTTCTCCCTCTGCCTGTGTCTCTGCCTCTCTCTCTCTCTGTGTCTCTCATGAATAAATAAATAAAAATCTTAAAAAAAAAAATTCCCTGAGTTATGAGTCCAGAAGGAAGTAAAAGCGCACATACATACTAGCAGTTACCCACAGGCACATGTGAGGCATGGATGTATGTCTTTCTGAACCCGTATACACACGGGTTATACTATACACATTCCACATCTTGCTTTTTCTCGCTTAGTGACATACTGTGGAGACAGCAGCCCAGGAGCCTATATGGATTTCCCTACACCTTTTAATGTCTGTATTGCAGACCCCTACTGATGGACATGTAGAGTTTCCGTTTTTTTCTGGTTTCTCATTGTGACAAGATAAAGTTTCAGTAAACGTCCATCCTGGATGTGTGTTTGGTATGCTTTATGCAAGCACTTTTTTTTTTTTTAATTTTTATTTATTTATTTATTTATTTATTTATTTATTTATTTATTTATTTATTTATTTATTTATGATAGTCACAGAGAGAGAGAGAGAGAGAGAGGCAGAGACACAGGCAGAGGGAGAAGCAGGCTCCATGCACCGGGAGCCCGACGTGGGATTCGATCCTGGGTCTCCGGGATCGCGCCCTGGGCCAAAGGCAGGCGCCAAACCGCTGCGCCACCCAGGGATCCCTATGCAAGCACTTTTTATGTTAGCTTTTTTACTTTCTCTTTTCTGATAGTGAAACAAATCCTGACAGTACCAAAAAAAAAACATCGAAAGGAAAAACAAGGCAAAGGCTGTGTGGTCCCTTAGCTGAACACAGGCCAATTCTCACCAGTCCTGTCATAAATGGCACCTTTTCCTCACATAGTTGGGGCTGGGGCGTGCTCATCACCCTGGATTACTGACTGATTACCAAGCAGCATGTGCTAAGCACCTCATGTGTGCATTCTACTTGGCACAATGACATCCTTGTGGAAGGGGAAGCTCCCATCCAGGAGGACCAGAGAGCACCCAGCAGAAGCCGGGGGCTGCCACACTGCCTCCCGGAGGCTGGCTGCCTCTTCACCCCACCACCAGCCCCCTCCAAGGCTGGGATCTATGGGAGACGACCGCCTACCTCAGATGGTACCTCCGAAGCAGTCTCGGGGTTCCGTAGGCTGTCCCCAGGTGTGGGGGTGCGGCTGCTGTCCCCTCTCTGCCCCACGCTCAGCGCCTGCTCCCACTTCTGTAGCGCTTCCTCGAACAGCTCCATACCTGAGCCCGGGCAGGAGGACAAGGGAGAGTCTGGCCTCAGCAGAGGAATGCACCCAGGCCCCACACTCCAGATGGCATCAGAAAAGCAAGGGGGCAGGAGAACATGAAAGGTCATAAAAGGCAGGACCGTGTGAGCCTGGTTCTAGTCACTTTTCCAAGGCGGGTCAGTTCACAGGCCTCCATTCAGACCAGACTTGTTCCTGGAGACTGTCCCGTAGCCACAAATAGCTAGAAACCACCAAATGAGGGTCTTGGGGTCAGGAGTGAGATTGCAAAAGAGCACCTGGAAAAGTGCCCTGAGCCCAGCCTGGGCTCCCAGGAGGAGGCCATCCTTCCCTCCAACTCTGCCCCAGGAGAGCCCCTGGCTGGCCAGTACCTTGCATGTAGAGACTCTCCGCATTGCCGTCACTGGCGGTCACAGATTCTTCCATCCCTCTGGTGTCCCATGGTCCTGAACACGCAGCCATGGGGCTGGATGAGTTCACTGCTACCATCTGGGAACAAAGCAGCACAAGGACCCAAGGGCAAGGGGTAAGGCCCCCCAGACTCTTTGCAGGACCCAAGCCCCTCCCACGGCCTGATCATACATGGCACACCCTCTCCAAAGACCATTCTGGAAGAGAGCCTCCGGCACTGTGGCCAAGCCTCCAGCATGGCCTGCTTCCACCAACTCTAACCACGAGATGGCACTTTACAGAAATCGCTGAACTGGGAGGAAACAGAGGCTGATGCCCAGCTCAGGAGCCAGCAGCCTCCTACAGAAGCTGTCCTGGGCCTGTTCCCTGCTCTCAGGCTCTGCTACAGGTCGGACTAGGAAGACACGGAGCAGCCACCACCACAGGACAGGGCAGGGCCCACACTTGCCACACTTCTCGCCCTGCCAGGACGGGGGCTCCTCCAGGGCAAGAGCCATGTCTTCCTCACCGCTGAGTCCCCAGGGCAGAGCCCAGCTTAAAGCTTAAGGAATGAATGGGTAACCAGGTGAGCAAATGAGCCCAGAGCCCCTCTGCAAGAGAAAATCTGCTTTTCTTTGTCTCATTTCTCTCTTTATCTTCAGCAGAGTCTTTGGTACAAAGCAGATGCCTGTGTCTGATGAACCAAGGAATGAACTTTCATAGACAAGTATCTCCCCAAGAGACCACCAACCTCTCTCCTGCCCCACCCACCTTTCTTTTACTGAAGTCTGGCACTTGGTAAATGATCAATGACAATCTCTGAAAGCCTGTGTGGACGGATGAGTGAATGAATGAGAGGCTGAACAAAATTTCTCTGGTCTTCCTACTAGTCTGCAAGCATCCTGAGGGCAGAGACTCGAGCCTACTCAGTATACCAGGGACTGAGCCCAGAGCCCCTAGTGCCCTCCCCCAGGGAGTTACCGAAGCCAAGCTGTGGCAAGATCCCGAGTGCTTGCTGGGCTCGATGGAGGAGATGCCACTCAGAGTGTCATTGCTTTTGCTACTGGGGCTCTGCATCCTTCGGCTGGAGTAGCCTGTGAGGAACAGGAGGGCAAAGAGCACGCTAGCTTCGAGTTTGAGCCTTTGCAGAGGCTGTTCTCACCACCAGAAAACCCTCCCTATCCTCATATGAAAGCCTGTCCCCCTATCCTTTAAGTCAAGGTGATAGCAGAGCACCTAAGCACATGCACTTAGCAGAGTGCTATGCCTCTGCCTGGCGTCCTGCTCACCACCATATCCCTGCCATCTAGTGCAAGGCCTGGCCCGGAAGGCCCCAGATCTGCCAGATAAGCCTGAAAAGGAGGTCTGGCAACTGCTCCACCTACTTTTCATTCAATCTCCCCTGTGTTGCTGACTGACTGATTTGAAATTCTCTTCCTTCTAAAAGGAATTTGAGACAATCACTTATTAAAATACACATGAGGACAGCCGAGGTGGCTCAGGGGTTTAGCGCCACCTTCGGCCCAGGGCATGATCCTGGAGACCTGGGATCGAGTCCCACTTTGGGCTCCCTGCATGGAGCCTGCTTCTCCCTCTGCCTGTGTCTCTGCCTCCCTCTCTCTCTCTCTGTGGGTCTCTCATGAATGAATGAATGAATGAATGAATGAATGAATAAATAAATAAATAAATAATCTTATAAATAAGTAAATACACACAAAACATTTTTTTAAGTAAGAAAAGTAGGGGAGGGAAAAGAAGGGAACACCAGAGGTGGTGGTGGTGATGGTACAGGGTAGGCAAGTGAGAGGCTGGCACAGAGGCAGCTCCAGGTGTCCCAGGAGTCAATGGAAACAGAAACCCAGCTACATCAGCACTTCTCTGATCCTGTTCTAGATTAGTCTAAAAACTTCTTTTTCTAGTTGTATGAGAAAATTTCCCTTTTGCAATGATTAAGTCATAATTAAAATTCATTTTCACGTGAGAGTTTTCTTTTTTTTTTAAGATTTTATTTACTCAAAAAAAATATTTTATTTACTCATTTGAGAGACAGACGGGGGGGGGGGGAGAGAGAGAGAGAGAGAGAGAGAGAGCGAACAAGCACAAACCAGGTGCCTCTCCTTTTTTTTTCTTCTTTTTTTTAAAGCAGGCTCCATGCCCAGCGTGGGGCTTGAACTCATGACCCTCAGATCAAGAGCTGCACACTCTACCAAATGAGCCAGCCAGGTACCCTAAAGGGAATTTTTGCTTCTTAAACCAGGTTTCTGGAGCCCCCGGGTGGCTCAGTCAATTAAGCATCTGCCTTCAGCCCAAGTCATGACCTAGGGGTCCCAGGATCAAGCCCTGCACTAGGCCCCTTGCTCAGTGGGGAGTCTGAGTCTCCCTCTGCCCCTTACCCCACTCGTGCTCTCTCTCTCTCTCTCTCTCTCTCTCTCTCTCTCTCAAATAAATAGAATCTTTAAGAAAACAGAAATCCGGGCAGCCTGGGTGGCTCAGCAGTTTAGTGCTGCCTTTGGCCTGGGGTGTGATCCTGGAGACCTGGGATTGGGTCCCACGTCGGGCTCCCTGCATGGAGCCTGCTTCTCCCTCTGCCTGTGTCTCTGCCTCTCTCTCTCTCTCTCTGTCTCCCATGAATAAATAAATAAATAAATCTTAAAAAAAAAAAAAAAGAAAAGAAAAGAAAACAGAAAACCAAAAAGCAGAACAAAACAAAACAAAAACCAGGTTTCTCCCACTCAAGATGAGAGCCTGTGAGGACTTCCTGCCTCAGAACGAGATCCATATGATATTCAAGAAACGCAAACACTGGTTTCCTGGGTTACAAAATGAACAGAGGCGGGGTGGCTCAGTCAGTTAAGCATCTGCCTTCAGCTTAGGTCATGATCCTGGGGTCCTGGGATCGATCCCCCCATCAGGCTCCCTGCTCGACAGGGAGTCTGCTTCTCCCTTGGCCTCTGCCTGCCACTCCCTCTGCTTGTGTGCTATCAAATAAATAAATAAAATATTTAAATTAAAGAAAAAAACACAACAGCGTCCATAAGGGTTTTGAAAGCCACACCCACAGACACAAAACAGCTCAGAGGCTACCGGGGGCTGCAGCGGGAGGGGGAATGCTGACTACAAGGGACATGGGAGGACTGAGAGCATGGCAATACAGTTCTTGATGTGGTTTAAATACTAATATGGGTGTTACACAAAATCGCATAAAGAATTGTAGGCTGAAAAAAAAAAAAGAATTGTAGGCTTAAAAGGGTAAACTTAACCTTTAAAAAACAGGGGGTGGGGGCTGGGGTAACACTATCCGGCTCAGGAACCACATGGCCCTTCTTGCTCCTGCACCAGGAGACTTCCCTCCCTGGGCACAGGAGCGTCTCACCAGCTCCCTCTGGACACGGATGTTCCCAAAATGTCCTCCGATTCTGAGAACGACCACGACCAACAGGACACGTGCCTCTGACAGCATCACCCACCAAATCCTTGACTTTGCTGATGACTGAGGGAAGGGTCTATGCCATCCTCGCTTCACAGAGGAGGGATACTTGGCTCGGAGACAGGACGTCACTAGCCCAAGATCCGACAGTGACCAGGGGCCCAGCTGGGACCTGACTCCAGGTCAGGCCCTCCCCGGGCTCCTCACACTTACCTTTCTTCACCGATGGGACCTTCCTGGCCATGAGGATGGGGAGGGGCACCGTGCCCAGATGTGCGCCTCCCATCTCGGGGCCGACCTGCTTCTTCCTCCGCCGTCGCCTCTTCAGCTGATGGGCAGCCAGGGCCAGGGCCACTGTCCCCAGTGCAGTGGCAAAAAGGACCTTCCGTAGGCCTGGTGTCAATCGCAGCTGAGAGAATGCAGACTGCAGGAAAAGAGGGAGGCAGCTAGACTACATCTCCCTGGAAGAGCTCCCTGGAAAAGGTGAGCAGAGCTGTGCTGGGGAGCACCTGAGGGGCACAGGATGCCTCAGGCACTTGGGGGCTATTTGCTGACCAGGAATGTTGGGAGAGGCAGCCACCCCCCGAGAAGGAACCTGGCCAGCACCTCTGAAATGTGGACCACAGAGATGCAAAAAGGGGCCTAGCGGAGGGCACCTGGGTGGCTCAGTGGTTGAGCATCTGCCTTTGGTTCAGGTCATGATCCCCGGGTCCTGGGATTGAGTCCTGTATCAGGCTCCCTGCAGGGAGTCTGTGTCTCCCTCTGCCTATGGCTCTCCCTGTGTCTCTCGTGAATAAATAAATAAAATCTTAAAAAAAAAAAAAAAAAAGAAGGGGACTGGGGACAGCAAAATGACAATGCCAAAGAGATCACATCTGGGGGCCAGGTGTCCCTAACTCCATCAGTCGTGATTCTAACAGCCACAGTGACTGAGTACCTATTATGCCAGGCACTGCACTAGGATTTTACCTGCACTCCCTGGCTGGATGCCCATCATTTTCCAGGTAAGGCTCTGAAGCTCACAAAGGTTAAGATACATGCTCAAGATGATGGGGAGTCAGAAATCGAATCTAGGTCTCCTGACCCCATTTCTTTTCTTTCTTTCTTTTTTTTTTTTTTGGTTAAGATTTTATTTATTCATGAGAGACACAGAGAGAGAGAGAGAAAGAGGCAGAGAAACAGGCAGAGGGAGAAGCAGACCCCTTGCAGGGAGCATGATGCGGGACTTGATCCCTGGACCTAGGATCATGCCCTGAGCTGAAGGCAGATGCTTACTGCTGAGTCACGCAGGTGTCCTTCCTGACCCTATTTCTTAATGACTCCTTGAAGTTGGTAACATTCACTCCACCCAACTGCCACATCTGTACAATTCCCTGCACTTCACTCACTGCCTGCTGAACTCGGAGCCTCTCAGGTGGGGCTGCACCCTACAGAGCAGAGCTTTAGGAAGTGTCAAAAGACCTGGTCAACCACTAACATTTGGGGCTGGCAGGGAGGGTGTGACTGACCTCTTTTATAGACTGAAAAACTGAGGTCAAGGGTTCACCTAGCCCTATGGTAGAGACCAGGCTTGGGGCTCCAGACTCCTAACCTAGTCCTTCCTGCTCTGCTCAAAGAAGACACCCCAAAAACCTGGGGCCACAATGAGGGACGAGCTTTCCCAAATGCTAGGGACCCTGGGATGAGTGGCTCACTGTCTTAGAGACAGAGGGGATAAAGGCAGGACCACAACCTTTTTACCTGCCCAAACGTTGTATACAGGAACACAGGGATCTCGGCCACCGTCATGGCCAGTGCCTGGATCATGGACATGCCCTCAGTCCTCCGGAATGCCATGGCAGGACAAGCACCCTCTGGTCCAAGAGCTTCCAAGGAAAATGTCTTCAACTGGCCGCTGGCTGGGTCCCATGCACCGTCCACGCCTCAGAAAGACAGGGACACACATACCAGAGGGTCCTTCCACAGAGCTAGGAGACAGATGACCAAGTCAGACACCAGAATATGCTCAGGTGAGCACAGCGAAATGCCCATAACAGTGCCCTGAGGGTAAGTGGGAGCAAAGCCTATCTCTGGAATCGCAGGCCTGGAATCAGCCCCCCTCCCTTCTGCAACCACCAGCAGGAAGGCAGCCAAATGCCCCACATACCTTCTGCCCGCCCTGAGCCCCAGGAGCAGAACACAGCGTCTTTGCCATTTTGGCCCAAGAACAGACCCAGGGCCTGGGAGATAGATAGGTCACTCTTAAACTCAGGGCTTTACACCACACTTGCACAATCTTTTTAATACCGTGCTCCATTGGCTACACAAAACCGCAGGCCATGAGAGGGTCAGGTCCCTGACTGGGAATCATTATATGCTTTTCATTTCCCACAAAGCCAAGAATGTTTTTATTTCCTGTGGACTGTGTTATGAAAGCAGCGGGGTGTTTTCCCTTAAATAACGAAAGACACTACACTCACTATGTATATATTTTTAAAATATTTTATTTATTTATTTGGTAGAAAGAGAGCGTGCAACTGCACAAGCAGGAAGAGTAGTAGAAGGAGAGGAAGAAGGAGGCTCCCTGCTGAGCAGGAAACCTGATGTGGGGCACGATCCCAGGACTCCGGGATCATGACCTAAGCTGAAGGCAGATGCTTAACTGACCGAGCCACCCAGGTGTCCTGCTCTATGTACATAGAGCACTGGGTTCTTTCTATGTGTTATTTCATGGGATCATTACAACTCTGTGAAGGAGATACTACCTAGACCCGCGCCCCATCTCCGCCAATTTCCAAAGAGGAAAGCGAGTCTCGGAGGGGTTAAGTCAGGAGCCCACACTCATACAGCTAGTGTGAGGTAACATCAGGAATTGGACCAAAGTCTACTGGACTTTAGGCTCTGTGCTCAGTACAACCCTTCATCTAAATATGACATGGAGCAGGAAGCAGCAAGCCCCAAAAGAATCACAAACTACAAGGGCAACGTTCCCCTGGGGCCTTCGAGACATCCCCACCCCCAGAGTACCCCATTGCCCCATTCCAAGGCCAGAGAATAAGTGGCTTGAGCACACAATGCCCCATCCCCAAGTTCCTGCAGAGCACTCCCCAACTGCCACCACAAAGACCAAGGATGCCTTCAAGGTCTCCTGGGACCTCAAGCAGAAGGAATACACAGGCCAGGACAGACCCTATCAACCTGGGATGGCAGCCAAAGTCACTGGAGCAGCACAAGAAACAGCTTCTCTCCCAGTGAGTGGGAAGGATGGACGATCCTACCAGTGTAGCTCTAGCGCTGGGCCGTGTGGATGAGGGGGGCGAGCAGGGGAATAACCAGTCTAGGACCAAGGAAATGGTCATGCTGTCAAGATAGGAGACATCCTGGGGCGCCTGGGTGGCTCAGTGGTTGAGTGTCTGCCTTTGGCTCAGGGTGTGATCCTGAGGTCCTGGGATCAAGTCCCCCACTGAGCTCCTTACAGGAAGCCTGCTTCTCCCTCTGCCTGTGTCTCTGCCTCTCTCTCTCTCTCTCTGTGTGACTATCATTAAAAAAAAATTTTTTTTATTCATGACAGACACAGAGAGAGAGGCAGAGACACAGGCAGAGGGAGAAGCAGGCTCCATGCACCAGGAGCCCGACGTGGGATTCGATCCCGGGTCTCCAGGATCGCGCCCTGGGCCAAAGGCAGGCGCTAAACCGCTGCGCCACCCAGGGATCCCCATGAATAAATAAAATCTTAAAAAAAAAAAAAAAAGAAAAAAGATAGGAGATATCCTGCCAGGAGGCTGCGAATTGAGATGTGACCTCCAGTGATCAGGTCCCAGGTTCATATCTTAAGCCAACCCTCTCATTCCCCACAATCTGGTCCAGACTTCAGAGAGGGGGAGACAAAAATACCAACGCTGGAGGATCAGCAGCCACTATTTCCCCAGCACTTATACTATAGGCCAGGCTTGGAACAGGCTCTGGCTGGGAATCTAGTCGCTACTTATGATGGGGAACCTGAGGCCATCAGAATTAAGTGACCTGATTGACCCTGCTAACCGACTAAGCTGAGATGTGACCTCATCTGCAAGGGATCCTAAAGCTACGGTGTTTCCCAAGTCGCCTGCTACAGCAGCCTCATCTCCCTCCCTGCCACATCTGAAGGACTTCGGGGCCCAAGTGAGAAGCCCATATGGAGCCACAACAATGAGTCTAAACACAGGCTCCAGGCGTGAGACGGGGCTGGGAGGTCTGGTTACTTGCCTGCAGGAGAGTCAAGAGCAGCCTCTGCTGCTCCAGATAAGAGGAAGAGTGGCAAGTGCAAGGCGACAACACTGGCCCCCAAGCCTGCTTCACTCCAGGGCTGGATCCAGGCTCAGCTCAACCATGCCCTACGCACTGACACAACCGGGGGAGAAGCTTCCTCTTCTCCATGGTGACAGCCTGTAGCACTGCTCCCCATCTTGTGCACACTTCCAATGCCATTCCCCGCTGGGCAAGTCACCCTATAACCTTGGTAGGAACCTCTTCATTCCATCCTCGCTGTGGCACCTACAACATCCTCCGCCTGACTGCCCACACTTTCCGGAGCTCATCTCCTCCCTTGCCCTGGGCAATCCTATTAATGACTTTGGCCTGAGCAGCCCGTCTTTCCTCCTTGACCCCAGCAATGTCCCGGGCCCAGGCACTGAAGGGCCCTCTGCCCAGTCTCTGTTCATTCCACCCTAAACACCTTACCAGTTTGATCAAGCTGGGTACTGGGCACTCCTGCACTGGACCTCAGCAATATAGCCCCCTCTTCACAATTTGCTCATCGCATCTCAGACATCTCCCTGTGCAGCCCCAGTTCAGGCCCCCTCTTCTTTTGCCCGACTCTCGGAATATCCTTGAGGGTCGTCCAGGTGCCCACTGGCACCATACGCGGCCGGTGCACCTGCTCCCTCCATTCCGGGTACTTTCCTAGCCCGGGTTCGGGTACCCGCGCCCCTGCAACGTTCCAGGTCGGGGCATCTCCTCACTGACCCGGCTCCTTCCGTTCTACCTCTCGCACCTCCCACGGCCCGGGTACCTGTTTATTCCAACCTGGGCCCGGACACCTGCGCCCCCACCCAGTTCCTTGCTCCGACCCGGCTCCCGCCCGCCGCAAGCCTCGGTCCCGGGCCCTGCCGCGTCGCCCACCGGACTGGCTCAGCCCGGGGCGCCACTCACCCAGGATCCCATCGCTGCGGAAGGGCAGCGTCTCCTTCCCCGGGGCCCGCGCAACCAAGCCCGGGGCCACCGCGGGGGGCGTGGCTTCACGCAGGGCCAACCCCCGCCCCCCTTTGCCCAATGAACGTCGCCCAAGCGCTCCTCGGCGCTCCGGCCTCTGGCCAATGGGCTGGGTCACGTGACGGCCTGGCCGGGCCTCCCCGCCCCCTGCTCCGCCCCCCAAGTGCGGTTGAGGCGCGGAAGTGCCCTCTTCTCCCCTGCCATTGGCTGTCGCGGTTCGATTGACTCGGGAGGCCTGGGGCGGGGGGGGGTCGGGGGGCGAGGCCACTCTTAAAAGAGGCTGAGGCGGACGTCTCTGGTCTCTGGGGGTCTTTCTGGGAGGGACCCGGAAAACTGCCCGAACCCTATTGTGCTGCTCTGCTCCCGCCTGGCCCCGCACGAATTCTGCCCGCGCTTCAAAGGCCCCGTTTCTTTCTTTCTTTCTTTTCTTTCTTTTCTTTTCTTTCTTTTCTTTCTTTTCTTTCTTTCTTTCTTTCTTTCTTTCTTTCTTCTTCTTTCTTTTTTCTTTCTTTTTTCTTTCTTTTCTTTTTCTTTCTTTCTTTCTTCTTTCCTTTCTTTCTCTTTTTTCTTTCTTTCTTTTCTTTTTTCTTTCTTCCTTTCTTCTTTCTTTCTTTCTTTCTTTCTTTCTTTTCTTTTCTTTTTTTTTTTTTTTAGGCGAAGGCCCCGTTTTTGAATGTCACTGCCTCTGACTTCTCACACATCTTCTTACACCAAACCTAGCACTCTCCACTTTCTTTCGGGGCTGTTTACAAGTTGCCCTTAGCAGACATTGTCTCGCCGAGAGTTGAAGTCACAGGTGATTGTGCCCAATGGTGCCTCAAACGAAACACCGAAACATCGGTTTTGGAATAGAGCCTCCTTGGGTTGGAGTCAAGTTTCCGCGTTAAGCTCTGAAGCTCACGCGGTGCACCCCTCTGTTAAATGGGTGTAGGATTCCTACCTTGCCAAAGTCACAAGGCTTTGGTGAGGCTTGGAGAAAACTGTGGCAAGTCTTTTCATAACTGCGACGAAGAGCTGGGCCTCTAAATTTTTAAAATATAATTATCAGCTAAGTCACAGCCTTCATTCATTCGACAATTAATATATCTTTCTGCTGGCCAGACACACGGATGCACAGTGGTGGGCAAGATACATGGTGGCGCCAGGGAGCTCACAGGAAGCAGATACATAATTACGACGTTGTGTGATAGTTGCTCTAATGGGAGAAACTCAGGAATGTGGGGATACTGAGGAGACACCAGGGCTTGCAGGGGGAGGTAAGGGACTCCGGAAACAAAGAGATGTCCAGATTGCAAACCTGAAGGATGAACAAGAATTAGTTGGGTGAAAGGGAGACAACAGAGCATGCAGGAGCAGCATGGACTGTGACCCCCAAGGCAAGAGAGAATCTGGCATCCAATGAGCCAAGGAAGAGGGAGCCAGAGCAAAGAAGCATGGTCTTCACAGTTGGACTGCCTGTGTTCTGGGCTAAATCTCCCACTCTCAATCTGTGCCCTGTGACCTTGCGCAATTCACTTAACTTCTTTAAGCCCCACCTTCCTCACCCCTAATAGGAGGAGGAGGATGTTTTCTGAGCTGTTATGACCATTCTCAGTGATTATTCACTTAAAAGTGCTCAATGCTGGACCTGGCATGGTCTCAGAACATTTGGGCCATTGCTATTAAGAAAACTGTAATAACCAATTGTAAACCTAGATAAATAGATGAAGCATATAAACTGGGACAGGTGTAAGTAATAACTACTGCCTACTGTCTCTCTCTCCTATTTTTTTATTTTTTATTTTTATTTTTTTTATTTTTTATTTTTAAATTTTTTTTATTTATTTATGATAGTCACAGAGAGAGAGAGAGGCAGAGACACAGGCAGAGGGAGAAGCAGGCTCCATGCACCGGGAGCCCGATGTGGGATTCGATCCTGGGTCTCCAGGATCGCGCCCTGGGCCAAAGGCAGGCGCCAAACCGCTGTGCCACCCAGGGATCCCTATTTTTTATTTTTAGTAGGCTCTATGCCCAACATGGGGCTCAAACTCACAACCCTTAGATGAAGCATCACATGAGCTACCAACTGAGCCAACCAGGCACCCCATTCTCTCTCCTTTTTACCCTGTTGTGTTTTTCTTTTTTTATAATAAATTTATTTTTTACTGGTGTTCAATTTACCAACATACAGAATAACACCCAGTGCTCATCCCATCAAGTGCCCCCCTCAGTGCCCATCACCCAGTCACCCCCACCCCCCACCCTCCTCCCCCTCCACCACCCCGAGTTCGTTTCCCAGAGTTAGGAGTCTTTATGTTCTGTCTCCCTTTCTGATATTTCCTACACATTTCTTCTCCCTTCCCTCATATTCCCTTTCACTATTATTTATATTCCCCAAATGAATGAGAACATATAATGTTTGTCCTTCTCCGATTGACTTACTTCACTCAGCATAATACCCTCCAGTTCCATCCACATTGAAGCAAATGGTGGGTATTTGTCGTTTCTAATGGCTGAGTAATATTCCATTGTATACATAGACCACATCTTCTTTATCCATTCATCTTTCGATGGACACCGAGGCTCCTTCCACAGTTTGGCTGTTGTGGACATTGCTGCTAGAAACATCGGGTGCAGGTGTCCCTGTTGTGTTTTTCTTTCCAGGACTTTTGTATAACATATTTGTTTGCCCAAGGGAGGGACCTTGTTTTGTTTACCTCTCCATCCCTGGTACCTAGACAGTGCCTGGGTCACAAAGACTTTCTCCTTGACCAAAGCTGACTCAGGCTCCTCTGAAGCCATCTGCTCAACGAGGTCGACCTTAGACTTCCATCTGTGTCCTTGTAGAATCCAGTTTTAAAGTTTTTTTTTTTTTTTTTTAATTTTTTTTTATTTATTTATGATAGGCACACAGTGAGAGAGAGAGAGGCAGAGGCACAGGCAGAGGGAGAAGCAGGCTCCATGCACCGGGAGCCCGATGTGGGATTTGATCCCGGGTCTCCAGGATCGCGCCCTGGGCCAAAGGCAGGCGCCAAACTGCTGCGCCACCCAGGGATCCCTAGAATCCAGTTTTAACAAGAATTCCCCACCCTTGGTATCTGATCACCTTCCATATTTAAACAAATTTCTCATTCTCTACTCTCAATATCTTGGCCTGCCTTCAAGGAGAATCCTGCTAGCCTTGACATTTCCACTTCTTCACTTTCCATCCACTGACCCTGCCCTGTTCTTTCACTATAAATCTCCACTTGTCCTCGTTTTATTCAGAGTTGAGCCCAATTTCCCTTCTCTACTGCAAAATCCCCCACTGCAGTGGTCCCTCTTGAATAAAAATCTTCCTTACCATCTTTAACAAGTACCATAAATACTTTTTAAAAAGATTTTATTTATTTATTTAGTTAGTTAGTTAGTTAGTTAGAATATGGAAAGGGCAGAGGGGAAGAAGCAGATTTCCCACTGACCACAGAGCCTGATGTGGGGCTCAATCTCAAGACCTGAGCTGAAATTAAGAGTCGGACACTGAACCCACTGAAACACCCAGGCGCCCCAAATAAATTTTTTTAAAGATTTTATTTATTTATTTATTTATTTATTTATTTATTTTATTTATTTTTTTTATTTATGAGACACACACACACATACACACACAACACAGAGGCAGAGTCACAGGCAGAGAGAGAAGCAGGCTCCATGCAGAGAGCCTAATGTGGGATTCAATCAGGTCTTGGGCTGAAGGCGGCGCTAAACCACTGAGCCACTCGGGTCGACCTACATTTTTTTTTTTTTTAACAGTGCTTGATTGTGAGTTATTGAATAAGTGAACATATAAGTATATTGATATATGCCTGTGAAGATGATACGGCTGGATGCTCAATGAATGAAATAGACCACCACAGGCAAACTTTGGTAAATAAATGAATGATCAGTACAGATGAATACAAGCACATAATATAATGATGGCTCCAAATAGCTAATAAACAAAGACTCTTAAATGGGTGCACATTAAGTCACCTGGAAGTTCCCAAACTCCACCTGCCTGGGCTTCATGCCTGCTAAGAGAACCAGTCTGGGAATAGATCTGGGGTCTGGATTTTGAGCAAAATCCAGATGACTGGGATTTATGATGGGGAATATGATGGGGACAGGCTGGGGTATATGATGGGGAACTGAGGTTAGTATGTGGAGATAAACAAGTCAGGTATCCAGAGGATGGAGCCAGGGAGGAGACAGTGCCAGTTCAGGAAGAGAGCTCTCCACTGCATTAAAAGGTGAAGTGTAGAGGTAGAGACAGGTAATAAGCCCCTCTAAGGTCCATGAAAGGGAGGATGTACCTGCAGTCTATTCCCTTGTCTGTCCAGGGCTATGAGGAGGTAAGTTCAAGATCAGCAAGTGTCCCTGCTCGAAGGGCAGCCCATTCCACTACCTTGGCCTCCCCACTTATCCTCCCTCCTTCACGTACACCCTCACCCAACTTTGGAGAACCAGAGGGCTTCCAGGGAACAAACAACCAGAGGGGTCCCCAGCCAGCCTGTGCCCTGTCTCAGATGTCCTTAGTATCACCAAAGTCAATGGCAGAAGACGGGGACTGGAAAGGTCAAGGTAGTGGTGAATGGTGGTGGGCTGCACAGAGACCCAGAACAAAAGAGGCAAAGGAGTAGAAGACAGAGCGCCTAGTAGAAGAGTGGGGTGCGAATGGTCAAAGGGACATGGAGAGGCACAAGTTGGCAAGGGGCTGTGGAACAAGTAATGGAGAGAGGCCAGTCAGGTGGCAGGCGGAAGCCGTAGGGGTCAGCAACCAGTTGCATCAAGACCGGAGGCCTCCAGCCCGGCGGAGCCCCTAAGACTCCGCCCCCGAAGCCCACGCCCCGCCCCGCGCGCTCCGCTGGCTCCTCCTCCGCGACCTGCGCCCCGCCCTGCGCGCTCCCTCGCCGGCTCCCCCGACGCCCGCGCCCCGCCCCGCGCGCTCCGCTGGCTCCTCCCCCGCGGCCCGCGCCCCGCCCTGCGCGCTCCCTCGCCGGCTCCCCCGCGGCCTGCGCCCCGCCCTGCGCGCTCCGCTGGCTCCTCCCCTGCGGCCCCGCGCCCCGCCCCGCGCGCTCCGCTGGCTCCTCCCCCGCGGCCCGCGCCCCGCCCTGCGCGCTCCCTCGCCGGCTCCCCCGCGGCCCGCGCCCCGCCCCGCGCGCTCCGCTGGCTCCTCCCCCGCGGCCCGCGCCCCGCCCTGCGCGCTCCCTCGCCGGCTCCCCCGACGCCCGCGCCCCGCCCCGCGCGCTCCACTGGCTCCTCCCCTGCGGCCCGCGCCCCGCCCTGCGCGCTCCCTCGCCGGCTCCCCCGCGGCCTGCGCCCCGCCCCGCGCGCTCCGCTGGCTCCTCCCCCGCGGCCCGCGCCCCGCCCTGCGCGCTCCCTCGCCGGCTCCCCCGCGGCCTGCGCCCCGCCCCGCGCGCTCCGCTGGCTTCTCCCCCGCGGCCTGCGCCCCGCCCTGCGCGCTCCGCTTTGCTCGGCGGTGGCGGCTGCGGGCCGGCGGGTGTGCTGAGGGGGGGCGCACCGGCAGCAGGTGGGCGGGGTGCGGGCCGGCGGCGGCGACCGGCTGGGAGCTGCCAGGCTGCGCTCGCGTTGAGCGCGGCCGGCCATACGTCGCGCCATGGACTTCAACATGAAGAAGCTGGCGTCGGACGCGGGCATCTTCTTCACCCGGGCGGTGCAGGTGAGGCCGTGCGCCCTGGGCCTCGCGCGGCCGCCTCGCGGAGCCCGGATGTGGGGCGGGCCGGGAGCGCCCCTGCAGTAGAGCCGGGGGCGCAGGGGAAGGCCCTCGAGGCTGCCGAGCCCTCCCCGCTGCGGGGACACCCTAGCTCCCCACATCCCCTACTGCTACTCTGCCCAGAAGAGAGAAGAGCCCGGGGCGGCCGGCCAAAGTGGCCGCACTCAGCGGAGCGGGGGGCCGGGGCTGAGCCGGCCTCAGCCCTGCTGTCTTAGGGGAGGTATCAGGGGCCACCGTTTCGACTGGCAGGATTACTGTGCTGCCGTGGCTCCCGCCCCAGGAGGGGAGAGAGGACCGGGGGCTCCTGCCTCCCTGCCCTTTCTCAGCAGTGACTCTGGCAGGCGTTTGGAGGCCTGAGCCCCAGGCCTAAGGACCATGCACCCGCCACGACCCCTTCTCCGAACTCAGTCTCCGCACCTGTGCAATGGGCTGGTGGTACTGATTCCCTCAGGTCCCCTTTACACGTTTGGCTAGTCAGTCCGGAAGCCAGGAGGGCTGAGATTATTTCCTTTCTGCTCCACGGGAGGCCTGTTTCCTCTTATTTCTCTGAGCCTGGGGGATGGGGAGAAGACTGAGGTCTGGCTGGGTGCCCTCCTTGGGCAGCTGTCCAGGCTGGTAATGCTGGGATTGGAACAATTCCTATCCAGTCTGGGGCAAGGAGAGAAACCGAGGCATCCTAATGTAATAGTGAAGACCTGGAGTCAGCTCTGGGCATGGATGCTCCCTCTTCTGACCTTGAGGAAGGGACTTCATCACTTGGTCTCAGTTTTTCAATCTGAAAAATGGGATTAACAACCCCTCCCTCCCAGGATGGATGTGAGGGTCCCTTGGTACTCTGCATGTACATGCTCACTGAAGGCAAGCTTACACGGTGCCTGGGTGACTCAGTTGGTTAAACATCTGCCTTCAGCCCAGGTCATGGTACCAGGATCCTGGGATAGAGCCCCAAGTCAGGCTCCCTGCTTAGCAGAGAGTCTGCTTACCCCTCTTCTCTGGCCCTCCCCGAAATCATGCTCTCGCTCGCTCACTCTCTTTCTCAAATTAAAAAAAAAAAATCTTAAAAAAAAAATAAAGGCAAGCTTACTAATGGTGTTAGTGTAGTTACTGTTGCACCTGTGTGGCATGTGACCTTGGGCAAGTCACTTTTCCAGCTTCTGTCAGTCGGGTGTAACACCACTCTGCTTCCAAGAGTGGCTGCAGACTTGGGGCTTGGCCTGTCGCAGTGCTCTGGGATCAGGTCCTTTTGTTTATCCTTGCTGTTGTTGTCAGTTCTCTGGAGAAACCCAGCCCCAGTCTCTCAGAAACCCATGTGCTCGTGTTTACTAGAAAGCACTGTGCCCCATGTCCCATTGAGGATTAGTGCCCCAGTGAGGATTTGTGGCTTGGTGTTGCATGCCCCACAAGTGACCCCAGCCCTAGTGGACCCCAGAGCCCCTTGGCAATCTCCAGTTCATCTGGAAGGTGGGGAAACCTCCCCAGTGTTGGTATGGCAACCACTCTATCTCCCACATCTGGGAAGAACCTGATCTGCCCGTTTTCTGCTGCTGTGGGGCCCTGGCACCTGAGTTGGCCAGAGCCTGCAGAGCCTGGGGTGTGGGGAGGCTTGAGCCCTGTAGCCTCATTTCTCTGGGTGGGGGCAGGCCCACTGGGTCACCCATACTGGAGTGGGAGCCAGCGCCCAGGCTCCAGACTCTGGGGTGGAGGAGGGAGCTGGCAGCTTTATAAATAGAGGCTTTCTCTGGCTCTGCACGCCCACCCCCTGCTGCTGCCATCTTGCAGGGAGCAGCCTCGGACTCTGCAGATATCAGCCCCTGAAGCTTGGGGCCCTTACTCTTGGTAGGGGTGGGGCAGGATGGCAGGCCAGAGGAGAAAGGGGCTTGACATGTGACCTGTGTAAGAGAGGGCCCTTGGGACCTGCGGAGGCCTGGCTGCCCAGAGATGGGAGTCAGTCAAGGAGGGATGGGAGGGAGTGTTTCATTATCAGTGTGTGGGCAGCTCCTCTGCATAGGTGCCTCCTTGCCACATCCCAGGACATGGTGGGTAAGCAGTCCCTCTGTGTACCAGGGACACCTTTTAGAGCCTTGCTGCACCCGCATCCAGTATGGAACCTGAGCTTGACTCTGGGAGGGCAGGATTCCTTTTGCATGGGTGATTCTGGGGTGGCTTCCGTGTCCCCAAACAGTGCCTCGAAAGTCAGGAAGGGTTTGGTCCAGGGGCTGGGGATAGCACAGCTAAGAGTATTGAGGCAGAAAAACATAAGGGATACTGAGTATGGTGCTAGTATGGGTGGGAGAGGGCAGTGGATGCCATAGTATTAATGCTATTAGTAGTAACCATACCTATAGTAGTAGTAGTGGTAGAAGGAATAATAGTAGAAGCCAAGAAGAGACGGTGGCACTCTCATCATCTGAGCCAGGCAGGCAGCACTGGACATGGGATGGATGCCCAAGAGGTCGGAAAGCCCCCATAGGATGTTGAACCTGGGTGGATGTGGGGTGTGAGGAATGGGTACCCTGAGGCTCAATGGGAAGTGTCTGCTGTTAACCTTGCACATTTGGGTGACATGGTCAGCTGAACTCGGGTGCCTGGTACGATTGGACGATTGGGGCTGGGGGGTTCCTAGGTAGCTCGGAGGAGGAATATGAAGGAGGCCTGCTATTTGTTTTTTTTGTTTGTTTGTTTGTTTGTTTGTTTGTTTTTTGAGGCCTGCTATTTGTGGTGATGATGACAGCAGCTGACATTTATTAGGCCTGTGCTGTGCATTTCCAAATATTCTGTGAGATAGATCCTATTATCCCTCTTCACCAGGGCAGGGGTGCTGAGGACCAGAGAGGTGACTTTGTCTCTCTAAAGCTTGGTTTCCTTATCTGGAAAATGGGGGCCAAGGCTACCCCTTGAGAGGCTGGGTGAGGTGAGGCCTGCTCAGGGCCTGGCTCTGGGAGGCCCCAGTATAGGGAATGTGAGGAGACCCAGGAATGGGGAGAGGTGGGAAGAGGCCAGGAGCAGCTGGTTCCCAGGTAGGGAGCCAGTCAGGCCTTAAGCCTGGCCCACCCAGCCCTACAGAGAGAAACCCAAGCCCTGTTGCATAATTGATGGCTGCCCAGCACTATCCAATTATCGGTGGCTGCCTCCGGCCCCTCCAGCTGGGCTGGAGCTGTCCTCCACCTCTGGATGATTTGTTGCTGCCAACTAGTCTGGGAAGGGCCTCCAGACTACCAGCCCACGATGACCCTGACTTGAGCACAGAGTGCCCCTTACTTAGCCTCAGTGGCATCATCTGTGACATGGGAAACCTGACCCAGCTATCTTAGAGGGCTGTCGGAGAAGTCGGTGGACCATTGGTGTCAAGTGCTTAGCCCAGGGTTGGGCCACCATGTGGTCAACAGTATCTGCTGTCATTATTGCTGATCTCACCCCCACAGATCTGCACCCTTTTGCTATTTGGCTATGACTTTGAGCAGGCTCTTTCTGCTGGAGCCTTCTAGATCAGAGGGGCCAGGACTTGGACCAGTCACAGATTGTTCCTGCGTGGCCCACATGGCTTCTGCCATCTGACCCATGGAGACATCTTGGTTCCTGCCTGGCCTTGGGGCAGGGCTGCCGAGCCTTCTGGGCCATGTGCATGCCCAGCAGTTGGCTCTGATGGGCTAGTGCTGTTCCTGTCCACCACACCAGGCGACCAGAGGCCAGCCATGTGGCTGTTCTGCCCACACACACTCCCTTTCCTTCCCAGCTGCCTCTCTACCCATCAGCTTCTCATGGCAGCAGCACCTTACCCTGAACACTGACTTCTTGCCAGACCCCAGGCTTCATGTCTTACCCACATCTTTCTTTCTTTCTTTTTTCAAAAAAAAAAAAAAAACAAAAAATTTTTTTTGAGTAGGCTCCATACCCAGCATGGAGCTCAGACTCATGACCCTGAGGTCAAGAGTCGCATACTCCACTGAGCCCCCCAAGTGCCGCTTACCCACATCTTTCTTATTTCATCCTATTTCAGCTGTGAGGGAGCAGCTATTATTTATTATTCTCATCTTTGAGCTCAGGAAACTGATGCCAGAGACGCAAAGCCACTTGCCCAAGGTCACACATCTCATCAGTGGCAGAACTGAGATTGAAGCAGGTCCCCCTAATTCTGGGGCCTGGATTGCTCCCACTCACTCCCCTGACATACCCTCCCTGATGGCTTTTGGTCCCCCCAAGGAACCCCACAATCACCCTAGACCTTGCTTGTACCCCATTTATTCCCTGAATACCTGCTACCAAGTGCTTTTCTTCAGAGTCAGGCTAAGAGGACCCCTAGAAAAAGGCCCCCAGTGACTCCTTATTCCTCTAAGTTATATGCCAGATTTCGTACAAATGTGCATTTTTGTGGATGGGTGGGGGGAGGTTTTTTAGCTTTCTGGATTTTCAAAAGAAGCCATGATTCCCAACCTCTGGTCCAGCCTAATTTTACAGAGGGGCACACTGATGCACAGAGCAGGGTTGTAACTTGATCAAGGTCACAGAGCAGGTTAGGGCAAAACCAGTTTCTTGACCTCGGGCCTGGTTCTAGCTTGGGGGGAGGTGTAGAAGCGTGGGTAGGGGCAGTCTTCGATTCCCCCCTCCTGAGCTCTCCCCACCCCTCAACCCTGCCCCCACAGTTCACAGAGGAGAAATTCGGCCAGGCTGAGAAGACTGAGCTGGATGCACACTTTGAAAACCTTCTGGCCCGGGCAGACAGCACCAAGAACTGGACAGAGAAAATCCTACGGCAGACAGAGGTGCTGCTGCAGCCCAACCCTAGTGAGTGGGTGTTGGGTGGCCCTAGGTGCAGGGTGGGAAGCCAGTGGCAGGAGGCTCCAGCTGCACAGACCATGCAGGGTGGGACTGGGTGGCAGGCAGGATTTGGGTCAGCTTGTTGGGGCTTCTAAAGCCTGCTGGGAAAATAAATAAATAAATAAATAAATAAATAAATAAATAAATAAATAAATAAAGCCTGCTGGGGGCAAGGGGCAGATAAAGAGAACAGCAGACTTGGTGATGGGCTCCAACGGGCACTCTCTGGGGTAGCAGAAGTGTTAAGTTTTGCACAGAGGAGTTGAAAAATATGCTTGAAACTAAAACACACTTGAGAGAAGAGGCAGGAAAAACATGAGCTGGGTCTTTTGAGAGGGCAGCAGGGCCCAGAGATTGAAGAGGGCTTTCCCGGAGTCACACTGCAATGAGCATGAGCAAGGAACAAGCAGATGCAACAGGCAGGAGAACCGTGGGGGAGGGAGGGGTGTCTTCGGGTCATGATGCCTATCCGACCATAAGTCTGCTGTATAACTGAGTGTCCCAGGAGCTTTCTGGAGCCAGCGCCAGAGCACTATCCATATGTATGTCAGCTCCTGTAAATCCATATTGTACAAAGGGAGAAGTGAGTGGGCCTTCACTTTGGGGCTGTCACCCCAGCTATGTGACCTGGGGTAGGCATTTCATGTCTCTGAACTGTGTTTTCCTCCTCTCTGGAGTGAGGGGTCCTACAGGGTTGAGTGGCAGTTTCACTGGATTGAGATGAGCACCAGAAAGAGAATATTTGGCAAGTCACCAGGCCAGGCACCTCCATGGGCAGGCCCTGGTCTGGGTCTGTTTCTGTCCTCATGGCTTCCATCCTTGGGTTGTACTGAAGAGCCCTGTGGCTTTGGCTGCTGTCTCTCTGCAGGTGCCCGAGTGGAGGAGTTCCTGTATGAGAAGCTGGACAGGAAAGTGCCCTCCAGGGTCACCAACGGGGAGCTACTGGCGCAGTACATGGCAGAGGCAGCCAGTGAGCTGGGGCCCACCACTCCCTATGGTGAGCCAAGCCCCATAACCAGCATCAGGGGTCATAGTCTCTTGTTCTCGAACTTCCTCCATCCCTCCCTTCCTCCCTTCCTTTCTTTGTCTTTTTTTTTTTTTTTTTTTTTTTTATTTATGATAGTCACAGAGAGAGAGAGAGAGAGAGAGGCAGAGACATAGGCAGAGGGAGAAGCAGGCTCCATGCACCGGGAGCCTGATGTGGGATTCGATCCCGGGTCTCCAGGATCGGGCCCTGGACCAAAGGCAGGCGCTAAACCGCTGCGCCACCCAGGGATCCCTGTCTTTTTTTTTTTTTTATTTTTTTAAAATTTTTATTTATTTATGATAGTTACAGAGAGAGAGAGAGGCAGAGACACAGGCAGAGGGAGAAGCAGGCTCCATGCACCGGGAGCCCGATGTGGGATTCGATCCCGGGTCTCCAGGATCACGCCCTGGGCCAAAGGCAGGCGCCAAACCGCTGCGCCACCCAGGGATCCTTCTTTGTCTTTTTTTAAGTACACAAATAATACCTACTTGTAAAAATTCATGAAATGAATAAAAATGAAAAAATTTTGAAATAAATGAAAATAAATAAATGAAAAAATTCATCCTACTTGTTTAAACTTCAGTCAATGCAGATGAAAATAGAATGAGAAATGGAAGTCTCTCTTAACCAGTTTTGGTTTGTGTGCATTTTTTTTTTAATTTTTATTTATTTATGATAGTTACAGAGAGAGAGGCAGAGACACAGGCAGAGGGAGAAGCAGGCTCCATGCACCGGGAGCCCGACGTGGGATTCGATCCCGGGTCTCCAGGATCGCGCCCTGGGCCAAAGGCAGGCGCCAAACCGCTGCGCCACCCAGGGATCCCAGTTTGTGTGCATTTTTAATGGGATCGTACTGTGTGTACCATTCTGCAACCTGATTTTTCAGCCTGGTATTGTGTTAGCTTCTTCTTCACAGTAGCACTTATAGAGCCACCTCAATCTTTTTAATTTTTAAAGTTTTATTGAGATACAATTTACATACTATAAAATGCATCTGTTTTAAGTGTGTAATTCAGTGCTTTTTAGTAAATTTACAGAATTGTGCAAACATCTCCCCAATCTGATTTAAAGAATATTTCTGTTACCTGCAAAAAGTGCCATGTCTACTTAGTCTCCAGTCCTGCCCCCTGCTAATGTGCTTTGTATGCCCATAAGTGTGCTTTTTCTGAACATCTCATACAAATGGAATTATATGGTGTGTTGTATGTTTTCTTTAAGATTTTATCTATTTACTAGATAAAAGAGTGAGTGTGTGCACGCACATGCTCATGAGGAGCAGAGGTGGAGGAGGGGAAGAGAATTCCAAGCAGACTCCACTGGAGCCGGACTTGGGGCTCAGTCCTGTGACCCCCAAGAGATCATGACCTGAGCCAAAACCAAGAGTCAAACACCCAACCAACTGAGCCGACCAGGCACCCCATAGCGTGCTATGTTTTTCATCTGGCTTCTTTTACTGAGTGCAGTATCTCTGAGTTTTATCCATGCTGTAATGTGATTCAGGATTTCATTCCTTGTTATTGTTGGATAGTATTCCATTATATCCTAGGCTACATTTTCTTTATCCATTCCCCATTTGATAGACATTTGGGTTGTTTCCTTAAGAGCAAG
Organism: Canis lupus familiaris; assembly: GCF_011100685.1. Lineage (NCBI taxonomy): Eukaryota > Metazoa > Chordata > Mammalia > Carnivora > Canidae > Canis > Canis lupus. Next base: position 54,732,395 of record NC_049230.1, read on the forward strand.
TTCTGTTTGCACACAGAACTTTGTAAGGACCTATGTTTTCACTTCTGGATATCCACCTACGAATGGACTGGCTAGGTCATATGGTAAACTTACGTTTAGCTTTTTAGGAAGTTTACCAAACTGCCTTCCAAAGTGGCTGTGTACTTTTCTGCTCCCACCAGGAGGATGGTGGTTAATTTCCCGATATTTGTGGATTTTCCAAGTTTCCTTCCGTTGTTGATTTCTAATTAATTTTACTGTGGTCAGAGACAATGCTTGTATGACTTTAATCCTTTTACATTTATTAAGACTGATTTATGGCCTAGTATATGGCCTCTCCTGGAGAATGTTGGTGTTCACTTGAGATCATATGTTATGTTGTTGCGGAGTGGAGTATGGTAGAGGCCACAGGCCAAATTGGTTGATAGGGTTGTTCTAGCCTTCTGTGTGCCTGCTGATTTTGTCTTGTCCTATATATTTTTGAGAAGAATTGAAGTCTCCCAACTCTGTTGAATTGTCTGTTTCTGGCTTCAGTATGTCAGTGTTTGCTTTGTATATTTCTGGAGATCTTTTGTGAGGCCCTGTATGTTATTGTTATATCTTCCTGATGAATTGACTCTTACTGTAAAATATTGTTCTTTGTCTTTGGTCACATTTACATTAAAGTCCCTTTTATCTGATAGCAGTTCACGTGCTCCTATTCTCTTACGGTTATTATTCACATAGCATACCTTTTTCTGTCCTTTTATTTTCAACCTATTTATGTCTTTAAATCTAGTCTTTATTATAGACAGTATATATTTGGATTTTTAAAAAAAAATTCACTCTGACCATCTTTACCCTTTGGAGTGTTTAATCCATTTATATTTAATGTAATTATTGGTGTGGTTGGATTTACATATGCCATCTTATTATTTTCTTGAAGACTCAGGTCATTTTTGTTCATCTGACCCTCCTTTACTCTTTCTTTTGTGTTAAATAGATATTTTCTAGTGTAACGTTTTAATTTCTTTCTTTTTTTTTAATATTTTATTTATTCATGAGAGACACACAGAGAGAGAGGCAAAGACATAGGCAGAGGGAGAAGGTGGCTCCATGCAGGAAGCCTGATGTGGGACTCGATCCCGGGACTCCGGAATTACTCCCTGAGCCAAAGGCAGACATTTAACTGCTGAGCCACCCAGGCGTCCCATCTTTGTTGCTTTTTTAACAAAGTTTTCCTTAACTGGTTTTACAATATGAATTACAATATATATTTTAATTTATCCCAGTCTGTTTCAGGATAATATTGACTTAATTCCAGTAAAATAAAGACACTTTACTCCAATATAATTCCATCCCTTTTCCCTTTCTTTGTGCTATTATATATATTTCATTTCTATTTCGTATGAGCCTGACAATACTCTTTTATTTTTATTTTTATTTTTTGACAATACTCTTTTATAGTTATTATTTTATGTAGTTTTTTTAAATCAGTTAAGAAGGAAAATAATATGCTTGTATTGTCTTTTATATTTGCCTGTTTAATTACCTTTACTGGTGGTCTTTTTTTTTAAAGGAAATTTCTTTTTTTTTTTTTTTTAAGATTTTATTTATTCATGAGAGACACAGAAAGAGAGAGAGAGAGAGGCAGAGAAGAGACACAGGCAGAGGGAGAAGCAGGCTCCATGCTGGGAGCCCAACGTGAGACTGGATCCCAGGTCTTCAGGATTAGGCCCCAGGCTGAAGGCAGCGCTAAACCACTGAGCCACCCAGGCTGCCCTTTACTGGTGGTCTTTATTACTTTATGTGGATTCGGCTTACTATCTGGTGTCATTACCTTTGAACCGGAGTATTTCTTCTATGGCAGGGTATCTACCAATGAATTTTCTCAGTCTTGTTTCTCTGGCAATGTCTTTATTCCATGTTCACTCTTGTAGGACAGTTTTGCTATATGTAGTATTCTTGGATGAGAATTTTTTCCTTTTTTTGCTTTTTTGCTTTGACTATATCATTTCTTTTTTTTTTAAAGATCATTTATTTATTTGACAGAGAGAGAGAGCACAAACAGGGTGAGTGGCAGGCAGAGGGAGAGGGAGAAGTAGGCTCCTTGGGGAGCAGGGAGCCCGATGTGGGACTTGATCCCAGTATCCTGAGTTAGGCCCTGATTAGATGTCTAATCAGTACACCCAACATGGGGTTCAAACTCACGGCCCTGAGGTAGGTTGTGTGCTCCACCAACTGAACCAGGCTGATACCTGGCCTCATTTGTTTCTTTTTTTTTTTTTTAATTTTTATTTATTTATGATAGTCACAGAGAGAGAGAGAGAGAGAGAGAGAGGCAGAGACATAGGCAGAAGGAGAAGCAGGCTCCATGCACCGGGAGCCCGACGTGGGATTCGATCCCGGCTCTCCAGGATCACGCCCTGGGCCAAAGGCAGGCGCTAAACCGCTGCGCCACCCAGGGATCACCTCATTTGTTTCTGATGAGAAGTCATTCTTTAATTTCCTCCTGGCTCCCTTGTTTGTGATGAGTTGCTTTTCTCTTGCTGCTTTTGAGACTTTTTGTCTTTGTCTTTCAGCAGGTTGACCAATATGTCCTGGCTGTTGATCTGTTTGTATTCATCCCATTTTGGGTTTGTTGAGTTTCTTGGATATGGACATTAGTGTTTTTCATCAAAATCAGAACATTTTCAGCTATTATTTCTTCAGATATTTTTTCTGCCCCTTGCTCTCCTCTTCTTCTGGGACTCCCATTACTCATATGTTGGTTTGTTTCATTTCTTTTTGTTCTTCTGATGAGGTCGTCTCTATTGATCTTTTAGGTGGTGAATTTTCCTTCATCTAGCTCACCCTTGCAGTTGAGCCCTTCTGGTGGATTTTGCATATCAGTTGTGATACTTTTCAACTGCAGAATTTTATTTTATTTTTAATACTTTTCTTTCTTCCTTTTTTTTTTTTTTTTAAGATTTATTTGTTTATCCATGAGAGACACAGAGAGAGAGAGGCAGAGACACAGGCAGAGAAAGAAACAGGTTCTTTGCAGGGAGTCTGATGTGGGACTCGATCCTGGATCCTGGGATCAGGCCCTGAGCTGAAGGCAGACGCTCAACCACTGAGCCACCCAGACGTCCCAGTTTTTTTTAATACTTTTCATCTCTTTCTTGATTTACGTTATTTGATGAGTCATTGTCATCATACTTTTTAATTCTTAAGCATTAAAGAAAAAAAAAAGACAGGGGTGCCTGGGTGGTTCAGTCATTTAAAGCATCTGCCTTCAGCTCAGGTCATGGTCATGGGTTTGAGCCCTGCGTCAAGCTTTTTGCTCCGTGGGGAGTCTGCTTCTCTCTCTCTTTCCCTCTCTGCTCCTTCCCACTGCTTGTTCTCTCTCTCAAATAAATAACATTTTAAAAAGGCATTTTAGGGCAGCCCCTGGTGGTGCAGCAGTTTAGCGCCGCCTGCAGCCTGGGGTGTGATCCTGGAGACCCGGGATCGAGTCCCATGTCAGGCTCCCTGCATGGAGCCTGCTTCTCCCTCTGCCTGTGTTTCTGCCTCTGTGTCTCTATGAATAAATAAATAAAATCTTTAAAAAAAAAGGCATTTTAAAAAACATAGTTGTAATTGCCTAGAAGTCTTTGCTAAATCTAGGGCACCTGGGTGGCACAGCAGTTGGGTGTCAGACTCTTGGTTTCAGCTTGGGTCATGGTCTCAGGGTCATGGGATTGAGCCCTATGTCAGGCTCCGTGCTTGGCGGGGAGTCTGCTTGAGGATTTTGTCTCCCTCTCCCTCTGCCTTGCTCCCCGCCCCCAACACACATGTACTCTCTCTCCCTTCCTTCTTCCCTCTGTCTCTTTCAAATAAATCGTTTTTTTTTCCTCTCAAATTAAAAAAAAAATATTTGCTACATTTAACAACTGAGTGTCCTTAGAGACGGTAACTATTGATTGCTTTTTTCTTCTGTGTATTGAGCATACCTAGGTATTTCTTTGTGTGTTGCACAGGGTTGTGTTGAAATGTGGACATTTTAGATAATATAGTAGCTATGGATTTTGAATCACTAAGGGGCTGTTCTTGCTACTTGTTGGCTTGGAGACTTGCCTGAGCTAATTGTTTAGAGTCTGTGTGCAGGTACTGCTTTTGCTTTTTTTTTTTTTTTTTTTAAATATATGATAGGCACACAGTGAGAGAGAGAGAGAGAGGCAGAGACACAGGCAGAGGGAGAAGCAGGCTCCATGCACCGGGAGCCCGACGTGGGACTCGATCCCGGCTCTCCAGGATCGCGCCCTGGGCCAAAGGCAGGCGCTAAACCGCTGCGCCACCCAGGGATCCCGCTTTTTTTTTTTTTAATCATTCTTTTTATTTTCAAGCTAGCTTCCTAGGGCTTGCTCCTGGGTTAGCATATGTTAGTAGTCAGGCAGTGATAGATTATTCAGAGGTTGCACTTAAACATTTTGCACCATTAAGGCTTTGCTGATGAATTTGTGGGTGTGTTGGGGAACACATTCAAAGTTCAAGTAGTTTATAAGTCTGCCTAGCTTTTGCTTTGTATGGAAAGCCTCACATTTGGCCAATGATGAGTAGATACCCAGGGTCCTCTCCAGTCTCTCCTGAGTATGCTACGCATACGTGTGCAGCCTTCCAGACCACCAGAGATAACCTGGGAGTTTGTGAAGGCCCAAATGACGATCTCATTCCAAGGTCTTCCTATTAAATTTCTGGCAGACCTGTTCCAACCAGTATTCCCTATTCAAATCAGCTGTGATGTTGTTCTTTCCCAATTATCTCAATTATCTGCCATTGAGATCACTATTGTTTTTGACAAGGTCCCATGGATTTTTCTGTGCTGCAGCCCCAATCAAGTCAGCCCCCATACCACTACCTTCCCCTGCAACCCACCCCCTAGCTCCCCACCCCTGCCCACCTAGCAGTGAAGCTGCCCACCTCAGGTAAAGTTATAACACCACAGGGTGGATGAGAAGGGAGTTCCCTCCTCTGGCTGGAAAGCCACAGGCTCCCGCTGTTCTTAACTAAGGTCCTGTAGTTCCTGAGTAAATAGTCTCAGTTATTTGCCTTTGATCAACTTCCCGAGTCCAGAAATGTTTGCTTTTGACAATTATATCCACTTTTATGATTGCTTTTTGGGAGCAGGATTTGTTGAGCTCCTTTCTGTGTTCTGGAAGTTTTAATGCTGAGTGCTGTTCCATGTTTTGGATGTCCCACTATTTATTTGTCAGTCTCCAGTTGATAGATGTGTAGGTTGCTCCACATGTGTCCAGGCTAGCCATTCTGCACTGGGCATCCTTTGCTCACACCTCCTCAGCATGCCTCTCTTTGGGCCCTCCCTTACTTCTGGGGATCAGAGCGGCCTGAATCTCAGCCTCTTCCTCACCCTTAAACTCCATTTAATCAGGGAAGACACTAATCAAGGTGGCAGAAGCTGAAAAGCGCCTGGGAGCTGCAGAGAGGGACTTTATCCACACAGCCTCCATCAACTTCCTGACACCTCTGCGCAACTTCCTGGAAGGGGACTGGAAGACCATTTCGGTGAGAACCCTGGGGCCACTCTGCTTCCTGGTCACTGTGGCTTCCTCCTCCTTGGAGCTCTCCTCCCATCCTGGGGACCCAGCACTCCCAGGCCTCCCGTGACATGGCTCTTGTGGGCTGAGTGACAAAGAGTAAGTGATTTCCCCTGTCTGGGCCTCGGTTTCCCTGTCTGGACCAGATGGCCTCGTGGGCCAGTCCTGCCACTGCCAAGGATCCCCCAGGGCTTCCCTGGGTTTCACTCTTCTGTGTTCCCCCACCCCACAGAAGGAAAGACGTCTCCTCCAAAACCGACGTCTAGACTTGGATGCCTGCAAAGCACGGCTGAAGAAGGCTAAGGCCGCAGAAGCCAAAGCCACGGTAGGTGTCCCTTCTGGTCTCCTGCCCACCTAGCTCTGTTTAGAGCCAAGGGAGGGGGAAGGGACCTGATGTTTGGCATGATCTTTCTTCCCTGTCCCTGCCTGGAGAGGCCTGGCTGTGGGGGTGCTGGTCCTGGCTGACCACTTCAGGTCACGCCTCTCTGTCCCTACCCCCAAGGGAACCCTGGCCACCCAGAGCTCTGGGCCCCAGGGCTAACATTTATGGGGTGGGTTGACCAGCAGTGCCCCAACCTGGGCTCAGGGCATGCCACAGCCTCCCCAGACAGACAACCAGCTAGAGTTTCTCGCATGGCCCTGCCCTGTCCTCCCCGAATGCTCGGCTCTGTCCCCCGGCTCTGCCCGGGCATGGCTCCCCCTTACTAACTCCCCCACCCACTGCTCCAGCGCTGGTCCCTGGGTGCCCTGATGGTGTGAACCCTGGAGCTGGACCACCCACCTGCACAGGGGTATGATCGAGGGCCCTTTCAGTAGCCCCATGGCCCAGGGTCAGGCCAGGGCCTCTCTGTTTACTCTCAGCTACCTAAGTCCTGCTTGGCCCAGCCGGGCCAGTCAGTGCATTGTGGTGCAGTTTGACCAGGGCTAGGCCAGGGCGGGGAGAGGGGGCCTGAGGGTGAGCACACTCCTGGTGTGTCAGGCTGCTTGCGGGGTGGAGGGGCCTAGAGGCCACCTCACACCTGGGAACCCCCAGTCTGAGACAGGCCGGGGGTACTACCACCTGTAACTGCTCGGGCTCTTGGCTGCCGATGAGGGTTCAGGCCCCAAACTCTCCTGCTGTCCCCTTCCCACAGTGTGGCCACTCGGGATCGTGGAGTCTGGGCCTTCCTGCCTCTGGTGAGAGCCAAGGGCAGGGTCTCAGCTCATCTAGGTGTGTGGGGTCCAGACTAGAGGCAGGGGCTCAGCCACTGGAGTCTTTTCGTAGTTGGGTAGGATGACCAATGGCTCTAAGGACGACTTCTCTAAGTCACCTGGATAGGATGGTCTCCCGTCACTCAGGGCTAGACAGTCTCTGGAGTACCTTGTCCAGAACAAGCTCGTCCTCCATCAGCCAGGCCAGGGGAGCCTTGCCTCAGTCACTAGAGTGGCACGACCTCTTCTCTGGTTGTCTGGCCCAGACAACCTCAAGCCCTCGGGTTAGGCCAGGTACCCTCTACAGAGCTAAGCCAGAGCCGCCCAGGTACAGTGAGCGCCCCAGAGGACCGAAGCCCGGCAGGTCATCCCTCACCCTGCCCCCTAGACACATGCGCACACACATATGAAGACTCCTCCCGCAGGGCAGGGTCATCTGCCCGCCTGCCTGTCCCCTGCTGTCCCCTCTTGCCAGGGCCTGGGGGGCCTGCTCCTGCCTGTGCTGTGGACTCACTAACCTCTTTGTTTTTATTCCTTTCCGTTCTGCTTTGGGTAACTTGGCTCAGTGTGAGGGAGATGTGAGTATACCTGTCCCACGTGCTGTGCTGCTTCTGGTTTGCCCACCCCAGCCTCAGGCCACAGTGGCGTGGCTGGCCCAGGGCACATCCTGGGCATTTTGCAAGCAGCTGGTCTCCCCTACCCAGAGCATCTGCCGCGCGTAGCCTCTGGTTTAGGAGGACCGCAGGCATTGGAGCCTGAGAGTCAGCTTTTTGCAAATGTGGAAAGCCTGTCACCCTGTCCATCCATGCATCCATCTGTCCACCTTGTTGTGGGGGAGGGGTCTGGTCCTTGCTGCAGGAGTGAAAGATGTGCTGTGTGGAGATTCTGGAATGGAGAAAGCTGGGGTCGGGGGTGATTTGTCAGGAGGAAAGTGGCGCTAGCTGGGGTATCCGAGTGAGACTAGGGTCCAGGGAGGAGGGGCCCAGGCCCAGTCTACGATTCACCGAAAGGCTCCCTGGCGTCTGCTTTCCTGGGCTCCCAGCGTGACCGCCCACCTGGTCTTTGTCTGACTCTCCAAGTTCCCAAGCCTACCTGGTCCCCAGGAGCTTGGAGCAGGGAGAAGGGGTCCATGTGGTATGTGGCTGCAGCCTCCTGTCCCTTGGGCCGGGGCTCCTGGCCTCTCCCTGTGGGAGACTCTGGGGCGGCGCCTGGCCCCGTGTGACCCCCCTCCCCCGTGACCTCTGTTCCCGCCAGACGGTGCCTGACTTTCAGGAGACTAGACCGCGTAATTACATTCTCTCGGCCAGCGCCTCCGCGGTAAGCGCCCCACCCCGGCCGCCTGGCCTCCCTCCATGTCCCCATGCACCAGGGGGCAGCAGAGCAGCAGGAGCACGGGGCGGTCCCCAGAGCCAGGAAGGCAGCAGCCCCAACCCCGGCCGCCTGCCTGCGCTCCTGTGCCCGCATCACTGGCCTTGCTTGTCTCTGTACTGCGCTGGAGGTGGAGGCCGGGCCAGCTGCCCCGTCTCCCCGGGTCCCCGAGGCCTGACTGCCCCTCCCCCCCAGCCCACGGCGGGCTCGCTGACCCTGAGACAGGTGACCAGGGTGGGGGTCTTCATCCAGCTGCCTCCTCAGCACATCTGACCAGTGTCCTGGCAGCGAGCAGAGGCCCGGAGAGCATGCAGGGAGAGCGGGGCTAGGGTGGGAGCAGCAGGTTGGGGACGACGGCGTGTCTGGAGGAGGCTGGTGGCACCCATGGGAGCCAGGGGACACGGGCAGGGTTGGGTCGCGAAGCCTTCAGGGGTCTTGGTATCTTTTCTCTATGGCCATGTTGAGCTACTCCTAGGTGTTCACCAATTAGTTTGGGACATGGGCCAATCACACCTCTCCCTTTCACCTGTCACCAACACAGCTGTGCCTTCTCTGCCACCTTCTCTGACCTTCCATTTCCATGGGGGGTGGCACGCTCTCACTCAGACCCTCTGGCTCTTCGCCGCCACTGCCATCGCATGTTGCCCGTGTTTCTGTGCTCTCATGCAGTGGCCCGGCCATCGTCCCTCAGGGTGACAACCCCAGTGCACTCTGGCAGGCCCCTCTCGCTGGGTGTCCTCCATCTGTACACGTGGAGGGAGCTCCCCACGTTTTGGTTTTCTGAATGGCACTGTGGTGGGTCCGCAGGGCTGGCCTTGTTCTGCTTTCCATCCTTCTGGTTATCATCTTAGGATAGACTCCCCACACTGGGCAGGAGAAACGGGTCTCCTAAGTTGTGGTGGGGGGAGGGGGGTCTTTCTTCTTTAGACTCTGGATGACACTTCCTGCCCCCCTTCTTGGGCCGAGTGGAAGGAGGAATATCCTGGAGGGTGGAGACTGCCCTGTTTTTTTCTTTTGCCATTGAACCCCAGTGTGACTCGGGCACGAGGCTGCCTTTCTCTGCCGAAGGACAGAAAGGTTCAGTGACTGGCCTAGGGTCACACGGCCCTGCGTCCCAGCCCACCAGGCTTAGCTGATTGTCAGGGTGGGACAGGGGACACTGGGTCACCCATCAGAGCCTGGGGGCTTATGCTGTAGGAGAAACCCAAGCAGGACTTCCCAGCTGGCTGTCCCCTACCTTCCCTGCATGTGGCATGTTGAACTGGACTGTGGTTGTCAGTGACCCCACTCACACCAGGCCACGTCCCAGCCTCAGCTCCTGGTTGGGTTACAGGGAGGGAGTGGGGAATGATATGGGGTGGGAAGAGGTGGGGTCTTGGGGAGCTGGGGCAGGGCGTGGGATCTGGGGTTCAGCCATCCTCACCCCACTCCCCGCTGACCAGTGCCCCCTCCCTCCCCTGCTGCCCGTTCCTGTTGTGGTCTTCGAAGCTCTGGAATGATGAGGTGGACAAGGTGAGTCTGGGCTCAGGAGCCTTGGGGGCAGGCTTGAAGCGGGTGGGAATGGGGGGAGGAGTCCGATTGGCTTCTAGTTCTGGGCTCTGCCCCAGGCCAGGGCCTCCGTGGGGGGAGGGTATCACTTCCTCTCTGGGGAAGCCGCCTCCATGGTTCCTCTGAGCACACGGGGGAATGGCAGTGTCACATGCAAGGGACTGGGTGTCGAAGGTGGTGGCAGAGCACCTGCGGCTCTGTCTCTGACTGCTTGTCAGACCAGGTCCAAAGGGGTTCCCGCTCGGGGAGCGACATTGGGTGGGCAGTGCACCTGTCAGGTCCTACCTCCAGAGTAGGACAGGAGGCTGCTCCTGGTGGGTCTCTGGGCTGCAGGAAGAGGCTGGCGAGAGGGGAGGAGGGGGCAGCCGTCAGACACTCCCCTGTGCCCTTCCAGGCCGAGCAGGAGCTCCGGGTGGCCCAGACGGAGTTTGACCGGCAGGCAGAAGTGACCAGACTCCTGCTGGAGGGGATCAGCAGCACCCACGTAAGTCCCGCCCTGTATGCCCCCCGCAGTCCACGGGCCTCCCGCCCCCTCCCTACCGCGTCCCCCACCCCCACCCTGCACTGCACTCGTCCACAGGAAGGCAGGCATGGAGGTAGATCTCAGGACCAGGGGGCAGTGCTTGAGCCCCTGCTGCTGGGGTGGAACTTTAGCTTTGTTCCAAGTGCCAGAGGCGGGATCCTTGGGTGGCGCAGCGGTTTGGCGCCTGCCTTTGGCCCAGGGCGCGATCCTGGAGACCCGGGATCGAATCCCACGTCGGGCTCCCCGTGCATGGAGCCTGCTTCTCCCTCTGCCTGTGTCTCTGCCTCTCTCTCTCTCTCTCTCTGTGTGTGACTATCATAAATAAATAAAAATTAAAAAAAAAAGAAAAACAGCCAAGTGCCAGAGGCTGGGTAGCCCTCCCCTGCCCCAGGGAGCGGGTGGCTGCTGGGGCAGAGGATGGAGTGCTAAAGGCCAGGGTCTGCGGAGGGACAGGGTGTCAGGGTGGGAGGGGCATCAGGGGGCAGTGGCAGGGTCTGTGGGGGGCGAGGTGCGGGGAGGAGCCTCAGGGTCTGGAGGGCGTCAGGGTCTGTGGGGGCAGGTCTGGTCAGCTGGGACACCCCCTGCTCAGTGCCTCTCCCCCACCCCCGCCGCCCAGGTGAACCACCTCCGCTGCCTCCATGAGTTCGTGGAATCCCAGACTACATACTACGCGCAGTGCTACCGCCACATGCTGGACTTACAGAAACAGCTGGGCAGGTGCTCTTTGGGGTCCCCACCCCCCCCACCCCCAGACCCAGCGAGCAGCCCCCCACCCCAGCCCCCAGGCAAGAACCTTCTGCTCCCAGAGTTCAGCCAGCTGCCCATGATGCACAGGGCGGGTTACAGGGCCATCACACGCCCCTCTGGGTGGCAGGGGGGTGGCTGGCCAGGACCTGCGCAGTACAGCTTACCTTTCCCATTGCCTTGCTTTCCCCCTCATGCCGCCAGCTCCCAGGGAGCCATGTAAGTAGCCGGATCCCCTGCCTCGGTGGCGGTGGGCCTAGGTGGTGTTCGGTGGAGCCCACGGGGCTGTCGGCTGACATGTCACCCCTCCCCAGATTCCCAGGCACCTTCGTGGGTACCACAGAACCTGTGTCCCCGCCCCTGAGCAGCACCTCACCCACCACCGCCGTGGCCACTATGCCTGTGGGCCCCTCTGTGGCTGGGCTGGCCCCACCGGGAGAGGCCGCCCTCCGCCTAGAGGTGACCCCACCCGCCAGCGGGACCCGGAAGGCCCGGGTGCTCTACGACTACGAGGCAGCCGACAGCAGTGAGCTGGCCCTGCTGGCAGATGAGGTAGGCCCGGAGCCATGGGGGGTGATGGCCAAGGGCGGCTTGGGCGCCCCCCACTCCACTGCTGTCAAGTCTCTGCGGGGCCTGGGGGGTGGAGCAGGGTCTGGGGTGAGTGGAGGCAGCTGCGGCTGAGGAAGCAGCCTCTCTGCAGAGCAGGTGAGGAGGTGAGCTCCCGCCTCTGGAGGTGTAGGTGCGTGGTCTCCCAGGGCCATGGCAGCCCTGTCCCCGCGCTGTTGTGGCACCAGTTCTGCCCCGGCTAGGCTGTGACCTCCCCTCTCTGCCCTCCTCTTCAGCTCATCACCGTCTACAGCCTGCCTGGCATGGACCCGGACTGGCTTATCGGCGAGAGAGGCAACAAGAAGGGCAAGGTCCCGGTCACCTACTTGGAGCTGCTTAGCTGAGCCAGCCCCTCCCAGGCCCCTGCCCACTCTGGCCTGGGCTGGAGGATGGGACCAGCCGTGCCACTTGTCCACGGGTGACTCAGCTGCTTGGGGTGGGGACACTGGCCCCATCCTGTCCGTGCCCCCGGCCATTCAGCCCCGCTTCTGGAGCCCCTTGCCCTACCTGCCTCCCCTGAGCACCCTGGCTCCCCCGCCCTCCCAGCTCCAGCTAAGGAGGGAGGGCCTGGCTGCAGTGCTGGCCTCCACACTGCACCATGGCCCCTGCAGGAAGCCGGGGTACACCTCTGGCAAGAGAGCACCTGCCTTTTGGTTGCCAAGAGCAGCAAGGTAGGGGAGGCAGACCAGTGTGGCAGGCCCGGGCCAGGTGCCGGCCCCTCTGGATGGACCAGAGCGGAGGGGCGACTGGCCGGAGCAGCGTCTCCCAGGGCTGCCCTCCCCTCCCGTGCGCACGTGGACAGCTCCTGCCGGGCTCCATGGCTGCAGCCTGCACCTCTCCACCCTCTTTTTAACTTTAACTGATCTTTTTACTCTGCCTGTCTGCTTGCTCTCTGGCCAGTGACAAATAATAAATCCTCCTTCCTGTGCATGTGGCCTGGGCTCTTGTCGGGCTGCCTTTGCGGCCGCCCTCTCTTCCCTAGGGTCCGTGCTGCTCCACACACAAGGCTGCATACGAGACATTCTGTTCCTGAGAGAACCTTTCCCAGACGTGGGCCCAGTGGAGTGGACTGGACAGTACATGATGGTTTCAGCAGCTAATTGCTGGCTACCCGTGCTTCCTTCCTGTGGCCGGCCCCTGAGCCTTGTGCATTCATGTGTGCTTGTGTTGTCCTCACAGATGAGGGAAGAGAGCAGAAAGCCAGCCACCTCCTCAAGGTTCCATAACTGGCAAGTGGCCGCACTCAGGGACTCTAGCCCAGGTCAGTCTGGTTCTAGAAACCTCATGGGGTGGCTCTGGGCTACAAGCCAGGTTTCAGGTGAAGGCCCCTAACCAGGTCCCAGTCTCTCAGTATGAGGTCCTGAGGAGGCTGGAGGCGGATAAGCCACACCCCCCAGGCTTCTGAAGGGGGGCAACAAGGAGCTATAAATAGGAGTGGATCTTCTGGAAAGGCTACACCCCATGATATAAGTTCAGCCAGCTGGTAAATGGAGTGTGGCAGAGGTGAGGGGACGAGAACTGGGCGGGCCAAGGAAGGGAAAGTTAAAGTGTCCACCCAGCTCCCTCGCTTGCTCAGACATTAACAGAGGCATGTTAGCGAGTCAACCATCAATAAATACCCCGCGTGCCCCAAACTTCCACTCCACTTCCGGGTGCCTAGCCAAGGAAGGCATGCTTGGTGCAGAAAGCTCGATGTTCATCCCGAGGCCTTGAAGACACGCCACACATCTGTCTATAAACAGCATTTTAATATTTGTATAAATAGACCACAGTATTACCAAAAACTGCAAGAACAGAGCATGGAAAACAGATTTTCAGACCCATGCACACAGCCTCTCCTGGCCGCACGTGACACTGGCTCCGGCCTCAGCTGGGTTGGGGTCCGGGGTCTGGTGCGGTGGGGAATGCTTGAGGGAAGGGCCACACCCTCACGACATTTTTAACTTGAGGGTGTGAGTGCAGCAGACTCCTGGCTCCCACCTGGCTGTGGACCTCTTGATCTATTAGAAAAATAATGGCAGCGGGTGGGCAGCTGGAGTCCTGGCTGCTCTGGGGGGCAGGAGACAGGTGCTGCTCTCAGCCCCACGTGGCTGTCGGGCCGGCTGGCAGCACCCCAGCTTGTCCAGGGCTGCCACGCAGGCTGGTGGAGTGGGCCGGGTCGCCACCCTATCTCTGCACGTGCCGCACGAAGGCCTGCACCAGCTGGATCAGAGGCTCCTGGCTCTCTGGGCTGGCCTTGGAGAGAGACGTGGACTTGCCCTGAGGCGAGGGGAGGACGCCAGCAGCCGGGGAGCTGGGGGCCCCCCGGCGGAAGTAGCGGGAGAGGCTGGAGAGCAGCGTGCTCTAGGAGGTAAGAGGTACTAGGTGAGGCCCCTGCGGTGCCCTGGGAGGTGGGGGCCCGTCCCCAGCAGCCACCCCCTCTGGTCCGAGCCCTCTTTCCGTCTGTACCAACTCCGAGCTGAGCTCCTGCTTCATCCGCTGTTTGTCCCGGGGATGCACAGCTGGGTCCCTAAGGTAGCGCACGGCCTGAGAGATGAGCAGGTAGAAGCAGTTCTCCATGGTGAACATCAGGAGGGACCTGGGGAGAGGGCAGGGCGGGCTGCTGCGGAGAGCCATGCTGGCAGGCAGCAGGCATGCCTCCGAGCCAACGAGACGGCTGGCCCACAGCTGCCCGGACCCCAGCTCAAATCCTAGGAGGCCCTTCTTACTTCAGTGTCCTGGTCCCCTCTGCCTGTGTGCTGAGCCCCACAGCCTGGGTGAGCGGCTCCTTCTTCTTATCCAGCTGGAGGAAGAGGAACAGGGTAAAAAAGTAAGGGAACGGTAGCAGGTGTGGCTCAGCGCGAGCTTCCTACTCGGCAGGCTCCACGCGCAGCAGCCGCCTGCTGCCTCACTCGGTCCTCCAGAGAATCCTCCCGGGGAGGCTGAGTCACACTTGTTCAGGAAGAGGAACGGGCTCGGGAGGGCCAATAACGTGCAGGACGCCACAGACAGTGGGACGCTGGGAAGACTGGAAAGACGAGAGTCTAACAGCTGCAGCTTACCTCTCCGAGCATGTTTAGGGCCACATTCACTGTGGCCAGAAGGGTCCCGAAGGAGGGGGCCACTTCAGAGTCAAAGGTGGGAGTGGTAAAGCTCAGGGCAAATAGGAAGTTGTATTCAGCGAGGTCCAGAGACTGCAAGGCAAGACAGGAGCAACATAGAGTGCCGCCTGGAGCCCAGACAGCTCTAAGGGCAGAGCAGGGCACAGGAGAGCCTCGGCAGCTCACCGCTGGGAGGCTGCTGGCCTGGCACACGGGGCAGCCGGTACCTGGTCCAGCAGGATTTGGCAGACATCCGGGGTGAAGTGGCGCAGGGCCGCCAGGGTCCTGCTGAGGATCTTGAGAAGTCCATACTGGACGGTATGTAAGGCTCGCTGCTCGGAGGCCTCGGTGTCAGCAGTGGGCTGCTTGGAGGAGGAGGAGCAGGAGAAGGGAGCGGGGGCAGCAGCGGGGAGCCGCTGGACACGGGGGGCAACAGCTGAGGGAACGCCGTCCCCATTTTTGTTCTAAGGAGACAAGAAATGGAGGTGGGGTCCCGAGAGGCTGGGGTGAGGCCCCACAGGCTGCTGGGCAGGGAGGGCGTGTACCTGCAAGCAGTGCTGCAGCATCTTGCGGCTGTGCAGGAGCGACGTGCAGGCCTGGCACAGGTACCCCAGGCTGACCTGCGTCAGATACAGGGCCAAGGCGGGGGGCACTCAGCAGCAGCCTGACCCAAAGAACCCCAGCCCATTCCCAGTCCTGGTGTGCTTGCTCCATCCCCAAATTCCCATAGCACTTGCCTCCCTCCTTTCTCAGGCTGCAAATCTCACAGCCACTAAGGACACTTGACTACAAGCTGGGGCAAGAGGTGCCTGGGAGGGCTCCCCTGGGCCCTAGCTCGATGTCTAGCATGTGATGGGTTGTAAGGAAAGAAGTAAGAAGGGGGGCAGCCTGGGTAGCTCAGCGGTTTAGTGCCTGCCTCCTTCGGCCCAAGGGCCTGATCCTGGAGACCTGGGATTGAGTCCCATGTTGGGCTCCCTGAGTGGAGCCTGCTTCTCCCTCTGCCTGTGTATCTGCCTCTGCCTCTCTCTCTCTCTCTCTCTGCCTCTCTCTCTCTCTCTCAATCTCTCATGAATAAATAAATAAAATTTAAAAAAAAAGAAAAAAGAAGGGGAGGGTGCCCCGCTGGCTCAGTTCGGGGAACATGTGGCTTTGGATCTCAGGGTCATGAGTTCGAGCCCCAAGTTGGGGGTGGAGATTGCTTAAATCAACTTTAAACTATAAAGAAAGGGGATGCCTAGGTGGCTTAGCGGTTGAGCATCTGCCTTTGGCTCAGAGGGTGATCCCAGTCCTGGGATCGAGTCCCATATCGGGCTCCCTGCATGGAGCCTGCTTCTTCCTCTGCCTGTGTCTCTGCCTCTCTGTGTGTCTCTTATGAATAAATAAATAAAATCTTTAAAATAAATAAAAATAAAATGAAATAGAAAGAAAATGGGGATAGTTTCCCGTTTTATAGAAGAAAAAGGCTCAGGAACCATGAAATGACCTGGCCAAGGTCAGACAAATGGCAAGAGCCTGCCTGACTCCAGGACCCTCCAGCTCTGCTGGCCTATAACTAAGGGATGTGAACCAACGTCTCCAACTGAGCCCAAGTTCTTAAGCTACAAGGCTGCCCTTTACTTGGGAAAGAAAATCTTAGCTTCAGAGAAAACAATGTGAAAAAACCAAAGTCTGTACGTGCTGAGCAAAATGCCCACGTTCTAGTAATGAGCCTGCAATTCACCAGAGGTGCCCCCCAGACAGTGCCCAATGCCCCTCACCCAAGCATATCCCCAGACCACCTCCCAAAGGAACCCAGTCTGAGGCCCACCTGGACATCCCGCATAAGCTGAGGCAGGTGGAAGTGCCATTCCTTCATGAAATTGGAGAGTTGCAGAATGAAGCCCACAGTGTGGTCTGCCTCCTCCAAGCAGGCCAGACTCTGCACTGTCCTCACTGCGCTGAGGCACTAGGAGGGGACAGACAAGGCAGGATGGGGTAAATCAGGAACCTGACCCCCCTGATCCTGCCCTCCTACAGGAGGACAGGCCCTCGGCCCACAAACATAGAGGTGATGGCACAACAGGAATCTTTGCTAAGGAGCTTCTGAATGGTTCTGAATGGCCCAACCCCTGTGACCCTGAGCCCCCACCCGTATGACTGACAGTCCCTTACCTGTAAGGTCCGCTCCTGGTGAACACCCACGAAGTCCAGGGCCTCGGTCAGGAAGTTGTAGCGCAGAGTTTTGAGGAGCCGCTCCATCAAAGACATGGATAGGCGGTAGACTCCTGGCCAAGAGGGGGCATCCACGGACTTCCGAGAGGTGCTAGGTGTCTAAGACACAAAGAGCAGACAAGACCAGGACACAGCACCATGAATCTAGTTGACAGGTACAGCGGGGCCTCCTTGCAACACAGCAGCTAAGGCAGCCTGGCTGCTTGGAGGAGAAAACCTGCAACGGTAACAGCCTGGTGACCAGCAGGGCCACAGAGGGTCCCAGGCCAGTGGTTACAGGGAAAGAGCACTCAGCAGAGGTAGAAGAAGCCTGGGGTCTAGACTCAGGTCAGCCACTAACTAGCTACATGAGCTTGTCTTGCTAGAAATCAGTGTGGGGCAGGGAGGAGTCCACACCATCAGTGCATCACACAGGCCACCAAAGAGCAATTTCCCAGGCAAGTAAAAAACCAAAGACAAGGATGCTTTTCCACTCTAACTGCAGTCTGGTGCCAGTCCAGGCCCCCTGGCAAGTCACTGGAACTCACCTGCACTGTCCCATTGGAGCTAAGCTGGTACACACTCAGGAGGGGCAGACAGATGCTCTGGGTGATGCCAGCTCCAGCTACTGCTGTGGCTCCCTGGGAGGGAAAGACCAGGAACAAGATGGAATTGGGTAAGACCCACTGTTCCTGGGACCCGTCCCCCGCAGCCACCCTGCCCAGGGGCAGCTGGAGCTCTCAGGGCAGACCAGAGCTTCTGGGAGGTCATAGGCAGTGCCAGAACCCACCTAGCACAAGCAAGGAGGCTCCCTTCGGCCCCTGGGCTTGCCTCCTACCTGCTGAGTGCGAGCCAGAGTGAGGAGCAGGTGCAGCGATGCCTCGGTGAAATGCAGGTTCTGCTTCATGCGCAGGCTCACCTCCAGAGTGGTGAAGAGGGTGGGCAGGATGGGGAGCCTGCGAGTCACCTGGAGCCACGAGTCACCATCCTCATCCACCTCACACAGCTCCTTGGCCAAGTGCAGGCCCAAGACACACACCTGCTGGGGCCCAGGGGCAGAGATGGGCAAGAGGGAAGAAAGCAGTGCAGGGGAGAAATACAGGAGGGGGACAGCCCTGCACTGGGCCGGCCCAACCCTCACTTGGTCACACATGTAACAAGTGAGCTTGACTAAAACAACTTGAAGTCTCTCCTGACCTGCTGGGTTCCCGCATCCCCTCATAGGGCTGCCAGCGACTCCATCCTCACTAATGAGCCACTGCCCCTGACCCAGTGATGGTTCTCAACTCCTCCCTCCCCCATTACCAAACTTTACTACCCACACCTGCTCACTGCACCCATCTTTGCCCCTCTTGCTGCACCACTGCACCCACCTCCCAGCTGGTCCTCCCCCAGCCTCCTGGACCCTCTCCAATGGATTCTTCGTACCAGCGGCTTTTCAAGCTTATTTTTCACCACGATGCACAGTAATATTTTTTACACGTGTGACTGTATACACATGCTGATATATTTTCCTATCCTGCCTGCCTCCAAAGCACACTCATACTTACTTTTACACTTTATCCTACTTCATTAAAAAAAATTTTGGTTGTAACGAAACGAGCTCAGTTTGAGACTCACTATAGCAAGTCATGACCCAGTTTAAAAAACACTCTTCTAGGGGATCCCTAGGTGGCGCAGCGGTTTGGCGCCTGTCTTTGGCCCAGGGCGCGATCCTGGAGACCCGGGATCGAGTCCCACATCGGGCTCCCGGTGCATGGAGCCTGCTCCTCCCTCTGCCTGTGTCTCTGCCTCTCTCTCTCTCTGTGACTATCATAAATAAATTAAAAAAGTTTAAAAAAAAAAAAAAACAAAAAAAAACACTCTTCTATAGTGCATCCGGGGTGATCTTTCCAGAGTCCAAATCTGATCATTTCTCTCTCCCTTGCTTAACTCCTTGAGTCCTTTCCTCTTTCACTTGGAACCCAGATCAAAGACGCTGCTAAGGCCCCTGGTCATCCCACCCCCAGCTCTCCAGCCTCTCCTCTGTGTGCAGGGGACTTGGGCCCTGGCTCACAACCCCTGTGGTTGCTCCCCAATCTTCCCTGCTCACTTTGCCTGCCTGGCTCTACCCAAACTTTAAAGTCATGGCTGAAAGAGTCGTTTCTCACTGAGTCCCTCGGTTAGGTGAGAACCCCAAGCTGTAGGTTCTCCTGGTATTTCTCCCATGTGGGACTTGTCACCGTGGAATTCTGACATGTCTGCGTAGGCTGTGATCTGTTAATGTCCTCCACCAGACTGTGAACTCTGTAAGTGCAGGGACTAAGTGTCTCATTTGCTAATCACTCCCAGGGCCTGGCACAGAGCAGGCAGGCAGTGTGCATGTGCCGGATGTGCATGAGCAGGACACAGTACTCCTCGGGGCGCCCCCTCACCCCATCACGCTGGTCCTTGTGCCGCGGCCGTGAGCAGTCATCCGTCTCCATGCTGTCCTTATCCTCTGTGGCACCGCCTGATGCCAGACTATGGCGGGTCTGGTCGAAGAGAGCAATCACCTCTTCCTGGAGCGTCTCGCAGACGTTCAGCACCAGCTGGGAATACTGGGGGATGTCACTCACTGCAGAGCACAGGCAGGGAAGGACAGTCACGTTCACCACGTTGACTCTCAGTGCATCGACGTTCCCTCCCCAGGCAGGGAGAGAGAACGTACAGTGCTGAGAGTGGGGGTTCTGCCCCGTCTGGGGGGACATACAGAACAGAGAGTCTTCTTGAAGACACGTTCCAAGACTGACAGCTCAAACCACACAACAGAAACGTCTGGCTCGAAAGCAGGCGAAGCCCCACAAAACCAGCTGCCGGTGGGGTGGGGAGACCACGGTCCGCACTCCCCTCTGCCCCTCACCTCGCATCTCCTTCATCTGCAACACTGTGATGAATGCTGAGAACATCTTGGCCTTGGTCTTCTCCATGAGTTGTTGGTCTGCCTGCAGCACTCCCTCTAGAATCTCCGTCAAGGGCCCAAGGATTTCATCCACAGAACCTAACTCCCTAGAAACAATATGGGGCAGAGAGGGAGGGAGAACACACCCCACATAAAGGCCACAAAATGGCCCCCCCTCACCTCAGGATGCCCAGTGGGCATGTTTGATAGGTCAGTCCCGTCCCTATGATGGCGGGACTAGCCCGATTCACCCCCACTTTCTCCCCTTCAGGAAAGTGAAGGGTCAGTAAAGAGCACAGCGCTCACTTCTTCCACTGCCGGAGGAGGATGAGCAGCAGCGTGCACATCATGGAGCCAAGGCGGAGGCAGTTCACAGAGCCTGGGACCAGTAGCTGAGGAGAGATGGCACATCAGTCAGGAGTCGGTGGTCTTATGAGCTGACATGGCTTAAGGTTTGAGCTCCACCCACAGGATCCCTCTCAACCTCATGCCTTTCCCTCCCAGCAGTGAGCTCAGAAGGCGTGGGACAAAGGTGAGAGATCACAGAGTAGCATGATGGCCTCAGGTCCCACAGGCTGCCTGAGCCCCCTGACCTGACCGTTGGGCAGCTTCACACTCATGAGCCATCCTGGGCTTTGGAGACCTTCTCCCTAGGAGGAATGTGAACTCTCCCAGACACACTTACTAACGCTTTGGTCCCATCAAGCACGTCGAGAAGGAGCTGGTGACGCACTGCAGAATCAGTCAAGTGCATTACCTCTGCCTGCAAAGGAACAGGAGAAACATGGCATTAGGGCAAATGTCCCAGGTTTTAAAAGCAATGATGAGATATAAGGGTCCTGTCAGACAGGCACAGTCATTGGTAAGCCAGTCTTCTAACTGTCTCCCTGCTGCTTCTTTGTCCACCCTCAGACATGCTCAAAATCGGGTCGGGTTCACCTCTTCCTCTTAATAACATCCCTCTTCTGCTCAGACCCTTGAAAGGTTTCCTTCTCAGTATTCTGGAAAAACAAACAAGGCCAAGAGGCCCCTGCCAGGATCTGGTCCAAATAATTCCGGTATCACCTCCTACTGGCCTCCTTCCTCCTGTTTGAACATAGCATGCCAAGCTCTTTTCCCCTCCGGACCCTTGTACACGTGACACCATCTCCTAAGACTACTCTTTTCCATGTGCTCTCCACCTGGAAGGCTCCTTTGTATATTCGGGTCTCAAGTGGGACATCACCTCCTTAGAGAGGGCCTCCCTGACTGCTCCTATCCTACTTAAGTGCTCACTACCACAGCATTCTGATTATTTCCTTCACAGTGAAATATAATCTCAAACTAGATTTCATTGGGAATCTGTTTACATTTTGCCTTTCTTATGGACCACTCTCCACCAGATCAAAGACCTTCTCTGCCTTATTCACTGCTGAATCCCCAGGTGCCTGAAACATGGTGAATGTTCTGTTAATATATTTTTTTAAGATTTTATTTATTTATTCATGAGAGACAGAGAAAGAGAGGCAGAGACATAAGCACAGAGAGAAGCAGGCTCCATGCAGAAAGCCCGACGTGGGACTCAATCCCGGGACTTCAGGATCATGCCCTGGGCTGAAGGCAGGTGCTCAACTGCTAAGCCACCCATGCGTCCCTCTGTTAATATTTCTTAAATGAATAAGCAAATGGTAGCTATCCTAGACTGAATCAGATAGTTCTGTTAAAAAGAAAGAGGATGGCAGGATTTTCAGAGCCACAACCCAAGACCTGTTGCCTATGTTTTACAGCCCGGGGAACATAGTTAAGAAAACTGTAGCAACTTCGTGTGGTAACGGACGGTAACTGGACTGATCATGGGAATATTTTCATGGTATATAAAATACTGAATTAGGGATCCCTGGGTGGCGTAGCTGTTTAGCGCCTGCCTTTGGCCCAGGGCGCGATCCTGGAGACCCAGGATCGAATCCCACGTCGGGTTCCTGGTGCATGGAGCCTGCTTCTCCCTCTGCCTGTGTCTCTGCCTCTCTCTCTCTCACTGTGTGCCTATCATAAGTAAATAAAAATTAAAAATAAATAAAATCTAAAAAAATAAAAATAAAAATAAAATAAAATAAAATAAAATACTGAATTATTATGATATCCATCTGAAACTAAAAGAACATCATAGGGCAGCCCCAGTGGCACAGCGGTTTAGCGCCGCCTGCAGCCCAGGGCGTGATCCTGGAGACCCTGGATTGAGTCCCACGTCAGGCTCTCCATGGTGCCTGCTTCTCCCTCTGCCTGTGTCTCTGCCTCTCTCTCTCTCTCTCTCTCTCTGCATCTCTATGAATAAATAAATAAACTCTTTAAAATAAATAAATAAAAGAACGTTACAGATAAACTATAATAAAAAAAAGAATTAAAGCTTTAATAAAAAAAAGAAAGAAAAAGAGCTGCTGCCCAGCTAGGGCCTAGAGGCAGGTGACACACAGGCTCTCCAAGGAGGAATCGAACATTCTCCAAAGACCGCCGAGTGCTCTGTTGGGTTTGCAGTCTCCGGGGCCTGCAACCACTGTGATACAGCAAAGTCCCAAGGTTGTGGGCAGTCTGGCCCTGGGAACAAGTCATTCGTGGAGGATGTAAGAACACACTTGGAACAAGGGACTTCTATCAAGCCGAAGTTATTCATGAAGTCAAGATACCAATCTGGATTCCCCAAGGAAGAACAGTTCAACACTAAGTTCCCACTGCACAACAGGATAATGTGAAACCACACATACAGACACGCAAAAAAAAAAAAAAAATGCACACTCTCTCTCTCTAAAAGCAACTCTCGGGACGCCTGGGTGGCTCAGCAGTTGAGCATCTGCCTTTGGCTCAGGTCATGATCCTGGGGTCCCGGGATCGAGTCCCACATCGGACTCCCTGCATGGAGCCTGCTTCTCCCTTTGCCTGTGTCTCTCTCATAAATAAATAATAATAATAAAAATAATAATAATAAAAAAAAGAAAAACTCAGTAGACACACAGTGCATAGACAATGCCTCTGTTCTTCTTCTAAGACCAGGAAATGCAGTTTCTAGAAGCAATGAAAACAAACTGCTCTCTAGAGACGGTGTTGCCGCAGCTGTCACAGCTGCCTGCTGACCAGTCGACAAATATTTACTTAGTATGCGCAGGACACGCACCTGAGCAGGTGATGCTACCTGTGCACGAGAAGCAAATGAAGAAGGGGTCTCCTGAGACCCATCTAGGGCCACAAGGGCAGCTACAGGAGGCTGTCTCACAACTGTTGCAAGACATTTTAAATTCCTTCTCTGCGTTTTTCTTTAAGGTCCCTTGTTGGATCCAACATCCTAAATGGCCCACAGAAGCCCCCCCATCTACAAGCACAGAACTGTTACATTTTAGCTCTCAGGGAAAATCCTTGGTTCAACCTTCATCCCAAGGGGCTGTGTTTGTTAGGCATCCCAGCACAGAGTTGCTAGGATACCCAAGTGAAAACCACTCCAAGAGGCTCTTACGTGACTGGTGGCGATGATGAGGAGCATCCTCCAGGCGGAGACCAGCATCTGATACTCCACCAGGGAGGTGCAGCTGCTGCCCTCGGTGTCAGCTGTGTGAACCGCCAAAGACTTGACGTAGCCTGACCAGTAGGCAAAGCGTTTCTCGCTGGAAAATTTCTTAAGTGTATCTTTTAATGACTGATCTAATGAGCCCCTAGGATGTTAAGAAAAGACAAAGCCCACAGTTAGGTTTTGAAAGCAGATGGAGATGTAATGGGCACAGACCCTTGTCGAGGCAGAGAAAGCGACCTCACTTGGGCTTAAAGGCAGACGGCTCCGGTCACCTCCACTGTGAGGGGCTCATACTTCTTGCTCAACATAATGGGTTAGGTTGAGGCCTTTTCCAGGATTCCTCCTCCATAAAATCCCAGGCACATGGAGTTTGCTTCACAATAACTCTCTCTGACAATCATAAATGCCATCAATGGACTGGCCAGGGACACAAATCAGCGGCCCTCCATAAATGGCTCTGAACCAGCTCTCTCCTCTGCCTTGGCTCAAAGAGCCATGCACCCAGTGGCAGGCCACTGGACACCCCCCACCCAAATCTTAAATTCAAATCTCAAAAGGGGAAAAGACTCACTTAACTACATAGTATATCTCCAAGCAAATTATCTTCATGATGAGGGCACAGGTCTCCAGGATGCTGGGCTGTGGAGGGGAGAGCAGAGCACACATCAATCATGAGGAGAAACTCTTCTTTGGTGTCCTCCACAACGGAACAGAGCAGGGACATGATACTTGCAAACAGGGAAATCCAATCTCTAACAAATGTGAACCGCCATCTGCAGTGTTGGGTCCACAGAAGACCATAGAGCCATCAATGCAGAGCAGGGCATGCTACTTTCCTTCCCTTGGCAAGTTTCAAAGGGACAGGAAGCAAGCGTGCCTCTGAGAAAAAAAGTTTCCAGTAAAGAAAGTGCTCTGGTTGCTTAACTGAGAGGAGCTATCATTTCCTATCGCTCAGCCTCACCACCCAGCCTGTCCTTCCAGGGACTCTCTGCCCCATCCCACCCTCCACCCCATCTTACCTCAGATGTTTCTGAGGGAGGAGAAAGGGTTCCAAACAGCGGACTGGTTAAATTCTCCCAAAACTTGGGTCTGAAAGGAAAGTACATTTGGAAATTATACTTTTCTCTCATGCGGGCCTTCTCGAAGTTCTGTCCACCCACCTCAGCTGGTTACTTGTCCTTACTGTACCCGTCTCAACCCTAACGTGTCTCATGAGTCACCTGCTCCTACATAAATGCAATAGGTTCCACAGATAAAAATTGTTTACCTGTTAAGAAACACAATTGTATGTATGTTGTAGAGTCGACCGATAAAAAATGTCATGATTTGTGCTGCTGGACATTTCCCACAGCCTCACAAAGAAGAGAGCAGGGAGGGAAGAGGAAACAGACTCCCATGGTCAGGCTTTTTAATGTCCCTTCCCTCTTTGCACAAGCAGGGTCCTGGAGAATTGGGGGTTTCATTCAGTTCAAGGGCTTGAACAAGCCACTCTCATCTAAAGCTACTGTTTCTCCACAACAATAGACTGTTTTTGTTTTTGTTTTTCACAACAATTGATTTTGAAGGGGTCAGCAGAGGGAAGAACACAAAAGGCCGGAAAAGGAGGGCACCTTAAGGTAAGGAAGCCTCTGCCTTCAGGTAAAGAGGACACCAGCCAGCGGCAGCACAGAAGAAGATGACTAAGGGGAAAGCTCCCAAACTCTGCATGAGGTACCAAGTGCTCCTCAGGCCTATGCTAAGCGACTGGTCACAAAAAACCCCAAAAGTATAAACTATCGTTACTCCCGTTTTACAGACATGACCTTGGAGATAAATCCCTCCTGGAGTCAGACTCACTTGGTTCTGAGGACCAGCATGGCACTATCGCGCCGGTCCTGCCACAGGGCATGCAGAAAGGCAATGGCTGCCCGATGCAGAAGTGGGGGACACCAGTAGCGGTCTTGCTGCTGGGAATCTATCAGCTCCAGCACCGCATGGAGGCAGCTCCACACCCCAAGGCTGAATTCCTGCAAGAAGGCCAAGCAGACATTCAGTCCTTCAGGTACCACTGGCAAGTGCACCTGTGGGGCCCACACCCACCTTCAGGGAGCTGTCTCCCAGCTTCATCCCCCACACAGGCTCACCTTGGAGCCATTGCTGCCATCCTTCACCTCCAGATTCAGAAACAGCTCAATGAGGCCAGGCTGAGTCTCTACTGCAACTGTTAGGAACTCCAGAATCATGACTTTGATGCGCATGTCCTCAATCTTGCTCTGCAGTCGGGTCAGGAAGGCATCTCGAATGGCGGCCGCATCATTGCCCAGGCAGGCATATACTGACATTGGGGCCACCTGGGAAACCAAACACAGACTTACAGCTCTACTTTCAGAAAAGCCTCAAGAAGCTCCTAGAGAAGGTATTGGAGAACTCGCAGAAAATGAGCAGAAAGGGAAACATCAGATGTATAGCTCCAGATTAGAAGGGACACTGCTTTAAACTACAGTACAAAACGTCCAAAAATTCACAGAAAAAATAGTAATTAACTTAAAAACACACGCGATCTCTCTCGTGGTTAAAGAAACACAGGGTAGAACATGAGACAATACCGATTTGCCTATTTGATTACCAAGTTAAAATATTCATGGGGGGGCAGCGCTCATGGCTCAGCGGTTTAGCGCCGCCTTCAGCCCAGGGCGTAATCCTGGAGACCTGGGACCAAGTTCCATGTCGGACTCCCTGCACGGAGCCTGCTTCTCTCCCTCTGCCTGTGTCTATGCCTCTCTCTCTCTGTGTCTCTCATGAATAAAGAAATAAAATCTTAAAAAACAAAACAAAACAAAAACAAAACTCATGGGGTTATCGCAACAAGGATACAAGGCTTGGTGTCTGGCGTACACACTGTCAGGACACCAGCTGGCTTGATCTTGGGGTGGTAAGTTCAAGCACTATGATGGGTGTGGGGTTACATTAAAAAAAAAAAAAAGGAGCATAAACTATTACAATCCTTTTTGGAGGACAACTTAGAAATGTCTAAAAAAAATTAAAACGTTCACTAATACCTAATTTTTAGGAACTGAAAACAGAAGTTTATGGAACTCTATGGACAAGAGCCCCCTGCAGCACTGCCTGTAATAGTGAAAGACAAAAAAAAGTCCAAATCAATTAGGATGCACCATTCTGTGGCACAACATGTTAGCATTAAAGACAATAAAGTAGCCCAAATGTGCCCATGTGGAAAGACCACAAGATGTGGTATTCCGTGAAGAAAGTTAGTCACTAGTCATAAAACTATATATGGTGCCATTCTACTCTTGTAAAGAACAAAGAGCACACCAAACACCCTCTAATATATAATTACAGATAAAAAGAAATCTGGAGTGGGGCGCCTGGGTGGCTCAGTTGGTTGAGCAACTGACTCTCATTATTGACTCAGGTGATGATCTCGAGGTTATGAGATCAAGTTCCATGTCGGACTCCATGCCGGGTGTGAAACCTGCTTAAGATTCTCTCTGCCCGTTCTCTAGCTCTCAAAAAAAAAAAAAAAAAAAAAAAAAAAGATAAAAAGAAATTGGAACAATGCATACCAATCTGCTCATAGGGACTCGTGGATCAAAGGGATCACAGAGGACCTTAACTTTCTATGTCACATTTATCTGTAACATTTCAGTATTTTAAAATGAATATGCATGTCTTTTGTAATAGGAAAAAAAACTCCTCATAAAACATCATTTATGTGTGTTGTGTATAGCAACACAATTTGTCTATTGTGCATATGACTGTATCACTTTAAAGTCAGAAAAGTCTTGGGGTACCTGGGTGGCTCAGTCAGTTGAGTGTCCGACTCTTGATTTTGGCCCAGGTTATGATCTCAGGGTCATGGGATCCGGCCCTGTATCAGGCTCTGTCCTGGGCATGGAGTCTGCTTGGGATTCTATCTCCCTCTGTACCCTCACCCCCACCCCCACACACATGTACACTCTCTTTCAAATAAACAAACAAACAAAATCTTTAAAAGTCAGAGAAGGGCAGCCTGGGTGGCTCAACAGTTTAGTGCCACCTTCAGCCTAGGAGTCCTGGGGCCCTGGGATCAAGTCCCATGTCAGGCTCCCTGCATGGAGCCTGCTTCTCCCTCTGTGTCTGTGCTTCTCTCTCTTTGTGTCTCTCATGAATAAATAAATAAAATCCTTAAAAATAAATAAATAAAAGTCAGAGAAGCCCAAGTCAGCTGTTCATCTTAAAAGAAGGCAGGAGCAGTCTAAAGCACAAAGTCAGTTTTCTGGGGCTTTGGCTGATTAAATGGGAACCTACCGTGGCCAGACGTTTCAGCAGCTGGATGGCAAGACGTGGCAAAGCAGGATCATGTTTGTGGTAGATGTATTTGGCAAGAACAGCAATGAGGTTGTTCCCATGGGCACCTGAAGCAGTGCAGGAAACAGGATAGGTATCAAGTGCACCCAAGTCAAGCTCCTAAGAGAGGCTTTAGTCACAAAGGCTCACACACTGAGTGAGTTTACTGCCCTCAAGTACCTGGAGGGCCAGAGCAAATACAGGTGGCCATACCATTCTCTCTTTTCAGTAGCCAAGGGAATAAGCAGGATTTAGAGGTAAAGAGCCCAATTCAATTCATTAAGAGCAGAAAGAGAGACATTTTGGAAAAAAACAAAAAAACAGGTAGTCTCTTAACAAACAGGTTAGAAAAAGACACCACACTGAAGACCTGCACTGAAATGCAAAAATTATCAAAATCCCAAAATAACACAAGTAGAAGAGATCTCAGACATTACCCAAACAACTACTTAAAAATGAGGAAAACAGGGTCCCAAAGGGATTAAATGAATAGTGTAAGGGCAAAGAGCAAAACAGTCCATATATAACAGGTACCACGAACTTCTCTTCATGATTTACAAGGAGTAATCTTAGCTCCATTGCAATCTATTATCATCATTTTATAGACCAGAAACCTGAGGCACAGTTTAATAATGAGCCCAAGGTAACATGGCTGATTAGAGCCAAAATCTGAAGCAAGGCAGTGTGACTTTGAACATGGGTTCTTAACTATTATCCTGTCATCAATGGAGGCAGAAGTGGAGGATATTCCACCCCTCTTGTTTCTAAGTCCAGGATGGGAGCTGGTGATCTTTCCCAAATTCCCTCCAGGAATTAGTCAGAATATGCTTCCAGCCTCTAACAACACAGCCTGAAGTATGTCCTTGTGGGCAGAAGCACTGTGGGTCAGAAGCGCAATACATACCATGCTGTGTGAGAGCCTGCTCCAGGGGGGACACCACATTAGAAGGCGGTTTCAGCCGAATAACATTGTTGGTGACGGAGAATGCCAGTTTCACTGTCTTGATCAGCAGCTGGCCCTGCCCCTGGCCCTCTGCCCCATCGCTAGGGTGCCAAATGGAAACCAAAGTGGATTCAGACAACATGACTTCATTCGCAACATATGTGCTCTCATGAATTAGATTCCAACAATAATCCCAGAGTTCAACAGCTTCTGTTACAGGCCCCAGTCCAAACTAGGAGAGAGGTGGAGCAATCAACTCCCTTTGCTGTGTGCCAGTCTACACAGCAGCCACTAGGGTATACAAAGGCTACATCCTAGGGGAAACAAGGCTGTCTTTAAAAAGCTATCGCACATTAACTTACACTAGAATTCTGAGAACATGCAGGCACAGTAAAGATAAATGGAGAGGGAGAGAGGTAGCCCTACCTGCGGGGCTGAGCAGCCATCACCATGTCAATGGTGTCCACACCGACGCCCATGATATTAATGACTGTCTGTCCCGCCTCTGTGTAGGCCAGGCTGCAGATGCAGAGAGACTGAAGACTGGGGCTGTGATGCAAGACAGACATGTCCCCAGTTACCAGGGAGCCGCCAAGTTTATTACCGAAAGGGAAGGGCACTGTCCAAACCAAACCAAGTGGACATCAGTCATACAGCTAAGCTTTGTGACAGATAAACACACTGATCACTTTCCTTAAGTAGACTTAGGGGCACCTGAGAGATTCAGTCAGTTAACATCTGTCTCCGGCTCAGGGCATAATCTTGGGGTCCTGGGATTGAGCCCCACATCAGACTCTCTGCTCAGTGGGGAGTCTGCTTCTCCTTATCCCTCTGCCCCTCTCCACAACTTGTGCTCTCAATCTCTCTCTTTCAAATAAATGGATAAAATCTTTTTTAAAAAATGACCTGATCTTAGAAACCACCCTGAGAAGCTCTCTCAATGTCCGATTAATTAACGGATAGATTTACTGAACTGAATCATTATCAACCCACACAACGGAATGCTCAGAACAAGATAGATCTATGTGAAATGGTATGGAATGAAATTCCAGACCAGTCAATACAAGCAGAGGAAAACACCTGGCAGAAAATATACTAAATTGTAGTCATCTCTGAGAAACAGGTTTTTTTGTTTTTATTTTATTTATATTTAAGATTTTATTTATTCATGAGAGACAGAGAAAAAGAGAGAGAGAGAGAGAGGGATAGGGGTAGAGACACTGGCAGAGGGAGAAGCAGGCTCCATGCAGGGAGCCTGACGTGGGACTCAATCCCAGGTCTCCACGATCACGCCCTGCGCTGAAGGTGGCGCTAAACTTCTGAGTCACCTGGGCTGCCCATGTTTTTATTTTTAAAAGATTTTATTCATCCATTTGACAGAGAGAGTGAGCAAGCAAGCACACAAGCAGGTGGAACAGCAGGCAGAGGTTGAAGAAGGACACTTCACAGATTAGTTCCCAATGAACATGTGTAACTTTTGTAAAGACCTTAAAAACAATTTGTGTGTGTGTGCACACGCAATCTCACTGGGGACAGGCTCGTTCCCACTTCATTTCTCTTTTCAACCCACAGGGAGAAAGGATACAGTCCAGTGGAAAGCAAATCAGAACCTCAAGAGTACTGTACTGAGCTCTGGGCTCAAGCAAGCTGAGTTCTCTGGAAGAACGAGGTGGTTCTGCACAGCAGAAACCCTAATACTTTTGGGGAGTGGCAGCATCCAGGTGTACCCTGCTCGAGCAATCACCCCACTCATACCTGCCATGTAGGTCGGCCTCATGGCACAGGTTCAGGATCGCATGAATCAGCTCCAGGATCAGGCAACCTGGATTCCAAAAAAGACACAGCAATGATGTGGCCTTGTGTGATGACCCTCATCCCAAGAAAGGGGAAGACAACATCTCCAAGGAGCCAGGAGTTGCTCAGGTTTTCCCTGTGAACTCCTTCCTTACCAATCTGTTCTCTCACACCATGGGAGTTGTAACGCCACTTGTGATAGCCGGGAAGCATCTCTTTCAGCACAAACATGACACAAGGCACCAGCCCTTGACTCTGGGTACTGCCAAGCTGCCCCTACAAGAAACCATGATGTGAGGACTTACACCATTTAAGGAAGTCATTTAGCCATCAGAGATTTAACTTGAAACCCACAGGTCCACAGGAAATCGGGGCAAACTCTGGCAAACATCAGAACACTCTGGTTCAACAGGGTCCAAGCTGTGGGTTTCTCTGAAATAGGGAAAAAGACTAATAAGACAAAATTACAATGTCCCAAAAGGCAGCTACATGAAGAGGACAGGGGACTGTTAAACCTGGGGAGAGTGGAGGTACCGTAAACATGAAGGACATGGGGCTGTCAGGGACATTATGTCAGGGTCACAATGCTAGCCACGCCCTTAACCTCTACCCTGCCACTGGAATACCTGACACTGGAATACCAGAAAGGAGCTCTGATACTCATAATTCTTTGTCTAATGTTACTCATTAACATCAGCTTCCTTACCTTGAAAGTGGGGATTCTTTACTTCTGTGTGAACATATCGATCTTCATCCCTATCTCCACACAGGATGGTTTCTACCTTTGTAAGCACTCGTTCAATGATCCTTGTAGGCAAGATGTAGGCTGAGTGCTTTTCATGTGTGGTCCTCTCCATAACTCCACGGAATAGAGACCATTTACTACTCCTATTTTACAGAGAGTCTAAGAAATTTTATATTCCCTTCTCAGGTCTGGACTGATCTAAGGCTGATGCAGCAGGCAGGTGGTCAACCTGAAACGTAAACCTAATTCTATGGGAATCAAAAATCTGTTTTTCAAACTGAGTTGTGATCCATTAGTGGATTGTGAAATCAGCTTATTAGAAAATAACAAAGTACCTTTTGTGTTGTCAGAGCAGCGCTGAGTTGTGAAACTCTGCTCCAGGGGTCCACACACACATATGTGCATATTGGGCCATGATATAAAACATACATATTACCTTGGGTGCCAATGAAAATAGCTTGATATTCACCAAATCATAGCTCCTGCCTCCGAGTATTACATAAATTAACACAGATAAGGTACTCCAAAAATCAGGCATACAGTCAATTCTCAATACACAGAAAACATTAACGCCATAACTTGAGGACAATTGCTGCGCCTGTAGACAAGAGGACTATAGTTGGAGAGGAAACTATTTGGATGATTCCATCTGACCGGCTCTAACCTTGACAAGAGTGGTGATTAAGCGCAGAAAGGCAACAGTGACCCCGTACTCGCCCTGGGGCTGCTCACTGTTCATCAAGAGGCTTCCGTACCCTCCAGCATTCATCCCCTCAGCGCTGGGAAAGAACAGAGGCAGAGGAATCAGGGTGGAGCAATCTTAGGGTTCCAGAAACTATCACAGAGCATTCTTGTTACTACCTAGATGGCTTGGGCCCCAAATAGAAAATCTGTGCTCAAGAATTTATCAAATCTAGGCTATTTTCTACCCCAGATGAGCATTAAAAACCTCAAAAGGCTTAAAGATCAAATAAACAAAAACGTAAACATAAAAAAAAAAATACTTGTCATAAAAGAGAAAAGAATACAAAGTAGGATATAGGAGGAGCCTGTGTAACAGCAGCTGTCCAGCAAGTACGTTCAAGTCGCTCAAGTAGCCATGAATCAAGGAAAGATACGAGTGACTACAGCCTCAGAAAGGGAAGCCAAGTCTGGATCTAGACACCTCTGGATTCTCCTGAATTTAAAGTTAACTCCCATGCACCTCAGGTGGTTGCCACTGGATACATCCACGGGGAAACTTCTTTGAAAGTAATGAAGCTAGTCTGGACCTGAAATGTGCCTGGTACTCCCATATGCTCTACCCGACCTAAGACGTGGCTTACCTAATCATCTGACTCATGTTGGAGACCTGGTGGGCCACGAAAGGTAAAAAGCCTGTGTGACGAAGATCAGTCCAGACCTGAGAAGGGAAAATAAGAGCCCAGTGTCCACATGTCTTCAGGTATACACCAAACAAGAACAACATTTTTTGGCTATGAGGAAGAGTTGGTTATCTCTCACCTTTGCTGGGTTCCGGGCAGCCAAAACAGTCAAGCAGTTGACACAAGAAGCAATGACATCCACTGGTGGGGAGATCACGGTCGTTAGCCTGGTTAAAGAACAGTGCACTATACTTGGTAAAATGAATAATACAACTTGTCCCACCACAAATATTTTCCAGTTCTCTCTGCCCAAGTCCCTCCTCTCAGCAGGGATGGAAAAACAGGAAGGCCCTCAGCTGGGGATTATTATCACCCCAGGCCTTCCCAGAGGGAAAAGAGCATGAACATTAAGCCAGTGGGTGTGTGACCAGATGCTTACCGCTGCAGCAGCATGTAGATGCGAGACGTGATGGGCAAGAGACAGTCTGCTATGGACAGATCTGTGCTGATGACCTTATGGACCAGATCAATGATGGGTCTGACCCGCTGGCAGTGCTGGATTACATCTGTAGGCAAAGAAAGCAAACACTTCCTTTAAGATCACTGAGTCGTCTCTGAGGCCCAGATAAACATTACACTTAGCCCAGTCTGGATGGTTTTCAATTTTATCTTGAGATTCTGTTTGTCCTCCAAATCTAAGCAGGGCCAGTTTTCCTCCCCACAGTCACATTTCCCGGAGCAGACCTCACCTGCGGTGGAAACGACATGCAGCAGCATTTCAATCTCACAGGTAAAGAGGGTCCAGCTGCTGTACGAGTACTCCCAGCGTACCAGGTAAGCCCTGTCATCCAGTACCACTTGGCCCACAGTGCCCTGAGGTATGCGGAGGTTGGTCTGACCCCCTAAAGGAGAGAGGAAGAAAAATGGGTCAAATACCTGAGGATACAACAGGAAAAAGTGACCAGACACCAATACTTAGTGACACAGAGATGTACACTCTCTCTTCCTAGTAGCTAACACTGATAGACTGTTTTTTACCCAAGGTATAGCCTGTGTCAGAATTCCCTTTCTTCTCAAGGCTGGAGTAATATCCCACTCTATGTATGTACCATATTCTGTTTATCAATTTCATCTGCTGGTGGACACTTATTTAAAATTGTTATTATATATACCCTTTTACCCAACAACCTCACTTTTGAGGACTCTGTGCACTAAAAGCAAAAGCACCAGTGTATAAAGGGACACGTACCCAAGGCAGCATTGTTTGTAGTGGCAAAAACCTGACACAGCCTACATGTCCTTTAAAAGGGAAAAGATACAAAATTCTGGGAAACTAAGAATAATTCTGTAGTTACTAAAAAGAATGAGTCAGATCCATACATAAAAAAAGCAACTTGCAGAATCTACGAAAATGTACATAGTATATAAAAGGACACACACCAGCTCTTAACACTGACTATCCAACAGACATGTCTGAACAAATGAACTTTGTAAAGCATAAATCTGCACTGTTTCTCATTACAATAAACACACATTATTTTTGAAATAAAACAATCTAATGTAAAAAAGGGAGAAATGCACTAATAAGTTCTCAAAAAGCATAGTGGAGAGAAGGAACTGCTCTAAAGGCAGCTTGTATGAAAAAGTTAAAGCCAAAAAAAAAAAAAAAGAAAAAGTTAAAGCAGCATATATGAATTCTAAACTGAGGCTGAGGAAAAGAGGCCACTCAACCGGGGTCTCTCCATCTTACCAAGAGGATAAAGGAGTTTGGACGTTTGCCTCCGCCAGAGTGTTCCATCTTCGTGGGAGACCACATCATGGGGCTTGTGCTTATAAAGTTCATTGTAGAAAGACATCTTATCCAAGAAACTATACACCTGTCAACACACAGAAAAAAATCCAGCCACGTGTTCACCTGGGGGACACACAACGGGTCCCACATCCACTTCTCTGCTCTTTAACCAAACCGTGTATGTGTGGACTCTCAAACTTCTCACAAACCTGCCTCCGCACTCCTTATAGCCCTCACCATTCTCAAACACTAAGCTCACGGACCCCTCACTATAGACAGTCCACTCTCCTGAACAGTGGGTCTCCACTACTCAAATGTCATCGACTGTGTGGCTTTGTTAGTTATTCCCTCGTGTCTACTGTTATTCTCGGCCAATGAGATAGTAAGGAACTTTATATGTTGTCCTACTCCCACAGCATCTACAACAGGTACTTATTTTATAGAACTGAGGCACTAACTCTGGCACTGTTCATTCAACTTCAGACTAATTCTTGCTGTGGTAGTGGCACCCCAAAAAATATCTCCCACACTCTGAATTCAGGCATCTAACTGAACCACCTACCTTTTTGGCAGTGGACTTCCCTGACACGAGGGCTCGTAGCAATTGCAGGAGTGGGGAGAGGAGATGGGGGAACATCCCACATACACTGTCCAGAATGATCCCAAGCCCAGAGGTCGGCTCCTATGGTGGAAGGAGAGAAATCACTGACCTTCATGTTATCCATGAAATTAACACATCTCTGAAGTGCCCAGCAATCTTAAGAAAACCTCAAATCAATCCTTTCCTTCAGACAGACATCTCTCCTCCCTTAACAATTTAGTAAGACTTCCATATGTTCATTGAAAATGACTATCAACAGCAGATCTTGTTAGGACCTGAAAAGAGAACACCACTGCCTCCAGTGACCTTTTCCTGGCCATCCTCCCTCTAGGAAGACAACGGTGTTCAACTCTGCGTGACATGTTGCCAATAAGATAAAAACCATCCAACAACATGTCAGCATTTAGCTACCACACATGGGCAACAGATCCTCAATCTAAATATTGCTTTATACCATCTTCTCCCAAGGAACGGTGTAAGAATGGATAGTAATTCCAGAAGGGGGGGGAAGACATATAGGCATATCAATCAAGCCACAGCACAGAGGAGAACAGATTTATTCATCAGCTGGACCCTGGGCTTTGGGCTATTGTCAATGCTAAGCCTAAGTACTGGTTAGAAACTGTTCACTCCAAAGCTAAATTCTTATCTAACCAGTTACAATACTCTGACAACTCAGAGTTACAATCCCCCAACAGCATGTTCAAGAGTTATAGTAATACTGGTGTTTGAGACTGTCCATGTGAACAAAGACTTGATGTATAGGAGAGAACATGCTGGTTAGTAATACAGGCTACAGTCTTACATCAGCCAGAATTGCTTCCTGATCCTAACTATTTGTCTAGCCGTGTGACCTTGGACTAATCATTTCACATCTCTGAGCATCACCTTTCCTCATATGCAAAATGGTGATGATGATGGTAATTCTACTCTACAGATTTTTATAAAGATTAATGTGAAAAGACAATTGCTTAATATCAGACATATTGCGAAATAAATGCCTGATAAATTATTTCGCTAAAAGAATATCTTAGCATAATTCCCTCGGACACACTTACTGTTCCCCAGAATAGTTCTGGAAGAGAAGGGTCTGCCAGGACTTCACATGCTGTGTCTATTACATCCTGTTGGGGGGAGGAGGGAGAAAATAGCTTATTTGCCCTCGTTGACCAAGTCTTATCTTTTTTTTATTGTATTCTATTCAAATAAAAACACCAACAATACTTTCACATACTATGTCAGAAAGAACCCTGGGATTAGAAAAGTAAGATTATATCCTGTCTAGGGTGTATATTATATCTGTTGTATGGTGTTAGGTAAGTTAACCTCTCAGAACTTCAAAATCCTTATAAAATGGTGACAATATTATCCGCTTCACAGTATCACTGTAAGGACTAAATGAGATAATGTATGAAGCGGACTATAAATTTTAAGATGCCATGTAAATGGGAGGTATTACTAGGGTCCACTAAACTGTTCTCCTAAGGGGCGAGAATAATACCTTTTTAGGTTTCTTTAATCCTCAGCACCTAGCACAGAACACTGGGAATGTACCAGGTATGTATAGGACTCTTCCAGCCCAGATATGTTAATATCAAGACTCCAGGTATGCAATAGGGTCCCAATGTGACCAGAATTTTGGCAAAGGATGGAAAGCTTACTCTGTGCCCCTAGAGATTTAGAATGGGAGTCTTCCAGTTAATACCAATTTCTTTTCTAATGATAAGAAATCTTCATTTATAGCAACTTCACCAAATTTTTTCAATTTCCAAAACAAGTCATTAAAAACAAATACAATGACTTAATTAAAAAAGAACTGCTCAAACAGCACTTTCCAATGCAAGGAACCATGGTTCCTTGGAGAAATGGCAGATTCCAGGTCTGGGGCAAGAATCTCATAAGATAATCCTACAACATTGTATCGTACCCTAATGCAATCGAGCTATCAAAGTACGTGAACGTAGTGTCAGACAAACTCAGAAGCTCATCAAAAAGAGTTCTTACTGGCCAAAGGTGGGCAACCTGAGCATAAGGATAGTAACTGTAGTGGATTAAAACACAGCTAACAAGTTTATACACTTCACAACAATGTGTAAAAATTTAAAAACGTCACTAACCACATTAGGACTTTGTAGGATGGTAGGAAAAATTGGTACATAGGAAAATAAGCATGTATAGTACTTTATACCAGAGTATCAGATAGCTAATAGCTAATGAGAGCAGATGTTGAGGTAAAACTGATACAGAATATTAATTTTAGGTGTACAACATAATGATCTAATATTTGCATATACTGTGAAACGCACTTTTCTATAGCAACCTTCCAACCAATAAAAAGAGAAAAGATAGGGATGCCTGGGTGGCTCAGTGGTTTAGCACCTGCCTTTGGCCCAGGGTGTGATCCTGGAATCCCAGGATCAAGTCCCACATCGGGCTCCCTGTGTGGAGCCTGCCTCTCTCTCTGCCTATGTCTCTGCCTCTCCTTTCTCTCTGTGTCTCTCATGAATAAATAAATCTTAAAAAACAAAGGAAAGGAAAGGAAAGGAAAGGAAAGGAAAGGAAAGGAAAGGAAAGGAAAGGAAAGGAAAGGAAAGGAAAGGAAAGGAAAGGAAAGGAAAAGAAAAAAGAAAAGAAAAACTTAAACCTTGACATATTTGAAAATATTGTTTGTTTAGATGTAAAGGTATATGATTGTAAAGTTTTACTAGCTCCTATTCTGGTTCATCAAATATTCATAGATGAAACTAAATGATGTCAGAGATTTGCTTCAAAATAAGGAGGGAAAGGGCAAGATCTGCTGTCAGTTGATACTTTGGAAGCTGATGATAGGACCATTTAAGAGTTTGTTACACAATTTTGTCTTCTTTGATGTAGGTTTAAAATGTTTCTTTTTTTTTTTTTTTTTTTAGTTATTTATTCATTAGAGACACACAGAGAGAGGGAGAGACAGAGAGAGGGAGAAGCAGGCTCCATGTAGGCAGCCCGATGTGGGACTCGATCTGGGGACTCCCAGATCATGCCCTGAGCCAAAGGCTAACACTCAACCACTGAGCCACCCAGGCATCCCTAAAATGTTTCATGTTTTAAAAACATTGCAGAAGGGATCCCTGGGTGGCGCAGCGGTTTGGCGCCTGCCTTTGGCCCAGGGCGCGATCCTGGAGACCTGAGATCGAATCCCATGTCGGGCTCCCAGTGCATGGAGCTTGCTTCTCCCTCTGCCTATGTCTCTGCCTCTCTCTCTCTCTCTCTCTCTCTGTGTGACTATCATAAATAAATAAAAATTAAAAAAAAAAAAAAAAAAACATTGCAGAAGAATATTTATTAGCACCCACAGATGTTTAGGACAGCTGTACTATCCCAAAATGAAATTACAAAGCAGTATATACACTGTGATTCTACTTTTAGAGAAGATTTATTATATTTTTAACATATACCCACAAACACACATACACACACACAGAAAATGTTTGGAAATGTTAATATCAAAATATTAAGAGAGATTATCCTATGTGGTGGGATTACACTTTTTTCTTTTTATCAGCACTTTCTGATTTTTCTGTCATTAATCTGTATCTTTTGTATAATACAAATGAAAAGAAACAGCAATAAACAAATTAACACCTGAGATA
This sequence comes from Canis lupus familiaris, assembly GCF_011100685.1. Taxonomy (NCBI): domain Eukaryota; kingdom Metazoa; phylum Chordata; class Mammalia; order Carnivora; family Canidae; genus Canis; species Canis lupus. The sequence goes on from NC_049230.1 coordinate 54,770,828, forward strand.
TGTGAGTGTGTGTGATATCAGTTCCATATCTTAGAGATATGACTGCAAAGCCAGGCAGTGTAGACAGCCTCACAAAAGCCAGATACCGACCTGCTGATTGCCCAGTGTGTGCAGCTCCAGTGAGGTCAGAACGAAAGAAAGGAGTCCGTAGACACACATGCATGCAGTGCTGGTGGTACACTGTAATGGCAAAGGAGTCAGTGACTAATTCTGAATAACGAAACTCTTTCCCCAGATTCAGCAAAATCCTACACTTTAATATAGTCTCTCTAAACAAATGGGAAGGGAATCCAAGGCTTTGTAATTGTCCTAATTTAGACCCAAAATCAGGAAGACAAGGGGAAAAATGAAAATGCAGGAACCATAAAGATCACCACACAGCCAATAATAAATTCAAAAGGGAACCATTTTCAAAGTGATCAGTTTTCGTGGGGAAGAAAACCACATGCAGTCTAGAGAAAAGATAGAGTCTCTATGTGCTGATATGAATGATGCAGCTGCCTGAACGGTCACCAAGATAAATCAACCAGTGCCAGCCAGTGGGGCCTGCCGGTTGAAATTTCCTGCTCATGGGTCAAAACAAGCTCACTAAACAGTGCTTCTGAAATTAAGCCCCAGTACAACAAGACTCAAGAGAATGGCTAATTTATCCTGCTATGGACTAATGAGTAGGCTCCCAAAAAAGATTTCTCCAGTCAATGTGGTCAAAGCTATCTTCCAGATTACCATACTGGCATAGTATACTATACTGGCAGAGTCAGACACCATGGGTTCAAATTGTACCTACCACTAACTGGCAGTTATTGTTCCTGTGGGCAAATTACATCTCCATGAGTCTCAATTTCCTAATATGTAAAATAGAATGAAAATGCTAGTGCAAAGAAATGGTGAAAATAAAGGAAGAATGAAATAAGAGAATGCAGAGGGTGCTGATAACAGTGTCTAGTCCTACTAAATGCTCTACAAAGTTAGAAACAACATAGTCATCATTTTCCACATTACTATTACACAATATTATTACTACCATCATGATTCATTAACAAGCTTCTGCCCGCTCTCTGGTATACTTTTGCTCAAACACCAATAGCCCGAGCCTCACATCATTTCCCCCACTGGCCAGTGAGCGGAGCAGTCGGGTCAGGTACTGAAAGACATTCAGCTGGATGGCTGTGCCACCTATCTTCCGGACAACACTGCTTGTCTCTTCTGGATGCAGGGTGTGACGGAGAAGAGCCCAGGCCAAAAGCACTGGGGCATGATGTGGAATGTCCCCAAAGGTCAACATCAAACGGTCCATATCCTGATGAAAAGAAAAAAAAAATCTGCATCACTGAAAAGAGAAAGGGTCAGAGCCCTCCACAGGACCCTACGTCACATTTAGTATGTCTTCCATTTGTCCACAGCGGCCCCTTGTCCTATTCTGGGAAATTACTCTATCCCAACCCCCAGCCACCTCACTAATAATAAACCCCTCCATTACTCTTCCTTAACTGCACAATCTTTTATTTTTATTTTTTTAATTTTTATTTATTTATGATAGTCACAGAGAGAGAGGCAGAGACACAGGCAGAGGGAGAAGCAGGCTCCATGCACCGGGAGCCCGATGTGGGATTCGATCCCGGGTCTCCAGGATCGCGCCCTGGGCCAAAGGCAGGCGCCAAACCGCAGCGCCACCCAGGGATCCCCACAATCTTTTTCTCCTAATTTTAAGTCATTTTAACGTAACATTATAGAATACATATTCAAATGGAATTTTCTTTAGAAAGTTTCCTGAGTCTTCTTGAACTTTCTCTGGTCTTTCCCCGCTTTCTGTCTAACCATCACCCCATCTCAATGTGCTTCCCCTTTGCTCTTCTTGCACAAGGTCCAGAAACAAAGACAAGCCCCATGGTTCTATCCTTGGGCCTCTTTTGTCCTGATGCCACCTCTCTGAGTGACTCTACTCACTCTCACAGACTCAACTACCACCAATGTGCAGAAAACTGAAATCGGAGATTTCTTACAGCTCCAATTAACTTAACAATGTAGAACTTCAAATTCCACCACTAGGAAAATTTTATGTAGTAGTATAGTTTAGTGGTTAAAAACATTATCCTGATTATAAACTGTGTAAAAAGAGAAAAGAGGCTATTCCAAGTTCACCTGACAAATAAGCCCATCCTGGGCAAACTGGTGCAGTTCTCTTCGGTCATCCAAAGCACACTTATGCAAGGATTCAATATCCATGCCTTCCACCAGGATAAGGGCACTGAAGTAGCTGGAAAGAAAAAGCGTATTATGGTGTCATGTGTGTTACTCTGAACCTTGCTGGAGAATAAGGTGAAACATTATAGACACTTTATTATCAAAAAAATTACTAATGGTTTTCTCTGCTTTTTTTTTCACACTAGGTTTTCTAAACCTGCATGTATTTTACACTTCCAGCACACTTCAGTTTGTCCAGCCACATTTAAATACTTGACAATCAAAAGGGGGCTTGTGCCTGCCAAAGCACAGATCCTGTACTGGAAGTTTCCACAGCCGCCAATTACAAGTGACCCAGGTAAACCGTCTCATCACTCAAGTGTGTATCTGTTCAGAGAGGAAACTGGCCTCAAACCGTAGATCTACCCATGCAAACCACTGTAACATCATCCTTTTTGTAAAACTGAGTTCCTCCTCACAGACACAGATGCAAAGAGTCAGTTCACCCCAGAGGATACACCAAGAGAGCAGGTAAGAAAATGCTCAATGTCAGAGATAACTAGGGAAAGGCAAATTAGTGCAGCAAAAGAGATCAAACTGAGGGGGATGATAGATAATAACACAGGTTTGCAAGATTGTGGGGAAACTGGTTCTCTCCTCCCACTGTCAGTGAAGTATAAATTGGTACAGCCTTTTGCACAGGACAACTTGGCAATATTTTGTAATACAGACGTACATACCATTCAACCCAACAATTGTATTTCTAGATCTTTTAGAGTCATGTTCACCCAGATGCACAGACAGGCTTGTAAAGAGTGTTCTTTACAGCACCGTTTGAAATATCCAAAATAGCTAACCACCTGCCATTAGGGAAATTGTTAAATAAATATTCCTACAGTGTACTAACATGCAGTAGCTAAAAAACATCCTGAGGTGAAAAGAGTTCCAGGACATCTAGTTATGTGAAAAATTAAGTTGTTTATTTTTTATTTTTATTTTTTTAAAGATTTTATTTATTTATTCATGAGAGACACAGAGAGAGAGAGAGGGGCAGAGACACAGGCAGAGGGAAAAGCAGGCTCCATGCAGGGAGCCTGACGTGGACTCGATCCCGGGTCTCTAGGATCACACCCTGGGCTGCAGGCGGCACTAAACTGCTGCGCCACCAGGGCTGCCCTGAAAAATTAAGTTGTAAAAAAACTATTATTTATATCAAAAAACATAAACATGGCAGCCTGGGTGGCTCAGCGGTTTAGCCAGCCCAGGGCGTGATCCTGGAGACCTGGGATCAAGTCCCACGTCGGGCTTCCTGCATGGAGCCTGCTTCTCCCTCTGCCTGTGTCTCTGCCTCTCCCTCTCTCTCTCTCTGTGTCTCTCATGAATAAATAAATAAATTAAAAAAAACATGAACGATATCTTTTTGTATATCTGAAAAAAAGATATAGATCTATCCATTGCCATAAAATTCAAAGTCCACAGACGATGACCTCATAGAGGGCAGAGGACACATTCACCTTGTCATTGTCTTCTTAGCATTTGCACTGGCTTACCACTGATATTCACCACATTTTTTGTTAAATGGATGAACCTCTTATATGAAGTTAATAAAATACTAGGGCAGCCTGGGTGGCTCAGCGGTTTAGTGCCGCCTTCAGCCCAGAGCCTGATCCTGATCCTGGAGACCCGGGATCGAGTTCCACGTCAGGCTCCCAGCATGCAGCCTTCTTCTCCCTCTGCCTGTGTCTCTGCCTCTCTCTCTCTCTCTCTCTCTGTCTCTCATGAATAAATAAATAAATCTTAAAAAAAAAGGCAATAAAATACTAGAATGCAATACTTATTTTGAGAAAACATGTCCCTCTCAATCTGAGTCTTTACTCCCCATAGGACTTGGAACATGGTAGTACACTTATCTGTTTCCCTACCACTAAGTGAAAAGTACATCTAGACGGCCCCTCACCCATTCACAGGATCACTGTATCAGTGCTCTAAACATTGTACAAGTTTTGTAGTCTCAACGCATTCAGACTTACCCAATTCGATCCACAAAAGGATCCATGGTTTCATCTACCAGGTGCCTGTTGGTCTGCCTACTACCAAATCCTTGCTCTTTAAACATCTTGGTTAATGCCAACAGGTCACTAGGTGCCATCTCAAAGTACGCATAATAAAGGAAAATAATTTCCAGCAGCATGGACTGTTCCCGAAGGCATTGAACAAACCAGCGAGACACCTGGCGCTCAGTCTGCACAATCCATGAAGAAAAGAATCAGAGAATTAAGGTCAGATTTTAAAACATATTTATGGGGGTAGGGGGATGGGGTAACTGGGTGATGGGCATTAAGGAGGGCATGTGATATAATAAGCACTGGCTGTTATATAAGACTGATTAATCACTGAACTCTACCTCTAAAACCAATAATATATGTTAATTGAATTTAAAGAAAAAAGAAAAAAACATTAAAAATTTTTAAGTTACTTTTTATTAGACAATACATGTATAAAAAGAGAGTAAAAAAATGTCTCCCTCTTTGCCATATATCAAGAAATCTGTTAAAAAGCTTAAAGCAGGGCAGCCCCGGTGACGCAGCGGTTTAGCAGTGCCTGCAGCCCAGGGCGTGATCTTGGAGACCCTGGATCGAGTCCCACATCGGGCTCTCTGTATGATGCCTGCTTCTCCCTCTGCCTGTGACTCTGCCTCCCTCTCTTTCTGTCTCTATGAATAAATAAATAAATAAAACCTTAAAAATAAATAAATAAATAAAAATAAAGAGCTTAAAGCAAAAGGATTTGGGAGAGACACCAAAAAAGTCTCCCTCCCTACAATTCCCATTGCCCAGTCATCCAAACCTGTCACCAGAGGCAACCACCATTAAAGGTTTGTGTTTCTCCTCCCAGTTAAATACCATATACACTCATTTATTCCTTCATTCATTTATTCTAAGGTCTATCTATCTACCTACCTGCCTACCCATCCATCCATTCACTCATCCATCTCTAAACCAAATATACTATACAAATTATTCTGTACTTTACTTTTCTCAAATAACATCGTATCTTACAAATCATTTCTGTTCAACGTACATTAAGAATTTCCTTTTCACCAGTCCCCTCGTTATTTTTAATATAATGTAGTACTCCACTGCATGGAAATGCCATATTTTTATTCATATATTTTGCTATAATTTAAACAACTCCCTTGGATGTACAAACAAGTGTTGGTAAAGATGTAGAGAAAAATGAACTCTTGTGCACTGTCAGGATTCTAAACTGGTGCAGCCACTATGGAAAACAGTATGGAGGTTCCTCAAACAATTAAAAAACAGAGGGACACCTGGGTGGCTCTGACTGAGGTGGGACACCTCAGTTAGGCATCTGACTCTTGCTTTCAGCTCAGGTCATGATCTCAGGGTCATGAGATCGAGCCCTGTGTCAGGCTCTGTGCTGAGAGTGGAGTCTGCTTGGGACTCTCACTCCCTCTCCCTCTGCCCCTCCGTGCCTCATTCATACTCTCCCTAAAAACAAACAAACAAACAAACAAACAAAACAGCACAATTAAAAAACAGAAATGCCATATGATCCAATAATTTCACTACTGAGTATTTACCCAAAAAAAATGAAAACACTAATTCAAAAAGATATAAGCAGGGGTGCCTGGGTGGCTCAGTTGGTTAAGTGTCTGTGTTCAGCTCAGGTCATGATCCTCCCTGCTCAGCAGGGAGTCTGCTTCTCCCTCTCCCTTTCTCCCCTTGCCTCTGCCTCTCTCCCTGCTCATGCATGCACATGCTCTCTCTCTCTTTCAAATAGATAAATAAAATCTTTAAAAAGAATGAACAAACAGGGATCCCTGGGTGGCGCAGCGGTTTGGCGCCTGCCTTTGGCCCAGGGCGCGATCCTGGAGACCCGGGATCGAATCCCACGTTGGGCTCCCGGTGCATGGAGCCTGCTTCTCCCTCTGCCTGTGTCTCTGTGCCTCTCTCTCTCTCTGTGACTATCATAAATAAATAAAAATTAAAAAAAAAAAAAAAAAAAAGAATGAACAAACAAAAGATGCACCCCTATGTTTACTGAAGCATTACTTACAATAGCAAAGACAGGGAAGCAACCTATGTGTCCAATAATAAACAAATAAAGAAGATATGGTAGGTGCACAGGTGCACTGGAATTCTACACAGCCACAAAAAGAATGAGATGTTGCCATTTGCAATAACATGGATGGACCTAGAAGGTATTATGTATGCTAAGTGAAGTGAATTAGACTGAGAAAGACAAATACCATATGACTTTATTCATATCTGGAATAAAAAAAAACAAAACAAGTGAAGAAATAAACAAAAAACAGAACCAGGCCTATAAATACAGAGAACAAACTGATGGTTGCCAGAAGGAAAGTGGGTGGAAGACAGGCAAAATAGGTGAAAAGGAGTGGGAGACACAGGCTTCCAGTTGTGGAATGAGTAAGTCATGAGAATAAAGGCACAGAATAGAAATATAGTCAATGGCGCTATAATAACATTGTTTGGTGACAGATGGTAGCTACGTTTGTGGTGACCACAGCATAACATAAAAAAATGGTAAATCACTATGCTGTACACCAGTGTCACCTACATTCCAAAAAATTAAAAATAAATTTTAAAAATGTATGATTGACAACAAATATACAAAAAAATTGGCAAAACCTCAGATCCAAATATCTCAACCTGACTAGTATTTCTCACCAGCACACTCAACTACTTCCAAATACACATTCTTTTTACGTGTACAGGGTAGATCCACCAAGATAGATAATATAATGGGCCATAACCCATGGGATAGTAAATTTTAAAAGATTTAAATGATACAGAGTGTGTTCTTTTTTTCTTTTTAAGATTTTATTCATTTATTCATGAGAGAGACAGAGAGAGAGGCAGAGACACAGGCAGAGGGAGAAGCAGGCTCCATGCAGGGAGCCTGACATGGGACTTGATCCCAGGTCACCAGGATCAGGCCCTGGGCTGAAGGGGGCGCTAAACCACTGAGACACCCGGGCTGCCTGAGTGTATGTTCTTTAATGATAATGGAGTCAAATTAAAAACCAGCAGGTTATCCATTGTTTGGAAATTAAACAACACACTCACAGTAATAATGAAAGGGTCAAAGAATATCACAAGGGGAATTAGAAACTATTTTGAATGAATGACAGTGAAAATACAGCATTTCAAGATTTTTAGGATATAGCTAAAAGCAATACTGACATCATCTCTGGTTATTTAATAAGAATGTTCTAAAATCTATTAGATATCTAAGTTTCTAACTTAAAAATTAGAAAAAGAGCAAATTAAATCCAAAATAAATAAACAGAAAGAAATACTAAAGAGCAGAAACCAGCATAATATAAAATGGACAAGCAATAGAGAAATATGAAGACAAAACTACCATTATCAGAAATCAGAAGACATCATCACAGATCCTCCAAAGAGTAAAAGCATAACAAGAAAATATTATCAGCTTTATACAAATAAGTTTGGCTACTTAGATGATATCATTACATCCCTTGAAACACAAAAAATTACCAAAACTGACCCAAAAAGAAATAGCAAACGTGAACAGCTCTCTAATAATTACAGAAAACTGAATTCCAAATTAAAAACTTGAGAGTGCCTGGCTAATTCAATCAGAAGAGCATGCAACTCTTGATCTCAGAGTCATGAGTTCGAGCCCCATATTGGGTGTAGAGCTTACATAAATAAATATTAACTGATTGTTTGACTAATTAATTAAAAACTTGCCCATAAAGAAAGCTGTAGGCTGAGATGGTTTCACTGGTAAATTGTCATACATTTAAGGAAGAAATAATACCAGCACTACAAAAATTCTTTCAGAAAATAGAGGAAAAAGGAAAATTTTTCTTTTCTGAAAAGTTCTTTCTTTTCTGAAAGTTTTATATCATAACTTATGATATAACTTATGAACTTTCTTTTCTGAAAGTTCTATATAATAACTTATTTTATGAAGCCAATATTACACTAATACCAAAACCAGACAAAGACGTGACAAGAAAACTACAGTTTAATATCCCTCATGAACAGAGACTAACAAATTTTTTTTAAATTTTATTTATTTATGATAGTTACAGAGAGAGAAAGGCAGAGACACAGGCAGAGGGAGAAGCAGGCTCCATGCACCGGGAGCCCGACGTGGGATTCGATCCCGGGTCTCCAGGATCACGCCCTGGGCCAAAGGCAGGCGTCAAACCGCTGTGCCACCCAGGGATCCCGAGACTAACAAAATTTTAGCAAGACAAATCCAACAATATATAAAGAGCAAAATATATCATAACTAAGAAGAGTTTATGCCAGGAATTCAAGATTGATCTGACATCCAAAAACTCCATGTAATTCACAATAGAGCAAAAGAGAAAAGCCGTAAGGTCACTTCAATAAATGCAAAACAAATGGACAGGATTTAACAGTCATTTATAATAAAAAATAAAACCCTCAACAAATGTAAAAGGTAATTTGTTCATTTTGATAATGAACACTACAAAAATAATTTACAACAACACATTCAATGGTAAATGACTAAATGCTTTCTACCCAAGATCATGAACAAGGTAAGAATGTCGGCTCTCCTATCACTTCTATTCATCACTATACTGGAGGCCCTAATCAGCTAATAAGGCAAGAGAAAAATAAAAGGCATACAGATTTGAAAAGAAGTTAAATTGTCATTTACAGACAACACGATCAAGTATATTAGAAAATCCTATCAGAAGAAACCCACTTAGTGGAGCACGTAGGTGTCTCAGTCGGATGAACATCCGACTCGTTGATTTCAGCTCAGGTCATGATCTCAGGGTCATGGGATCAGGCCCATATTAGGCTCCATGCTCCAAAGGGAGTCTGCTTGGGATTCTCTCTCCTCCCTCTCCCGCTCCCTCCACGACACTCACATGCTCTCTCTCTCAAATAAATAAATCTTAAAAAAATACAAAAGAAAAAGAAAAAAAATACTATAAGTGAATTTAGCAAGGCCACAAGATACAAGATTAATGTAAAAAATCAACTGTATTTCTAAATACAATAAACTGAAAAATGAATTCTAAAAAATATTTACAGTAGCATCAAAAAATTAAATATTTAAGGCTAAATTTAGTAAAAGATACGTAATCCATGAATACTGAAAACAAAAACTTATTTAGGGATATTTTTAAGAGTTTTTTTTTTAATTTATTCATGAGAGACACACACAGAGAGAGAGAGAGAGAGAGAGAGGCAGAGACACAAGCAGAGAGAGAAACAGGCTCCACACAGGGAGCCCAACGTGGGACTGGATCCCGGGTCTCCAGGATCACGCTCTGGGCTGAAGGTGGCGCTAAACCGTTGAGCCACCGGGGCTGCCCTTATTTAGGGATATTAAACAAGACATACATAAATGAAGAGATATATCAGGTTCAAAGATTGGAATATTTAGTAACATTATTAAGATGGTAATTCTCTTCAAATTAAAGATTCAATAAAATTCTGACCAAAATCCTTGAGAGCTTTTTTTTTTGGAGAAACTAATCTAAGGTTGATATGGAAAAGGAAAGGACCTACAATAGTCAAAACATTTTTTTTTTAAATTTTTATTTATTTATGATAGTCACACAGAGAGAGAGAGAAGCAGAGACATAGGCAGAGGGAGAAGCAGGCTCCATGCACCGGGAGCCCGACATGGGATTCGATCCTGGGTCTCCAGGATCACGCCCCGGGCCAAAGGCAGGCGCTAAACCGCTGCGCCACCCAGGGATCCCTAGTCAAAACATTTTGAAAAAGAACAAGGCTGAAAGATTTACACTACTTGATTTTAAGATTTGCTAAATAAAACTATTGTAATCCAGACAGTGTGATATAAACATAAAGATAGATATAAAATTCAGTGGATCACAGACAGACCCACATTAATATGAACAACTGAGTTTTTACAAAGGTCCCAAGGTAATCCAATGGGAAAAGACAATCTTTTCCATAAATGGTACTAGAAGAAGATATCTATATGGGGAAAAAATAAATCTTATCCCTTACTTCACACCATGCAATAAAATTAACTAAAAAGTAATTACTGACCTAAATGTATATGCTAAAACTATAAAACTTCTAAAAGAAAACAAAATATTTGAGACATTAGGTTAAGCAAAGATTTCTAAAACGAGGCCCAAAAGGGAAGAATCCTCACAGAAAAAAAAAACAAAACAAAACCTGACAAAAGAGATTTTATAAAAATTTATGTTTGCTCTTATTTTTTATTTATTTTGGTGGGGGAAAGGTAGAGAGAGAATCTTAAGCAGACTCCATGCCCAGCGTGGAGCCAAATGCGGGGTTCAATCTCATAGCCCTGAGCACATGACCTGAGCTGAAGTCAAGAGTCAGATGCTTAACCAATGAGCCACCCAGTCGCCCTAAGTTTTGTTCTTGGACACTAAGTGAGAAAAAAAAGCAAGCAAGCCTCGGAGTGAAATATTTCTAAAACATTTACCTGTCAAATGGCTTATCTCCAGAATACATAAAGAACTCTTAAAATTCAGTAAAAAAAAAAAAAAAAAAAATCTAAAAAAAGAAAAAGGCAGAAACTGATAAACACTTCAACAAAAAAGATAAAAGATATAAGCAAACAGGCACGTAAAAAGATGCTCAACATCACTAGTCATCATGGAAACACAAATTAAAACCTATCAGATGTCTAAAATTAAAAACAATGACCATACCAAGTATTGGTAAGGATACAAAACACGAAGAATTCTCAGAAATGCTGTTAAGAATGCTGGAGCACCGGGATCCCTGAGTGGCGCAGCGGTTTGGCGCCTGCCTTTGGCCCAGGGCACGATCCTGGAGACCTGGGATCGAATCCCACGTTGGGTTCCCGGTGCATGGAGCCTGCTTCTCCCTCTGCCTGTGTCTCTGCCTCTCTCTCTCTCTCTCTCTCTCTGTGTGACTATCATAAATAAATAAAAATTAAAAAAAAAAGAATGCTGCAGCACCTAGGAAGCTTAGTCAGTTGAGTGTCTGATTCTTTTTTTTTTTTCTTTAATATTTTATTTATGATCGACAGAGAGGGAGGGAGAGAGAGAGAGAGAGAGGCAGAGACACAGGCAGAGGGAGAAGCAGGCTCCATGCACCGGAGCCCGACGTGGGATTCGATCCCGGGTCTCCAGGATCGCGCCCTGGGCCAAAGGCAGGCGCTAAACCGCTGCGCCACCCAGGGATCCCGAGTGTCTGATTCTTGATTTCGGTTCAGGTTGTGCTCTTGGGGTCATGGGATGGAGCCCTGTTGTCAGGATCTGTGCTCAGCATGGTGGAGTCTGTGTGGGATTCCCTCTCCTCTGCCCCTCCCCCCAAATAAATAAATCTTTTATAAATAAATAAATAAAATGTCCTGTCCACACAAAGACTTGTATGTTAATGGTCACTGCACATTACTTATAATAATCAAAAAAACAGAACTCAAATATGTACCAAATGAATGGATAAACAAAACATGGCATACATCCACACTGAAATGCTGTTCAACAACCATAAATAAGAATGAAGTACTGTCACATGATATAACATGGATGAATCTCAAAAACAGTATGCTAAGTGAGAAAAGCCAAACAGAAGACTACACATTATATGGTTCTATTTACGTGAAATTCTAGAAATGGCAAAATTATAGTGACAGTTACACTTATAAATGGTTAAAACAAAGGGTGCCTGGATGGCAAACTTGGTTGAGTGGCCAATCTTGGTTTCAGCTCAGGTTGTGACCTCCTGGGATCAAGCCTTGCATTGGGCTCCATGCTCAGGGCAGAGTCTGTTTAAGACTCTCCCTCTCACTATACCCCTATACCCTGTGCTATTTCTCTCTCTCTCTCTCAAATAAATTCTTTTTTTTTTTTTTTAAAGATTTTATTTATTCATGATAGTCACATAGAGAGAGAGAGAGAGAGAGGCAGAGACACAGGCAGAGGGAGAAGCAGGCTCCATGCAGGGAGCCCGACGTGGGATTCGATCCCGGGTCTCCAGGATCGTGCCCTGGGCCAAAGGCAGGCGCCAAACCGCTGCGCCACCCAGGGATCCCAATTCTTTTTTTTTTTTTTTTTTATAGATTTTATTTATTCGTGAGAGACACAGACAGAGAGGCAGAGACACAGGCAGAGGGAGAAGCAGGCTCCATGCAGGGAGCCCGACGTGGGACTCAATCCCGGGTCTCCAGGTTGAAGGCAGGCACTGAACCGCTGAGCCACCCAGGCTGCCCTCTCAAATAAATTCTTAAGAAATAAAAATAAAATAGTTAAAATGGTAAGTTTTCATTATGTATTATTTTGACAGAACTTAAAAAAACATGGTTTAAAAAACAAAAACTATACTGACAGAGAACAGATTAATGGTCACATCTGGGGCCAGAGATCAAAGATTGACCATAAACTTTCTAGGGGAGACTGAAATGTTCTTTTTTTTTTTTTTTTAATTTTTATTTATTTATGATAGTCACACAGAGAGAGAGAGAGAGGCAGAGACACAGGCAGAGGGAGAAGCAGGCTCCGTGCACCGGGAGCCCGACGTGGGATTCGATCTCAGGTCTCCAGGATCGCGCCCTGGTCCAAAGGCAGGCGCCAAACCGCTGTGCCACCCAGGGATCCCCTTTTTTTTTTTTTTTTTTTTTTTAATTTAGAAATGTTCTATATAATGATTATGCATATGACTACATACAACTGTCAAAGCTGTACACTTAAGATCAGGGAATTTTATTGGATGGAAATTATACCTGAATAAAGCAGGGGATGGGAATGTTACATATTTGTCATTTACACAAGTTGTTTCACACAAGTGTGAATGAATGTATTTATCAGATAAACTCTTAAACTGGAACTGCTTGGTCAATAAACATGTACTTTTCAATTTTTTTTTGTACTTTTCAATTTTTAAATATTGTCCTATATTCCACTAAAAAAATATTGATTTATACAGCAAGATATAAGTACCCATTATCCCAACCCTCAGACAAGAGTGTTGTCATGTGAATATGTTACTGCTTTTGTCTATTTTTCTACTGGTCTTCGTGATTTACAGGAGTTCTATTTTAACAACCCTTTATGATATGAGGTTGTCTTACTTTGTTTACTGCACCCTTTTTTGTTTTTGTTTTTGCCTTGCAAAAGTGTTTGATTTGATATTGCTGGGTTTATAATTATTTTTCTGTCATGGCTTTTGAGTTTTACTTTAAAAAGTCTTCTCCACTCCAAACAAAACAAAACCACTTCCCTTGTTTTCTTTCAATACTTAAAATTTTTTTTTCTAAGTGCACTCTACACCTAACATGGGGCTTCAATTCAAGACCCCAAGAACAGGGGATGCATGCTCTACTGACTAAGCCAGTCAGGAGCCCCTACTGTTACTTTTAATTTAAATCATTGCTCTGATCTTCTTTTGGTAGAGGCAGGAGATAGAGATACAATGCAATTTTTCTCCCCATGGTTATCCAGTAGTTCAAGATCTTCTATTGAAAAATATACTATTTCTCACTGATTGAAATGCTGCCTTTATCACACATTAACTCATTCTGGGTCTATAACTAGACCTCCTATTATGCTCTATTTAGAAGTCTATTCATGTGCCAATGTCATGCTACAAATTACTGTAGTATTAATTATCTAATAAGACTAATTCATCTTTTTTCAAAAATTTCCTGGCTATTCTTACTTATCTTTCATATGGATTTGAGAATCAGCCTGTCCAGTTCCAAAATAAAAGGCAAAACAAACACTTGCTAGTATTTTTTTGGTATTGCACTTAATTCATAGGTTAACATAAGAAGTACTGACACTTTTATAGTGGTGTCTTTATATTCAAGAATGTGGTGTGTCTTTCCATTCAGTTATGACTTCTTTTATACCCTTGACAGCACTGGGGCACCTGGGTGGCTCAGTTGGTTAAGCATCCAACTCTTGATTTCAGCTTGGGTCATGATCTCAGAGTCATGAGATCAAACCTCAAGTTGGGCTCTGCGTTGACAGTGGAGCCTGCTTATGATTCTTTCTCTCCCTCTCCCTGCCAACTCGTGTGTGCTTTCTCTCTCTCTGAATAAATAACAAAATAATAAAATAAATACCCTTTATAGCATTTTAAAATTCTCTTCATTTAGATTTGGATTGTCACAAGCTTATTCCTTTTTTTTTTAACTGTTTTTTTTTTTTTTTCAATTTTATTTATTCATGATAGAGAGAGAGAGAGAGAGAGGCAGAGACACAGGAGGAGGGAGAAGCAGGCTCCATGCCAGGAGCCCGACGGGGGACTCGATCCCGGGTCTCCAGGATCACGCCCTGGGCCAAAGGCAGGTGCTAAACCGCTGCGCCACCCAGGGATCCCTATTCCTAAGAAATGTATGCTTTTATTGCTATTATAAATGGGCCCTTTTCTTCTACAAAATATTTTCAATAGTTCTTGTTCATGTTTTGGCTGAATTATTTTAATAAACGTACTATTTTCAAAATAAAAAAGGGCATGGTCTAATCTATAAATGTAGGCTGCTTTACAATTTAGAATAAAATAATCAGACTAGTGTCACATACTTAATAATGATAATAAAGAAGATGAAATCTTGAATTTAGAGTTCCATTAATGACTAAGAAAAGATTTTAGGCAAGAACAGAAAGTAAATTGACTAGATAGACAAAGTCACATGAAAACATCCAGAATTAAATACCATTACATAAAGTCATCAGTGTTTTGATCCGTGACATGTATAAACTTTTCTGAAGAAATATTATCAATAAACATTATAAGTTAATAAATGAATAATTTAACTGGAAGCTCTATGCACAAGGTTTACAATTCTCCTAAATTACAGGAGGGCCCAGTAACCACATACCATGAGATTTCCATGTGTCTCCCATGTTGGTGCTTCGGTTTTATAAAGCTCTTCAAACTGCTGTCTGTATTTTATAACTAGTTCCTTCTCCAATTTATCAACACAGTCTGCATATTCAACCTTAAAAAAAAAAAAAAAAAAAAACCCAGAGTAACTTACATCTAGAATAAAAGGTAAATGTTCAAATGAGTGTGAATGTGAATAATATAAAATATTAAATAATGTTGGATTTTATACATACAGAGAACCACAAGGATTAAATGGGCTTACCCTATAGGGGTGTCTTTCATCTTGGAAATAAGTGAGAAGGTGTAAAATACAACGAAGAATACAGGTTCTTTCTTCATAGTAATAATCTGCAATCTGGGAAGAAACCCAAGATGCAAAATCAGTTACTCACCTTTGCACAAAGAACATACAATTTAAAGTTTTTCTTTTCAACTTTTAAAAGAGATTATTTATTTATTTATTCATGAGAGACACAGAGAGAGAGGCAGAGACATAGGCAGAAAGAGAAGCAGGCTTCCTGCAAGGAGCTCAATGTGGGACTCGATCTCGGATCCTGGGATCATGCCCTGAGCCAAAGGCAGACACTCAACTACTGAGTCACCCAGGTGTCCCCAATTTTAAGTTTATTAATAAAGAGATCACTTAAAGATGTGAATGGAAAAGTCTGATTTCTTCAAGCAATCACAGAAACAAAAAGATGGTGTTAGGCCAATAGAAAGCAAAAGACCTTCATTAACTAGGATATAAGTAAAGCCATGCAAGATAAAAGGAATTATTGAAAAATATAAACATGTTGTCTTGCAGGATTTCTCAGAGCATTCAAGAAACACACAATGCTATAACTGACAGGCCAAATACATGAAAGCAAATATGAAAGCATCACTGGTACATATCTAACTGCTTATAACTAATGTACTTGGTTCTCACTAAATACCAAATAGGAAACTACTTCTGAAGTCACAGTCAAATTCCATTTTATATGAGATCTTAAATGAGAGGCAGCTTTGTGGGCTAGGGGGAGATAAGGAATAAAGAAATATAAATTAACTTTCTTGCATTTAGACCTAGAGAAAAAATACACATGAAGCATTTTTTATTCCCAGTAGCTGAAGGGTCTCCTTAGGAAAAGGTCTCAGCTAGGGCCAGTGGATAAAAGTGTCTTGTTTCACAACTATGTTACTAAGCTACTTCATTAAGATCTCAATGCTTACCCAACAAAAAGAGTCCAAAGCCAGCAATGCCCAGGAGAATAAGGTCAAGAAGCCATCACCCAATTTCACGTCAAAGAATGAAAACAGTGACTACTGCTCACCTTCAAGATTAAGGCCTGGCTCTGCCTCTCGTCTTGTAGTACTGTCTGAAGGAAAAAAGAACAGTCCAGTAGCCATCTTATTATTATTTTTTTTTTCAGTAGCCATCTTATAAGCAAAGTTCAATTAACAAAGAGAAAGATAAATATCTTCACCCACCTTTCAAGATTATAAGTGCCCATTCATTTCTGGAAATTTTCTTTTTAAAGATTTATTTGTTTATTCATGAGACAGAGAGAAAGAGGCAGAGACATAGAAAGTCAGAGGACTTTCTCTCCTCACAGGGAGCCTGATGTGGATTCAATCCCCTAACCTGGGATTACGTCCTGAGCCCAAGGCAGATGCCTAAACGCTGAGCCACCCAGGGGTCTCTCTGGAAATATTTTTTACCTAAGTGTATCCAAATCTGTGCTCAAATCTCTGCCCACTCCTCTAGACTCATTTGTAAAATGACGGACAATACAAACTGCACATGGTCCCAGGTCATTTTCAGCTCTGATTTCTTCAGATTCTATCCTTAACATGTCAATCTTTGACCTCTCCAGCCCCCAAAGTCTAAGGACAGACCTCAGTTTACATGTTTTTTAAGCCTTTAGAAAGTCTCTCCTGAGAATCACTGTATCTGATCACCTACCTCTATTGCAAAGAACCAGTCAAAAAATGCTTAAACACCTAAAACCAACAAGGAAAATGGGAGAAGGCAGGAGAAAGGAGCTGGACATAACTACAAACCTTTAGTGAGTCACGGGTACCTCTATAATCCTCTTGAAGGTAACACTGGAGTAACTGCACACTCTGTTCTTCGTCAAGACCCTGAAACACAGGGGTCATAAGTGAGGAACAGCACCTCAGCTCAGGAAACAGATAGGATGCAAAGCATTCTAAAGATTTGTCCTCTAGAATGAACACAGAACTTGAATAAACAACAATCCTTTCTAAAGATTTCACACAACATAATTTTCCCCCAAATAGGAGAAAAACGAGGCAGTCAGACATGCAATTTACATGACAACTAAATTTACAATATCAGAAACAACTGTGCTTATTTACCAAGCCACTGGAACAGTCATAGGCATGATCCAGGTTTCCAAAATTAAAAAGAAACAGCTACAGATTTAAATATAATCTAGGCAATTTAAGGAACACTACTACATGCATGATGAGAAAACTCTATGATACGTATATAGTAAACAGGTCTGGCAACTTAATTTATGGCTTTTAGCAAGAAGAGTTGCAACTTGGATATTTTCGAAATCCAACATGCTCAATTTAATCTCCCAAACTGAAATAAACTGAATTTTCACCAATAATCACTAACAATAAAACAATGCACATTCGCAGTGAAGATAGCAAGCTGAGCCAGTCCTAATTTTTACTCACCAAAAACTTGCTGATTCTTAAACCCAGCTCCTTCAACGGTGAAGCCACATCTTTATTAGCTTTCACTTTTTCAGCTGAATTTGGACTATGAAAAGAACAATGAATCATTTCCTCGTTCTCAATGACCCTCTAAGGATTTTAAATAAACATACCTAAAGATATTTTTATAACAGACCTTTTTCTGCCCTTTAGGTGCCTACAAAAATACACACACACACACAACAAATTCATCTATACAGACTTTATAACACAGAACTACTTATGCCTAAATAATAAATACAGTATATATCTCCTACAAACTATAGTTATAATAGTACTATATGTGGATATATTAAGTTATGTTATTTTTGATCCTTACAACTATGAAAGGGAAATATTACTATCCCCATTTTACAAATGGGATTACTAATACCCAGAAACAATAAATAACTTACCAAAAATCCCACAGCTAATAAAAAGTTAAGATTAAATTTAAAACCAGGTCTGTTAGTATACATACATATATTACCTAGCTCTACCCACTGAGAAAGCCTAGAAGCTAAAACCCCTGTAGCAATGAGCACACTCAGTACCCAGATCTTGGTTTCTAATACCAATAACTAGTAAGAGTTACCAGGACTCCTTAGAGAAACAGCCAATTCTACAGCTGGGGCGGGGAAAATACTAGATGAGCCTGGAGCATCTTGTAATGCCATAAAGAAAGGAAATATTAAGAAAACAAAAGGATGGGGAAATGTCAAGACGACACAGAAGCCAAACCAAAAGAACTTCCAGTGACTAAAGCTAAAATAAGGTATAAACAAAGAATAAAATAAATATACAGGAGCCCATAGAATACAAACAAATAAATAGGGAGAAGGGAAAAATCTTCCTTACAAAAGAAGACCAAACTCCCTTCAGGAGGTAGAGTTTAATTCCACTATACCCTCACCCAGAGAGTGGGCTAGGCTTAATGACCCACTTTTAAAACACAGAGAAGGGAAAAGAGAAAAAGTGACTTTACAGAAGAGAAACTTGGCAAATGCTACCTTACCCAAGTGAGCAAAGTTAACATTACCAGTAATTTTATGTGGATAACCACATCCTCTGTTACAGTAAGAATTGTACCTCACGTCTATGCATTCTTCCCCAAAACTCAAAATCCCAATCTAATAATGAGAAAAACATGAGACAAATCCAAATTGAGGACAACATTCTACAAAATACTTGACCAGTCCTCCTCAAAACTATTCAAGATCATGAAAATTAAGGGATGACTGAGATGCTGTCACAGCTATGAGCTAAGGCAACATGACAACTAAATGCAATATGGGATCCTGGACTGGATCTGGAGACAGAGAGAAGACATTAAAGAGAAAGAAAAAAATAAAAAAAGGTTAAATTCAAATAAAGCCTGAAGTTACAAAAAAAAAAAAAAAAAAAAAAAACCAACCCTCTGTTGGGCTTCGAATCTCATGCTACTTATAAAAGAAACTTTTGGGGCAGCCCTGGTGGCTCAGCGGTTTAGCACCGCCTTCGGCCCAGGGTGTGATCCTGGGACCCGGGATCAAGTCCCACGTCGGCCTCCCTGCATGGGGCCTGTTTCTCCCTCTGCCTGTGTCTCTGCCTCTCTCTCTCTCTCTCTCTGTGTCTGTCATGAATGAATAAATAAAAATCTTTAAAAAAATTAAAAAATTAAAAATTAAAAAAACAAACACGAAACTTTTGTCTTTTAAAAAAAGAAAGTAATGCCATGAATGTCCATTCTGTGAACTACAAGCATGTTGTTGTTGGATTTTTTTTTTTAGAGAGACTCTCACATTTCACAGGAAATCCACAACACAAAGGCTAGGTAAGGTGAAATAGGTCTGAAAGAGGCAACACAGAATGATGATTGAGAACACAGACACTGGAGTAACACTGCCAGGTTCAAATCCTGGTTCTACACTTACTAGCTGTGTGACCTTGGGCAAGTTACTTAACCTCTTTGTGCCTCAGTTTCCCCATCTGTAAAACGGAAACGATAATAATAAAAGTACCTATATGTAATAATAGTGATTATCTTCTTTTTTTTTTAAGTCCATATATTTTAGATACATGGTAGTTACCGATCAAACAACATGATGTCTGGGAGTTACTTCAAAACAAGTATGGGGGAAGGGTTCATGAACAAAAAGAAAGCTCTTCATTAACCTAAAGAAATGAAGATGGAAGGTGAAGATGTAAAAAAAAAACAGATGCTCAGAAGTAGAAAGGAAATGAGGGTGGCTTGGCAACTATGATGCACCACAGAACGCTATCTGGACTAGGAGTTAATTTAAAGAGTCTAGTCCTACAAGATGTATTCTCTTCTTTTTTAAACTAGGTTATATGTTATTGTTTTCCATTGCCCACTAAAAATATATATATATATATTCAAGCACTGAATAAAAATAGTATCTATCTTAGTGGGCTTTTATGAGGCCTATGATACTCAGAATAGTAACTGATACACAGTAAACACTCTGTAAGTGGTCAGCTACTCTTATCACTGCTCACTGCCCTAGCCTAGCACCTGGTGCCAACAGCACTGTACACAAACACAGTGGACCAAAATAAACACTAGAACTATTAATTGAAAAGTTAATGACTCCCCCTCCCCAAATACTAGAGTTATATAACTAGATTCAACAACACTATATTTCTAAAAGGAATTTCCCTTCCTTTCAACAGACAGAAAAAATGTGCCCAACTCTCTTCCACTGGTAACCAAACTGTATTCTCTATAATCTACCTGACCCAGCAGTATCACAAAATCATACACAACAACAGTTTCACTACCCCAGCTTCCTCAGGGGAATTACTCTAACCAGACGCATGGAATAGCCATACCTGGGTGGTTTATAGTAGGACAGCCCTTCTAAGAGCCGCTGCCAATGTTTATTCAGTTCTGCCTCGATCTGATTCTGGAAAAGAACAAAGAAATTATATAAGGGTTTACATAATCCTAAGTCTTTTTTAATATGCTTTTCCCCACAGCTGAAATCATTTTGAAAAGAGAATTCTCAGGGCACCTGAGTGGCTCAGTTGGTTGAGCATCTGACTTTGGCTCAGGTCATATCTCAGGATCCTGGGGTCAAGCCCCACGTCGGGCTCCCTGCTCAGTGGGGAGTCTGCTTCTCCCTCACACTTCTCCCCTCATCCCGTTCATGCTCTCTCTAATAAATAAATAAAATCTTAAAAAAAAAAAAGAATTCTGTAGCCTCTTTTCCTTCCTTAACATTCTAACGATGATTTAACCTGATTATGAAAATCTTGATAAATACTCTTTCTAGTGGTTGCATAATATTTTATCAAGTGGCTGGATAATAATTTATTTACCATACCTCTATTGTTAGATAAACTTAAGCGGTGACTCCTTATTAATATAAATAACACTATGTAAGGGCACCTGGGTGGTTCCATCAGTTGGGTGTCTGCCTTCGGCTCAGGTCATGATCCCAGGGTTCTGGGATGGAGCCCCATATAGGGCTCCCTGCTCAACAGGGAGCCTGCTTCTCCCTCTGCCCCTCCCCCTGCTCATGCTTTCTCTTTCTCTCAAATAAATAAAAAATAAATTTTAAAAATACTATGGTAAAGAGCTTTGTGCACAAAACTTTTTCAGGATTTCTTTCTTGTAAGACATATTCCTAGAAGTAGAGTTATCAGACGAAAGCATATAAAAGATGTGAAGACTTTATAGTGGATCTTGGATAGGTCAGATGGTAGAGCATGAGACTCTTGATTTCAAGGTCATGAGTTCAAGCCCCATGTAGCCTACTGGCCATGTAGCCTACCTAAAAAAAAAAAAAAAAAAAAAAGGCTCTAGGGATGCCTGAGTGGCTTTTTTTTTTTTTTAAAGATTTTATTTATTTATTCATGAGAGACACAGAGAGAGAGAGAGGCACAGACACAGGCAGAGAGAGAAGCAGGCTCCATGCAGGTAGCCCAACGTGGGACTCAGTCCCAGGTCTCCAGGATCATGCCCTGGGCTGCAGGCAGACGCTAAACCGCTGAGCCACCGGGGCTGCCCATAAATAAAATCTTAAAAAAAAAAAAATTAAAGCTCTGAAAAAAGGTATAACATTATGTTAATTACCATAATAATAATAGCAATAATTGAACATCATCTTAACACTTTACCCTCACAGGGTCGGTTAAAACACTAAGGATCAACATTATGAACTGTCCTTTACTATACTTGGAAATGTCCTAGAAAGCACAGCCTCTGTGACCTAAGGAGCTAGCAACATGTTAAAAAAAAGAAAAGGCAAGTAAAGTCCAAGACAGAGAAAAGGCCTGAGCATTTTCCTTAGCCTGAGGGAGCAAAATGGTATTTGTCCCTCAACCCTGAGCAGCTAGTTGAACAGCACTGGTATCTTTTCAGATAAGGAATCACCAAAGAACAAAGAGAAGTGGTTTAGAAACCTTAGCAGCTGGGCTAGAAGATACAACATGGTTCAGCACAGAGAAACAGGGAATACATCATGTTTATAAAGTTTTAGGAATAAAAAAATGCATTTACTTCTTCCATCAAAGACAAGGCAGTTTTGGGAGCTTATTGTAACACAAGCTACATAAAAACTACAGAATCCACTCAAGAACACCACCCACTTACCAGTTCTCTCAGAGCTGACCTTCCAAGCAGAATTGTCCATAGTTCCCGGCTGCTCCTGAAAAATAATGGGAATTTTGCACTTTCAGATTATACAAATTTGACCAAGCTGTCTCGCAGTATTTCATCTATTCTCTGAAACCAGGAAACTCAATGTACAAAACAATTTATTAAAACTCTGGACATTAATCCCATTACATTGTTCTTAAAAGTTTGATGTTCAAAATAAAAATTAAGAAGCTGACACATAACCTAAACCAAGCAGATGTGTTAAAAATGAGGATTGCGGGCAGCCCCAGTGGCGCAGTGGTTTAGCACCGCCTGCAGCCCAGGGCGTGATCCTGGAGACCCTGGATCGAGTCCCATGTCAGGCTCTCTGCATGGTGCCTGCTTCTCTCTCTGCCTGTGTCTCTGCCTCTCTCTCTGTCTCTATGAATAAATAAAGTCTTTAAAAAAAAAAAAGAGGATTGCCACCATACTTTAATGCATTTAAGATACAATTAATTGCAGGATACATGATTATTTATGTTCTACCAGCCATCGATAATAAAATACATAGCAGTATAAAGAAATGTATATTTGAGAATTAATGAACTACAATAATTAGTGAATTATCTTACATCTTCTATGCTAAGAAGCCACCTCAGGGTAGTATTTCTATCTCCTCCCTTCTCATTAAAATGTAGTGACCAAAAAGGAGAATACAGAAAAGGACTATGTATATTTCAAGCCCCCTCATCAACTCCAGAAATTTTATCTTTCTTTTTTTTTTTTTTTTTTGTTTTGTTTTAAGATTTTATTTGACAGAGAGATAACACACAAGCTAGGGGAGCTGCAGAGGGAAGAGAAGCAGACTCCCCACTAAGCAGGGAGCCCATTGTGGGGCTCGATTCCAGGACCCTGAGATCATGACCTGGGCCGAAGGCACTTAACCCACTGAGCCACTCAAGTGCCCCAATTTTCTTTTTTTTAAGATTTACTTAAGTAATCTCTCTACCCAACACGGGGCTCAAACTCATGACCCCAAGACCAAGAGTCAAACACTCTACTGACTGAGCTAGCCAGGTACCTTCAGAAAATTTTCTAAATGCAATATTCGTTCACTTATTAATTAGCACTAGGTACCACATACAGTGCAAGACACTATATTAAAAACAACACATTATTGTCACTATTCCTGGTAAACTCTTTAAATATACCCTTCACCATGTGCTTACCCAAGTTCCTTCCCTCATCCATGCCTTTGGAACTTCAGGAAACACCTTATGGGGTTTTCTAAAGTCTAGAACTAAATTTCAAAATGTAACCACTAAGAAATTCTCCCAAGAGGCTCCTGGATGGTTCAGTTGGTTAGGAGTCTCAGGTCATGATTTCAGGTTTGTGGGATTAAGCCCCAATTCCCCCTCCAAGCTCAGCATAGAGTAAGCTTGAGATTTTCTCCCTCTCTCTCTCTGCCCCTCCCCCTGCTTTCTCCCCCCCCCCTTAAAAAAAAAAACTGCTTAGAAAGCTAGTCTATAGAGATGAAAAGGTCTAGGAAAATATACTAAACATTTGACAGAAAGGATGCAAGTTCTCTTAAAAATGAGGATAAACTGAAAAATGTTTTTCCCATGAAGACTTACATCAAGCACTAGCTATGCTTAAAAATTTTCTTTCAAGGGGTGTCTGGCTGGCTCAGTGGGTGGAACCGACAACTCTTGATCTCAGGGTTGCTAGTTCAAGGCCCAGACTGGGTGTAGATTACTTAAAAATAAAATCTTTACCACCACCACCCCCAAAAAAGTCTTTCAACATTTTCCCATCAAAAGAGGTTTAAATCTCTTTTCTAAGGGTTAATGCTTTTAAGAAAACACTTGAGCTCTGCTGCATCAATAAACATCTGCTCCCTCGATGGCTCTGTGAGATCACTAATCATTTTTCTGATGACAAGACAGCATTCACTATGCAAAAATCAGGAGATGAGATCTAGTTAATGAAACAAATAGGACCCTTTACTCACAATTATATTAAAAGGTCTGAGTAAACCACGCTGTAAGCAATTAAGAACAGAGGCAAGCTCACCATTTAAAGAAATTTATAGTAAAATTTTAAAGTTAGACTGCCTTTTGTAAAGAGAATAATTATATTCTAACTTAATTGTTTGATAAATCTGAATTAACAAAAAAATAAGGAAGGGCTTCATTTAATGTGGCATATACTTCGGGATGCCTGGGTGGCTCAGCAGTTGAGCATCTGCCTTCGGCTCAAGGAGTGATCCCAGAGTTCTGGGATCGAGTCCCACGTTGGGGCTCCCCGTAGGGAGCCTGCTTCTCCCTCTGCCTATGTCTCTGCCTTCTCTCTGTATCTCTCATGAACAAATAAGTAAAATCTTTTAAAAAAAATATTTAAAAAAAAGTATACAGCATACACTTGAACTTCTGATTTGTACAGAATGCATTAGATTCCTACTATATAACACATAGCTAATAAGGGGGTAACGGTACACCAATATTAATGGAAAGAAATTTGTCTTTAATTGAAGGCATTTGTATGCCTAAGCTAATATATCAAATCACTGTTGATCATCCATCTTCCAATTTCAAAAGCCCAGGTATCACTGAGCTTTATTTTTTTTTTAAGATTTTATTTATTTATTCATGAGAGATACAGATAGAGAGAGAGAGCGAGGGAGAGAGAGAGAGAGGCAGAGACACAGGCAGAGGGAGAAGCAGGCTCCATGCAGGGAGCCTGATACGGGACTCGATTGCAGGACTCCAGGATCAGGCAGGCCCTGGGCTGAAGGCAGGCGCTAAACCACTGAGCCACCCAGGGATCCCATCACTGAGCTTTAATTTACCCACATTTGCTTTCAGAACTTAAGTCTCTAGTTAGCTAGGTAGCTAGCAGGGATTCACAGAAGAAACTATGAAGACGGGATGCTTGGGTGGCTCAGCAGTTGGGCCTCTGTCTTCAGCTCAGGGTGTGATCCTGGGACTCGGGATCGAGTCCCACATCGGGCTCCCTGCATGGAGCCTGCTTCTCTCTCTCTGGCTATGTCTGCCTCTCTCTCTCTCTCATGAATGAATGAATAAATAAAATCTTAAAAAAAAAAAATTAAGGGGATCCCTGGGTGGCTGAGCAGTTTAGCGCCTGCCTTCAGCCCAGGGTGTGATCCCGGTATTCCGGGATCAAGTCCCACATCGGGCTCCCTGCATGGAGCCTGCTTCTCCCTCTGCCTGTGTCTCTGCCTCTCTTTCTCTCTGTCATGAATAAATAAAATCTTAAAAAAAAAAAAAAAAAAAAAGATTTTTATTTATTTGAGAGAAAGAGAGCAGAGGGAAGGGCAGAGGGAGAAGCAGATTCCCCATTTAGCAGGGAGCCTGGAGATCAGGTCTTGGGAGATCATGACCTGAGCCAAAGGCAGCCACTTAACACACAGAGCCACCCAGGTGCCCTGGAAATCTACATTTTAAAACTCCACAAATGAATTCCTAAATTACCACTGCTCCAGGGTATCAATTTGTTTCAGAGGAGCAGGTAAAAGACCTGGTCCTTGGGGATCCCTGGGTGGCGCAGCGGTTGGGCGCCTGCCTTTGGCCCAGGGCGCGATCTTGCAGACCCGGGATCAAATCCCACGTCGGGCTCCCGGTGCATGGAGCCTGCACTCCCTCTGCCTGTGTCTTTGCCTCTCTCTCTCTCTCTCTCTCTCTCTGTGACTATCATAAATTTAAAAAAATATAAAAAAATTATAAAGAAAAAAGACCTGGTCCTTTTATGTTTAATACATTAGCCTATTTTGCAGAGACGGGGAGAGAAAGACTCTGCTACTAAACAAGATTGGAGATCACTGTCCTGGAGTAAAGCAGTAACTTTTATACTTACTACTCAAGAAAAAAAAAAAGTGTTCTTTAGAAATTAAAATTTTTTTTTGGCAAAAAGAAAAAAAATTTTATTGGCAAAACCATGTCATGCAATATATATTCCTTTTGTTATGTCAAAATCAATAATCTCTATTGAAAATGAGCTTTTGATAATAAGAATAGCCAACATTAATCAAGCATTTATAATATGCAGGCACTGTGTTAAGCATTTTACATTCTGTCTTATTGAATATTGACAATTCATATATGAAGCTGATGCTCTTATTATCCCCATTATCTCATCAGGAAACTAAAGTTTAAGAGTAGTTAAATAATTTGTCTAAGGTCACAAAGCTAATATATAATAGAGCCAAGGCTTGAACCCGAGTTTGCATGACTCCAGAGTTTCATCATTACATTATACTGCATCAAGACACACTCAAGAATTCATCCTACAAGTATGCAAAGGTGGAGGTGAGGCTTTCTATTTTACAATGGCAAAACATACCCTTAACATAGTGGCTGGCAAAGAGATGCTCAAAGAATATATGCTGATGAAGAAGTACCAAAGATGGAGAATGAGAGGAGTCCCTTTTAGACCTGCAAGGCCTGCAATCTAAGTGGAACAGAAAAATTAGAAAACCAGTATTATATGCAGAAGTGCCAAGAGAAGGCAGGATAAAGGAGACAACAGTAGGGATGCCTGGGTATCTCAGTTAAGTGTGTGTCCAACTCTTGATTTCAGCACAGGTCATGATCTCAGAGTCATGGGACAGAGCCCTGTGTTGGGTCCGTGATCAGAAGGGAGTCTGCTGGAGATATGCTCTGTCCCTCTACCCCTGCCCCAAACTACCCCCTCCAAATAAATAAATCTTAAAAAAAAAAAAAAAAAAAGGAGAAGGGGCACTTGGGTGGCTCAGTGGTTGAGCATCTGTCTTCGGCTCAGGTCCTGATCCCGGGATCCTGGGATCAAGTCCCGTCCTGGGATCAGGTCCCGCACCAGGTTCCCCCGCAGGGAGCTTGCCTCTCCCTCTGTCTCTGCCTCTCTCTCTGTGTGTCTCATGAATAAATAAATAAAATCTTTTTAAAAAAAGGGCGGGGGGGGACAGTAATTAATCAGGAAGGGAATCCTTGTGGAAACATGTGCCACTGGTTCTTCCATTCCTACATTTTCTGGTCTAGGAATAAAGAGGATACAAATGAATCAAAGACGCTTCTGATACTCCAAAGTTTAGTGTTGGGAATGACAAAGGACATTAAGTACATATTACACAATCAGCAAGAAAGTAGAAAGTAATAAAAAGTATGATCCTAAGAATTAGGCACTACAAAGGTTTAGCAGGATACAACCATGGCCAGAACTGTGGTGTCTAATCCAAAGCTATAATGTCTCTCATCTCTTTGCATAATTAATAAGTCTGATCTAAGTATTTGGAGGAAACCAAAGCACAGAAACTAAAAACATTGCCTCAAAGGTAGAGTTTTAAAAATTTATGGACTTTCAGCCCAATGTTCCAACAGAAAACACGGAACTCCATTTCTAAAAGAGTTGGACTAAATGGAAACTGGAAACAATCTTCCTGAAAGAAATCCATGCAGTTGGAAATTTCCAGAGGAAAGCTACTAGGAGGTTAGGAAGAAGAGCCTCTACGACAGAGTCCTTTTGGTACAAAGCTGAGACACAGCCAACCTACTCTGAAATAGTTCTTTTGAGAAAGTTATATTCCACAGGGAGATAATAAATGTGGCCACTGTCCACGGATGCCCTTACTCCACAGAGGAGGTACATGCCTCTTGTGTGAACTGAGATTTAAGCTTAACCAGAAGCTTTTCAAACCACTGGTGTTTTTGTTTTTTTGTTTTTTTTTTTAGCATACATACACCACCATGACTTCTACAAACACATTAACTGAAGGACAAAAAAGATATCTAAAAATGCCAATATTCGGGATCCCTGGGTGGCGCAGCGGTTTGGCGCCTGCCTTTGGCCCAGGGTGCGATCCTGGAGACCCGGGATCGAATCCCACATCAGGCTCCCAGTGCATGGAGCCTGCTTCTCCCTCTGCCTGTGTCTCTGCCTCTCTCTCTCTCTCTCTGTGACTATCATAAATAAATAAATAAATAAATAAATAAATAAATAAATAATTAAAAAAAAAATGCCAATATTCAAAATGACTGTCTGCCAAACCCTAAGGGACCTTCCTAAAACCCTGAGTGATTTAAGTGTATTATTCTATTTTTGACTAGTGCCAGCTAGCAACACACACAAGGATTCTCCTATATGCTTCAGAGCCATTTCAATACTACTCTGAAAAGGGCTCATATTTGGGAAAAAAACAGGTTCCAAGGGTAAAGTGGACTGTCTGAGGTCACTTGCAAATCAGCAGGCACCAGCAATAGATTTTAAGTTTTCTCTTAGTCCAGACCTCCAGGCATTCCAAACAGAAGGCTGCTACTCAGTATAATCCCAACAGCTATAATGTGCTTTCCAGCACAAAAAGATCACTCTAATCCCTACTCTGAGCAAAGCAGTGCCTAGAAATCCTAGTGTCATTTCTTCCATCTTCAAGTGTGAGTTTGGTACGTTCCCAGGGACATCAAAGCATCTTTCAAGCAAACCAACCCCTTCCCTTCCCCTGTTCTCTATTGAAGAGGATGCCTTACCCTACAGGAGCTAGATCTACCCAACCTCCACAATGACTACCAGATAAATACAAATAAGGGGGGGGGGGGGCACAACGACCACAATGCTGCCAGATGAAACAGCTAGGGAGGAAAAAGAAAAGTCATCCTAGCAAAGTTCAGTAGTCCAGTGGAAATCCCAAAGAAGATCTCACTAGAGCGGGGAGGTGAAGTCAGTGGTAACAAAGAAGATAAGCAATGTGTGTAGTATTTACCGAGCGCCTATTACGTGCTCTTCTGGGTGCTGAGGACACAGCAGTGCATAAAAGTGGGGAGCCAGGGCTGGCACAGTGAGTGACAGGCATGTTGAATTTTAGGGCGGAGGGTGGTAGGGACGATGGAAGACACTTGAAGCGGAAAGGTGGAAGATGGAGGTGCGCTGACCTGGCTGAGGCTTCGGAGTCGGGCAGGCTTAGGTCTGAATCCTCACTTGACCACCTAGCTAGCGCTTAGCTGGACTCGTGAATCATCGGTAAAGAGGGTGCCTCTCGGTCTTGGGAGGGTTTCAATGAGCTAATGCACAGGAAGCGCTTCGCCAGCGTCTGGCGCTAGTAAGCGCTCTGTAAAGTAAGAACTGTCTCTTGTTTTAACATTTCATCTTCTCGTTCCCAAAGTCCACTACGGAGCCTGGGATCGCCTAAAAGACCCGGGCACGTCGGCCGACGGAGCCAATGCAGGAGGAAATGAGAAGATGGATGAATGAAAGGCTGCGAGGAGAAAGAGGGCAGCAACTGCAGCGAGGTGGCTCGGCCACACGCGGAACAGACCTCCCAACGAGCACATGGAGGAACCCGGGAACGTCGCCGGGGCAGGCAGGGCAACCGGCTGCAGCGGGGACAGAGGCGGGGGCTCCCCCCGGGCGACCGCGAAGCGCCCCGTCGCGCCTCGAGGGAGCGTCACGCCGGACAAGGAAGCGCGGGGTGGGGGGGCGGCGAGGAACGCGGGAGGAAGGCAAAGAGACTGGATGAAGAGACGGGAGGCCGGCGTGAGGCAAGGGGAGAGGCACCGGCCCCGTCTTGGAGAAGTCGCCTGGGATCCCCGCGCGCGGGGACCGTTTGGACGTAACCGCCTCGCGTCTCGGCGCCCGTCCACCTAGCGGGGCTTCACCCCGCTACCGCCGCCACACGTCTCGCCCGCAAGTCCCGCCCGGCTTCCGCTCGACTTCGACCCCGCGCCTCACTGCCACCCCCGCCGATTCGGCCCGCTCCGCACCTCACACACTGCCCGCCGGCGGCCGCCGCCATCTTCGCGCGCGCGCGCCCCGGCCCCGCCCCCAGACGCCGCAGCCACGTGACCGTTCGCCTCCGGCCGGGCTGTGGGCGGTGTTTCTTGTCACGTGACGGCGGGCGGGGCCAAGATGGCGACGCCCAGAGAGGTGAGGAAGCCGCGGTGGGAGCAGCACGGGCTGTAAAGAAAGCGGCGGAGTAGCAACGTCTGCGTCCTAGGTGCGAGGCCGTGGAGGATAGCTGGGCGCCAGTTCCCGAGCCGCAGAGAGAGGCTTGCCTACAGTGGAGCTTCCCTCCTCGCAGCTGGAGAACGGAAAGAGGAGGTGCTGGCTGTGTGAAGCTGCCGCTTTCGGCTTGACAAGGCTTGAGGGACCCAGAGGCCAAGGCGTCGCTAGTCACTCCGGTTTCTCCGGGGCCCGGTCTAGAGACATGACCCGAGAGCACGCTCCCCCGGTCCCCGGGGCTCCGCTGAGTGGGTCAGTGCTGGCGGAGGCAGCAGTAGTGTTCGCAGTGGTGCTGAGCATCCACGCAGCCGTGTGGGACCGATACTCGTGGTGCGCCGTGGCTCTCGCAGTGCAGGCCTTCTACGTCCAGTACAAGTGGGACCGGCTGCTGCAGCAGGGAAGCGCTGTCTTCCAGTTCCGCATGTCCGCAAACAGTGGCCTGCTGCCCGCATCAATGGTCATGCCTTTGTTCGGACTGGTCATGAAGGAGCGCTGCCAGTCCATGGGGAACCCATATTTTGAGCGCTTTGGAATTGTGGTGGCAGCCACTGGGATGGCAGTGGCCCTCTTCTCGTCGGTACTGGCACTGGGCATCACTCGCCCAGTGCCCACCAACACTTGTGTCATCTCAGGCTTGGCTGGAGGTGTCATCATTTATATCATGAAGCACTCACTGAGTGTGGGCGAGGTGATCGAGGTCCTGGAGGTCCTGCTGATCTTCGTCTACCTCAACATGATCCTGCTGTACCTGCTGCCCCGCTGCTTTACCCCTGGGGAGGCACTGCTTGTATTAGGTGGCATCAGCTTCATGCTCAACCAGCTCATCAAGCGTTCTCTGACTGTGGTGGAGAGCCAGGGCGACCCAGTGGATTTCTTCCTGCTGGTGGTGGTAGTAGGGATGGTGCTTATGGGCGTCTTCTTCAGCACACTCTTTGTCTTCATGGACTCAGGTACCTGGGCTTCCTCCATCTTCTTCCACCTTATGACTTGTGTGCTGGGCCTTGGCGTGGTCCTTCCCTGGCTGCACCGGCTTATCCGCAAGAACCCCCTGCTCTGGCTTCTTCAATTCCTCTTCCAGACAGAGACCCGCATCTACCTCCTGGTCTACTGGTCTCTGCTGGCCACCTTAGCCTGCCTGGTGGTGCTTTACCAGAATGCCAAGCGGTCATCTTCTGAGTCTAAGAAGCACCAGGCCCCCACCATTGCCCGAAAGTATTTCCACTTCATTGTGGTGGCCACCTACATCCCCGGTATCATCCTTGACCGGACACTGCTCTATGTAGCTGCCACCATATGCCTAACAGTCTTTATCTTCCTAGAATATGTGCGCTATTTCCGCATCAAGCCCCTGGGCCACACTCTGAGGAGCCTCCTGTCCCTTTTCTTAGATGAACGAGACAGTGGACCACTCATCCTGACACATATCTACCTGCTCTTGGGCATGTCTCTTCCAATTTGGCTGGTTCCCAGGCCCTGCACACAGAAGGGCAACTTGGGGGGAGCAAGAGCCCTAGTCCCTTATGCAGGAGTCCTGTCTGTGGGTGTGGGGGACACTGTGGCCTCCATTTTTGGCAGCACAATGGGGGAAATCCACTGGCCTGGAACCAAAAAGACCTTTGAGGGGACCATGACCTCTATATTTGCCCAGATCATTTCTGTAGCTCTGATCTTAATCTTTGATAGTGGAGTGGACCTAAACTACAGTTATGTTTGGATTTTGGGCTCTATCAGCATCGTGTCCCTCCTAGAAGCATACACGACACAGATAGACAATCTCCTGTTGCCTCTCTACCTCCTGATATTGCTGATGGCATAGCTGCTGCATAGCAATGATGGGAAGAAATGGACCTGGGGAGGATGAATGGTCCCCACAGCAGCCAGCCATTTTGGGCATGAAGAGCCAAGGGGTGAGAAGCAGATTTGATTTCTTCAATTGATTCAGATTCAAAATAAAAATCAAAGAACTCCTGGTTTTAGTTTTGCTGATATTTTAAAAGAGACAAAAAGGCTTAAAGACAGCACAACAATACAAAGAGGCTGAGAGTGGTATAGGACACACACACACACCCATACCCACACCTGTCATCTTGCGATTCTTGGAGGGGACCCGAGCGGGATCCTGGAGTCAGGAGTGTGTAATGGTCACCACTTCAGGTTCTGGAGTCAAAGTAACCTGGTTGAGACTCTGAGTCCTTGACTGTACTATTTAACTATGTGAGTTGCTTAACCACCCTGGGCCTCAATTCCCTTGTCTACAAGATGGGAATAGTAAGATCCCATCTACTGTTAGTTACTAGCTGAGGATCCAGTGAGATGAGGTAGGTGTGTGAAAGGTCCAGCCCACAGCCCATGTATAATGAACAATAGTAAGTGTCATTATTAGTCAAGGCTAGCCCTCATGTCAGCAAAAAGCCAGGCCAGCCAAGAGGTTTCATGGATTGTGCTTGGAGACCAGAGTGACTCTACTCCCCTGGCAACATTTGGAGGAGAGCCCAAGAGGAAAATAGCCAAGCGCATGTGCTCTCTCCCCTTTGAGCTGAAGGGAAGAGGTGAGACATCTGTTGCATGCGCAGAAGGGCTGGAGGAAGAGTATCAAGCCTGGTGGGCTGACTTCCTGTTTGAGCCAACTCCCCTCCTGCCTCAAGGCCTCTGCTGCCTGGCTGAGTGGTACTGATAAAGGACACATGATGATGATGCTGGCAGGCACAGGGTCCTTAACAAGGGGTCCCTCCTGAGACCCTCTCATACACCAGTCATCTCGAAACCTGTGTTTCTTCTCTTGGTAAGAAGTTAAGAGACTGAGGGCTGGCGGGATTTACTGAGAGTTCAGAATGGCTCTACTGTGGGGCCCATGCTGTATCCTTGCTCTGTGTGAGGACAGACTTCAGGGCTGTCCATTTCCCCACCATACCCTCCAGCGCCAGCAGAACCTGGCATTGTAGCAGGAACCCAGGGGACATTTGCCAAGTGGGTGAACATTTCCCATCCGTGGGAAGATAGCATAGTGAGTTGCTTAAGGCTGGACAAGGTTCTCTGCTCCTTACCCAGCCCAACAGGAAGGGGCCTAACTGTAAGATACGAGAACTTTGGCCTACCAGGGCCAGAAGCCAGGAGCAGAGCTCTAGCAGGGATCACTGTTGAGCCCTGTCCCTCAGAGGAAAGTGTCAAGACATTCCTTTGGGGCTCAAAAAAGACTTAAGAAACCCTTCCCTTCTCCCAGGCTCCCTTCTACTTGCAAAAAGAGGTGGTAAAATGCCAAAGAGGCGGCAAAATGCCAATGCTTTGCCTCACTGGCTGCCTGGGTAACACCTGGGAGGGATCCTCCCAGCCTTGGTTTATTAACAAACACAGTGGGGACTGAAAATTAAGGTCACAAATTCATATGGCTGCTGAGGCTGGGCAGGTAATGCCATAGAGGAAGGGAAAGCGAGGCGTATAGGAGCCTCCAGGAAGTTGTTCTAGCCAAGCATCACCATGCCCAGAGCAGCTGACCTGCTCATTCAAAGAAGTTTAGAAATGTGCATTGTTGGGATGGCTGGGTGGCTCAGCGGTTGAGTGTCTGCCTTTGGTTCAGGGCATGATCCTGGTCCCGGGATCGAGTCCCACATCCGGCTCCCTGCATGGAGCCTGCTTCTTCCTCTCCCAGAAAGTCTGGGTGCCTGTCAAAAATGCCCACAGAGAGGGACCGTGGGGGCCTCATTTGGCCCCTTGATTGTATAGGTGGCAAACCGGGCCCAGAGAGGAGTCTGGCTTGGGACTGGAAAACAAATTGGTCACAAGGCCAGGCCCAGAATCTGGGACTGTATTCCCCAAGCTTGGTCTTCTCTCCCCAAGCAAGGAGTATTGGGAGCACAAAGGTGACAAGCACAGGGGCACCTGGATGGCTTGGTCAGTTAAGCGTCTGCCTTCAGCTCAAGTCGTGATCCTGGGGTCCTGGGATGGAGCCCCACATCCCTCTCTCGCTCAGCGGGGAGCCTGCTTCTCCCTCTCCCTGTGCAGTTCTCTCTGCTACTCCTCTCTCTCTCTCTGTTAAATAAATAATAAAATCTAAAAAAAAAAAAAAAAAACCCAAAGGTGAGAAGCACATGTGCTGGATCAGGCTGAGTCACTCAACAACTGAAATAGCCCTTGGGACTGGAGCAGGTCACTGAAACTTCCCACACCATGTGGTAGCTTCACCATCTATAAACACAGATGGTAAGAGCACCTACCTGGAAGGTGTCAGGACACAGTGAGACAAAACACTTACAGCTCTGGGCATGGTGAATGCCCACTAAATGTTATTGTCATTAAAACTGTGCAGACCTCACCAGGCAGGGCTGGGATGCCTGGGATAACTTACAGCAGGGCTCTTCTCTTGAAAGAAAGGCTATTTGGGAAAGAAGAGTCAGGAGGCTGCATTCAGAAATCGCTTTTATTGCATGTCCTGCACTGTAATAATTAGAATTGCATCTGAGAGGAGGGAACAGGGGGTAGCTAGCAGAGAAATAGCCACAATGCTATCATGGCGAGAGGCTGCCTTCAGCAGGAGGTTGGGTTGGGGCAGGGGAGAGGCAGAGAGACAGAGGTGTCCAGAAAGCCAGCCAGCCAGGCTCCTGGGGCCCACCTGCCACCCCTCACCTGCCTGTCTACAGGGCTCAGGGGCACAGACGCTGGCAGGGAGAAAGCACAAGGGAAGAGATTTAGCTTCCCCTTTGCAGCTGGGTGGTCGGGCGAGGCGCTGGTGCTTGCAACCCACAGCTTCCCCTGGAGGGGCTGGGCCCCAGCCCTGAGAGGCGGTTCAGGTGTACAGAGGGGGAAAGGGCAGCTCAGCTGTTGGCTGGAGCCTGTGGAGATAGAGAAGACCCTGAGGCACCAGCATCACTGCTCTGGGCCTCCAGGACCTCTTCAGGAGCCTGTCCAGGGCACGCGCGCGCGCACACACACACACACACACACACACACCCTGCCACCTACCAGTTCTCCGGGCTCCACATGGTGCCCAAGGACTCCATGAGGTGGAAAGTATAGGCATGGCGTGAGCGGTCAGAAAGGTTCTGCTCACTCTTGTGCACTACTTCTCCGTGGATTAGGATAAGGGCCCCTGGCAGGAATGCAGCAGGTCAGGAGAACATTTGGCAGAGAGAGATAAAGGCCCCTCCTCCCTCAAGTGATTCTGTGGCCTGTTCATCCCCATTCCCATCCCTGAAAGCTCAGGGTCAGAGGCCATGCTACTGCTCAGAGGTTCCCCTGGGACCAATTCCCTTCTGCTGTGACCTATGCCTTTGGCAAGCCTTGGCAAGAGCATCCCCTTCTATGATGTTTGCGGAACCAGGCCAGAGTGTCTGTACTATGCCAGTCAGATGGGACCTCGCCATCAAAAGCTGGGCTGTGGAGTGCCTGGGTGGCTCCATGGTGAAGTGTCTGCCTTCGGCTCCGGTCATGATCTCAGGGTCCTGGGATCAAACCTCATGGTGGGCTCCCTGCTCAATGAGTGTGCTTCTCCTTCTCCCTGTGTCCCTGCCCCCCAAATCCCTGTTCGTGCCATCTTTCTCTCTCTCTGTCAAAAAATATACATATAAAATCTTAAAAAAAAAAAAAGCCAGGCTGGATGTCAGGTTGCCCTGTTCTAAAAGGAATGGCCAGCATCTGTTTAGCATCTGCCATGTGCCACATCTTAAGCACATCATCTATCTCACTGACTTCCCTGCTTTACATTTGGGGAAACTGAGGCTCAGAGAGATTCAGTCATTTGCCCAAAAGGACAGTGGAGTCTGGACTCTAGCCTGATCCAGGATGCCTTAGGGAAAATTGTGTGGTTTTCAGGCTTCCCTATGCCTGTCCACCCCCACCTCCCATCCCGTAACTTCACAGCCCTCAGGGAAGCTGGGCGGTCAGAGCAAGCACAGACCCACACACACAGCCTCAGAGCCTGCCTCCCTGCCCTCTGCATCCCACCTACCTCTCTGCACTGGTGTGGGTACAAATAGGCTGTCATCCCAGACAGGCTCTGACCCAAGGAATCTGGTGTTGAGCTTCAAGCCAGCAAAGGCCCGGACCATCCTTCTTGACACCCCACCTGTGGCCAAGGGGGGAGCCTTTAGCCTCTCTTATTTTCCGGGTCTCTCTTCCACGGGGACTGGATATGGGTGGGCAGGGAGAACAGGTGTCCTTACCGGTATGGGAGCCTGGGATGAACCAGAGGCAGCCATTCTCCAGAGTGGCATCCTCCAATGCGATCCATATGCCCAGCACCCGGCCCAGGGGCTCCGTGTACAGGAAGGTGGAGTCCTGGTGAGGGGAAACTGCAGCAGCCCCCACCCTGGACATAAGGAACCTGGCTTGCTTCACCTTGTCCTTATTCCCCACTGGTGCTCTCACAGCCTTCCAAGGGTCAGTTGGAATCCCACCACCTCCTGGCCTGGAGACTCAGGGCATGAGATTTCACCTCTCAAAACCTCCTTTTTCTAAACCATGAAGTGACCTCAGCAGGAACCTACCTCATGGCGTTGCTGGAGGACCCGATGCCACAGGGTGTGGAAAGTGCTTAGTACAGGGCCCAACACCATAATTGCTAAAAAGTTGCTGCTAGTGTTTGATTTCAGCCAGGCAACTAAAGCCACCATCCTTAACCAGAACAAGGACCTCCAGCCACCAGATGATCCACTGGGCGGTGTGAGGCTGAGTACAAAAGGCGAAGACGGGGTGCAACTAGCCCCCATCCACATTTTAACACCCTCCATGTGATGCTGGGACCCCACCAGGATGGAGAACCCCTGAACAAAGGACTTTAGACAGTAGATGCTTGTTCCATCTCCTTCCCAGGGAACCATGGGTTTTCCAAGCCCTAAGAGGGACTTGAACAATCCGGACAATGTCCAGAGGGAGGTGTCCTGGTGGTGGGCAATCCAAAGCATTTGGAGCAGGACTGACTGCAGGAGATGGGGATACTGAATGTGGGGAGAGGCTGCTCATCACCTCAAGAGACCATCCCCGGGCTGGATGGGAGGGAGGAGTGTGTGGTCACAAGGAGGGCAACTTGGGCTCATGCAAGGAAGGAAAGGGCTGACTGTGAGGGGATGAGCCCCCTGTCACTGGAGGTATTTAAGCAGAAGTAGAGGGAGGCTAAACAGAGTATTTGTGCATACAGGGAGGTTTGAAGTTAGATCTGCAATTCCTCTGTCAAATCAGTCCTCCAGGGAACTTGTTAAAAATACAGGTTCACAGGTCCTTGCAGCCCTACTGACTCAAGATCTCAGGGACTGGGGACTGAGGGCCCCAGAACTGATATTTTTAACTAGCGAGAAGTCACTGCCAGGTTCAAGAACCACTGCCAAAGTCTCCAGAACACCCTCCCAATCGATAGTTCCAAAAAGGAACAGAAGGGAGCTTCTCCCTCCTGGCCCAGGCTCTTGCCCATAGACATCTCAGCAAGCGCCATCCCTCCCTCCAAAGACCTGACAACCACAAATGTCCCAGATCTCCCACCGTGGCCTTTGCTGGACCCCATGGCCTGTTCTCAGCTCACCTTCACCACCAAAGTGAGGTTGCTGCAAGAGAGAAGAAGGGCCAGATGAGGCCAGAGGCCAGTGGGGAGGGGCAGGGCTGCTCTGAGTCTTGTGGGATGCCCTAACTTGGCCACAGGTGTCTACCTCCAAGGATTCCACACCAGCACCCAGCCATGGAGTACTCCCTGTGTGCCAGGCCTAGGAGGACTGCAAAGAGAAAAAGCACTCTGCCCATGGAGTACTCCAAGTCTGAGCACACAGCATGCCTACCGAGGGCAAAGGCAGAATTGAGGAGCAGCAAGAGCAGCTGGGGCCCAGGTCTGAGATTAAGCCTCTCAGCCCCAGGATCAGAAATGGGGCCCTCTCTTCCCCAGGGAAAAACTAGAAGGTTTCTTGGAGGAGGTGGCACCAAATCGGGCCTTGAAGCTGGGAGCAGAGCATCTTAATGGCAAAAGAAGGGAGCAAGGGGTTCGGGGGGGTCTCCTTCCCTCCTGCCACCAAATTTTAACTAAGCACCAACTAAATGCCAGGCACCTTACCCAGAAGGTAAGATTTTGCATGTTCTCCTTGAAACTTAGTAATTCCTCAGGGAAGCAGCTTTTGGCCCATCAAAAGGAGGGGTTTGGTATGAGTACCCTGCCCATATTCAGAGGGTAAACTGAGGTCTGGGGAGGACAGGGAGCTCACCTTGAAGATGTACATGCTCTGCACCACCACGGGCATCTGGAGGCCCAGACTTTTGGCCAAGGCCTGAAAGGGGGCAGAAGTCAGACTTCCAGCCTGCTCTCATTCACACCTGGGCCACTCCCCACCCTCACCCACACCCCTGCTTACCTGTACCTTGGGAGAGTGTGTGACATGTCTGAAGACAGGGTCGTGGGCATGCAGAGCTGCAGAACAGAGGCAGACTAGTGGGCCAGCCCCCCACCCCCATAGGTCCCTCTGTGCCTGGTCCTGGGCGCCCCTACACAGGCCTCGTCAGCCTCACCGGGGCTTCTCACCTATTTGTATGTGTTGAGCTCTCTGCTGGTTTCTAACCAAGGGATGGGCCCACAGTGCCTGCACCCTACTCCAACTAAGACATAATTCTCCACCTTCCAGCCATCTGGAAACGTCACTCCAGACCTGACTTAAAGGGACCTGTTACATAGTAGCAATCTGGGACGCCTGGTTGGCTCAGCAGTTGATCGTCTGCCTTCAACTCAGGGTGTGATCCTGGGGTCCCGGGATCGAGTCCCACATCAGGCTCCCTGCATGGAGCCTGCCTCTCCCTCGGCCTGTGTCTCTGCCTCTCTGTGTGTGTGACTCTCATGAATAAATAAATAAAATCTTAAAAAAAAAAAAAAACCATAGTAGCGATTTTGGGCCTGCCTCTTTCTCTGAGCTGCTCCAAGTGACTATTTCTCTCCTATAAGCCTGTTTCTCCTCCGTACTGCAGAACCAGAAAGCCAACCCTGCCTCTCAGGCTGCCACAACACTCGGGGTAATGCCTACACACCCTCAGGTCACAGCCTGGCATCAAATACCTGATCGTGGGCAGCCCCGGGGGCGCAGCGGTTTAGCGCCGCCTGCAGCCTGGGGTGTGATCCTGGGGACCCGGGATTGAGTCCCACATCAGGCTTCCTGCATGGAGCCTGTTTCTCCCTCTGCCTGTGTTTCTGCCTCTCTCTCTCTCTCTCTCTCTCTGAATAAATAAATAAATCTTTAAAAAAAAAAACAAATACCTGATCGTCTTGTTATTTGCTATTATTGTTGTTATTATAAAAAGTAAGGGTTGAGAGTTACGTGGGTGGCTCAATCAGTTAAGCATCTGCCTTTGGCTCGGGTCCTGATCTCAGGGTCCTGGGATCAAGCCCCTCCTGGGATCAAGCCCCGCATGAGGATCCCTCTCCAACTACCCCTCCCTCCACTCGCTCGCGTGCTCTCTCTCTCTCAAGTAAATAAATAAAATCCTTCTTTTAAAAGTAAGGGTTAGATATAATTATTGATACTGATTTGTACACTTAAAAATGGTTATGATGGCAAATTTTATATGCCTTTTACCACAATTCTTTGTACAAAGCTACCACAATATAACTTCAAGTTTAAAAATGAGTGGGGGTGCCTGGGTGGTTCAGTGTTTTGAGCATCCGACTTGATTTCGGTTCAGTTCATGATTTCAGGGTCGTGGGAGGGAGCTCCTGCTGCACTGAGCTTGGTGCTCAGTGGAGAGTCTGCCTGAGATTCTCTCTCTTCCTCTCCCTGTGCCCCTCCCCCTGCTCACACACTCTCTTTCTCTCTCCAAATAAATAAAATCTTTTGATTTTAAGATTTTATTTATTTATTCATGAGAGACACACAGAGAGAGGCAGAGACATAGGCAGAGGAAGAAGCAGGCTTTCTCTAGGGAGCCTGATACAGGAATCTATCCTAGGACCCCGGGATCACTACCTGAGCCAAGGAGTTGCTCAACCACTGAGGCACCCAGGCATCTCATAAATAAAATCTTAAAAAAAAATAGGTGGTTTGCAAAATAAATTACAATGTATGATCCTAGAAAAAACAAGGAGGATATCCTAGCTTCATTTTGGGGTCTCAGAATGGAGACCATGTCAACATGTTAGGTGCCTCTGAAGGAGGCTCCAGGAATCAGTGGGAGCCAGGAGCCCCCCATGCCCGAGGCCTGGATCATCTTCAGGCCAGGCAGAGGAGGGTCTGCACAGGTCCATCTGCACGGGTGGGTGGCTCAAGTGGTTTCTCTTCCCAGTGTCATATGATTAGCACCATAAGGCCAGAAGAGCAGACCCAGAGGGGAAGTTGCAGCCAGAAATGCCATTTACTGGGCCACTAACTTACTGTGGGCCTTGGGTTAGGCCTCAAGGCTTTTCGGGCCTCAGTTTCCCTGTATCCTTCCCCCAGGTACTGGCTTACCGTGGCCAATTTTATTGATGGATTTCTCTGGAGGGACCAGGAAATTTCCTGTAACACAAGAAACAAGTAAAGACAAAAGAGTTGGAGTCCGCTCTTCCCTGGGCAACTGGTCCTGGTGCCCACCCAGCACCTGGAGATACCCCAGGCAGGCCTTTCCCACAACCCTGGGGTTCCCGGCTCCCAACCTTTCTCGTCGAAAACGCCTTTCTCAAAGAAGAATCGAATCTTGTCGCCACTGCTAAGGAAATAGTCTTTCTTGCCCTGCAGAGAGGGGATGTTAACGGGGCTGATAGAGCAACATGGGGTCAGAGCTGGGCCTGACAAAAAAGGAAGGGGACATTCATGCTTCCCAACCCCGCAGGGCTGCAGACCCCACTGTTACTTCTCAAACTCGTCTACTGAGGTAGACAGTGAACAGGAGCCCCAAGTTCGTGGAAGCACAGCTGGAAGCCACAAGCATTAAATTTCTTGGACACCTCTTAATAAAGTCACAGAACTCTTATGCTTGATACAGTGTGACTCTGAACATAGGATGGTAATCAAACAGGCGTGGTTCCCAGGCAGCCTTGGGTCACCTGTTTTACCACTCAACACCTATTTCCTCATTTGTAAAAGGGAAATAATAATAGAACTGACCTCCTCTGGATTGTTGGAGGTTTCAGGTAGAGGCTGAATCTTACAAGAGTTGAAAGCACAGACCCTAGAGCTATAATACTTGGGTTCAAATCCCAGCTCCGCCATGGAGTTGCTGTGTGACCACCACCACATTACTGAACCTCTCTGGGCTTAGTTTCCTCATAAAATATAGATGTTATCAAAGGTATCTCATGGGGTGTTGTAGAGATTACGAATTGGTGTACATAAGGCACTAGAACAGTCTTTGGAATGTGGAAAGTGCTGCATGAATATCTGCTTTTATCATCATCACTACTGCTGTTGCTAAACAGAAAACACTCAGCCAAGGCATGGCTAAAAGCTTGATGAATATAAACTATTACTCATCTTTTTCTTTTTTCTTAATAACATTCCCTTGTTAATTTTAGTATCATGTTTTTCATTTATTTTTTTAAAAGATTTATTTATTTTAGAGAGAGTAATGAGCATGCCCTGGGGGAGGAGGAGCAGAAGGGAAAGGGAGATAGAATCTCAAGCAGACTCCCCGCTGAGCGCAGAGTCCCATGAGATCACGACCTGAGGAGAAACCAATAGTAGAATGCTTAACCATCTGTGCCACCCAGGCACCCCCATATTTTACATTTCTTAGCATCATATGAAAATGATGCTTCAGGAAGATGCCCAATGTTTTCCCTGTGGTTCTAGCTGCCCTCAGCCACCTTTATGTAGATAGATCTCTCTACCTTCCTGTGTAGACACACAAGTGGAACTGAGGGCACTGACCCCTGGGTTTTCCAGGTGGCACAGTCCCATGGCTCCCCTCCTGTGTGCACACATGTGCCTGCGGGCTCTGTGGTGACCTGCCTGGCCCTTTCACAGCCTTTCCCACTGAAAAATATACATTTGTTTTAGCAGCATTCATAGCTGTTCTGTATCAGGATCAGGGTGAGAGAAACAAGTCAAGGAAGCATAATTAATAATAATAACAATATTAAAGATAATGAGCACCTGGGTGGCTCAGTTGGTTAAGCGTCCAACTCTTGATCTCAGCACAGGTCTAGATCTCAAGGTTGTGAGTTCAAGCCCTGTGTTTGACTCCATGCTGGGTGTGGAGCCTACTTAAGAAAATAATAATAATTACAGAAAATGAAGCTAAACATGTCAAAGATTCTACTTGACTCCTTAATTCACAAGAGAACCAGTAAGATGTTCAAAGAATTCCAAGAACTGCATACAGATAGGTGGTAACAAATGCTGAAATGAGTTTGCAGATAGATGGAACAGGAATAGATCTCCAGGCGATTACTTCATTCTCCTGTCCATTTCTGTGGACAGTATTATCAGGTTTTTAAAAAAATTTAAAAAAATTTTAGTGACCTCTACACTCAATGTGGGGCTTGAGGGGATCCCTGGGTGGCTCAGCGGTTCGGCGCCTGCCTTTGGCCCAGGGCGCGGTCCCAGAGTCCCGGGATCGAATCCCACGTCGGGCTCCCGGCATGGAGCCTGCTTCTCCCTCCTCCTGTGTCTCTGCCTCTTTCTCTCTCTCTCTATGTCTATCATAAATAAAAATAAGTAAATAAATCTTTTTAAAAAAATGTGGGGCTTGAACTCATGACCCCAATATCAAGAGCCGCATGGTCTACCAACTGAGCCAGCCAGGCTCCCCTATCAGTTCTATACAACTTGCAGAGTTGGAAAATAACTCAAAGTAAGCTGGAAGGGAGAACTGGATGGAACATCCACTGATCTTTTTTAATTTTTCCTTTTTTTTTTTAAGATTTTGTATTTATTTGAGAGACACAGAGAGAGAGAGAGAGAGAGAGAGCATTGGCTGGGGGAGGGGCAAGGGAGAGGGAGAAGCAGGCTCCCCACTGAGCAGGGAGCCTGACACAGGGCTGGATTCTAGGACCCTAGATCAGGATCCTGAGCTGAGGTCAGATGCTTAACCCACTGAGCTACCCCGGGCCTCTGATCTTTTTCCTTTTAATGCTCATCTCAAAGTCTTAATACTAATGGTGAATGATGAGGGTTTACTGAGTACCCAGCACTGCACTGAGCTCTTTGCAAGCATTCTAAACTAGGATACATACACTTCATTCTCCCATCCTCCCCTCAACCCTTCGCTGGTCTTTGGAACATTCTCAGAAGGCAGCTTGGGAGGCACAAGATCAGCCCCCTCATTCCTTGGGGCTGTGAGTGACCTGTCTCTAGACACTG
This sequence comes from Canis lupus familiaris, assembly GCF_011100685.1. NCBI lineage: Eukaryota > Metazoa > Chordata > Mammalia > Carnivora > Canidae > Canis > Canis lupus. The sequence continues at coordinate 54,814,387 of NC_049230.1, forward strand.
GACCCCTATGCCTGCTAGAAGGCATCGGTGAGATGTATTCCTTAGTCCACCCTCCCAGCCTGGTCTCTGGGTTGTGAGCCATCGGGCCATTGTAATTCCCACTATGCCCACCGGATGGCAGGAGAGCCTCAGCATGAAGGAGCCGCGTTGATGGCCCCGGGCCACAGGTTTGGCTTGGCGGCCGCACCACAGCCAGGCTCCTGGAGGGTTAAGTTAGAACGTGTGGGAGAACCCCGAGTTTCCACTCACCCATCTCAAACACTATTGCGTACTATTAAGTCACAAGAGGTGGGGATGGAGAAGCTGAGTTTCTAGTCTCACTGGGGTATGAGGCTGACACAAAAGCAGGTCCCTTGGAATCATTTGGCTCTTTCTGGGGTTTCTGGCCCAACTACTGAGGAAACACAGCAGAGCACTGAACAGCACGGACTTCATATCAGGCCGATCTGGGTTCAAATCCTCACTCTATAGTTACTAACAATGTGGTTTGGGGCAAGTAACCCAAGCCTCGTTTTCCCCACCTGTCAAATGGGAGTAATAAGATCAACCTTATAAGTCCATAGTGAGGAGTGAAGGACATACACCTAGAAGGCACTTAGCTGGGCACAGGGAGGAACCAGGGCCCAATCTGTTACCAGAACAAGTGCTCATGGGCCTTGGGGCCTTCCCATCCAGGCTGCAGCTCTGCCTGGGGACTGAGCCCCCCCATGAAAGACCAGATCCCATTCTCACCTGCCCCGGACACCTACTTGGCTTCTCAGCTGCTCTTCTTCCTGGGTGGAAAATTCTATGCGGCAGTGCAGAGGGACGTCCATGTCAGCCACTAGCTCGCCAATCCTCTGTTGCATGGCTACACACTCATCTGCAGATAAAAATCCTTCCAGCACCAGAAATCCGTCCTCCTGAAACTGAAGGCAGGAAGCAAACTCAGGCTTCCCTCGGCCCTCAAATGCTCTTTATGAGGACTGACATTACCTCTCCCTCAAACCCAAAGCTGTGTGAGGGCAGGACCAAGAATCCTATTTATTGCTCTGTCTCCCCCTCCCACCCACCCACCCCCACTCAGGTCATGGTGCCTGGAACCATGGTGAGGAGCAACCAATAGTGGTTGCCTGAATGAAGGAAGAAGGAAGGGGAGGTGTCCTCATCCTTCCCCTCCAGTGGGGCTTGGGTCACATGGGAATATTACCCCGTTCATTTATTCAACTGAAATTTATTGAGCATCTACTGTGTACCAGGCATGGTTTTAGGAGCTGGAGCTACAGTAATGAGCAAGCCAGCCATGATACCTGCCATCCTGGAGCTTAAAGTCTAGCAAAGGAGGCTGACATCAAGCAAAACAGCATGTGGGGTAGAGTGGTGGGGTGTGTGCTATCACAAACCGCTGCGTGCAAGGAGGGAGAAGGCAGATTCAAGAGCTAAAGGCAGAAGTGTCCAATGTAAAAGGATTGGGGTGGGGGACAGAGAAGTCTCAGGGCAGCAGCTCTGAGGAGGTGGCATTTAAAGGGGACCAGCAGGATAAGGGGGGGTTGAAGAGACAAGGATGAATATTTAAGTCCCAGAGTGCAGGATGTGTGAAGCCCCTGAGCACAGGAGGGACACAAGGAATTGAGGCCAGATGGAGGGAAGTAAGCGTGGGGGCTGAAGGGAGGCAGGAGGGTGGTGGGAGCCAAGCCAGGCAAGGAGGTGGGCTTTGTGCTGAATGTGTGGACAGCCAGGGGGGAGGGGAGTTAAAACAGCTAGTTTAAATTCTAATTTGCCTCCAGACCTCTTATTCTGTGGCTATTGAGAGACATAAGGAGAGAAAGAACATCTACATGTTTGCTTGCAGACCATTATAAAATCTTAGCATTGGAAGTCACCTCTTGAACCCACTGTGAAGTATCTGATTCCCAATTACTAACCTCCCCTTCCCTCCTTCACTCCCTCATAGATGCCTGCCTTCCACATTGTGGGATGTTGGGACATTCATGCCCACCCACTGTGGGCCCTTTCATCTCTGGAAAGCTCTGTAATAGGTACTCAATCCTCCCATCAGTATCAAGCTGAACATTTCCTCCTTGGGAACTGGGTCACCCACAGCAAACTGCGTGACCCAGCAAATACACTCAGACGAGAACTTGTTGACATACATTGGGGGCTTAACAAATAGAGGAGCAAAGATGTATTAATTAAGGGTATTCACTGATGCTGGTTGAATGAGAACAATACATCAGAAACAACCTAAATGCTCAGCGCAAGGATGGTCATTCAACAAAGTATGTTTTATCTATCTGGAACCCAACACTGCTGATAAAAATCATGTGGTAGAAAAATATTTACTGACATGGCATATGTGCCCGATATACTGTGAGATGGGGAAAAAAAAAAAAAAGCTGAACACGGATTTAGTATTTTAGCCATTGCAAGATCTTGGGCGACCGCCTTGGCCCTCAGACCATCAAGTCGGAGGCACTTTAGCGTCTCCTTTATAAAACGGTGGGCAAGCACTCACAAGCGGTAGCTATTATGTTCGCCTTTTAAAGATTCTAGGGCTGTCTACTACCAAAATACTAAGTCTCAGGGTAGGAAATTATGGGTGGTTTTTCATTTTCTTTTTTGAGATTTTCTGTATTTTTCAGCATTTTTCCCTTATCAGCAACAAACAAGGATCACGTGTTTTGTTTTTGTTTTTTGTTTTTGTTTTGTTTTGTTTTGTTTTTAAGTCTGTGTCACTCTAATTCCTAAGAGTCAGCTTTCCTGTGTAAGGACAGCAGGTGGGACCCAGCCGCCCTCTCCTGGCTCCGGGCCGGGGCGGGGCCGGGGGTGGGGCGGCCTGCCCTCCGTTGACCCCGCCCCATCACGGGTCCTGGCTCCGCCCTCCCCCTCCCCCGCTGTCCCTCCTCCTCCTCCCCCTCTACTCCTAGGACCCAGTCCTGGGGCTGGACTGGCTGGCTGATCTTTACTCTTTATTCTGGTTTCCATCACACGTACACATTCCCACCTCATCCCGGCCCCGTGGTCCTGACGCCCCCGGCTGTGAGTGCAGAAGTTAGGCGTTGTGGTTGGAAACTGACAGCTCTGAGCTTCTGTTTCCTCTTCTGAAAAATGCAGGGGGTGGGGTTGAGTTCCCAGGGTCTTCTAGAGGTCTGGAGGGACCCCCAGCTCTTATGTGACCCTCTCGGACCCCCACCTAGCAGATGCCCTACCTTCTGGAGCTGCGAGGGGCTCAGGCAGGCCATGAGGATGAGGCAGGCACACAGATGGTTCCGGTTGCTGCAGGGCCAGAGGCTGGAGAGGAAAAAGTACAGGGAGGCAGAGTAGTTGGAGCCTGGGAGATCCAGAAGGACTTAACCCTTGCCTACCCAAAGGAAACCCAATCCCTACCCCCAGCCCTCGCCCTCCTCCCCCAAACACACACAGATCAGCCTGGAAACCACCCTCTCCCCCTCATCATTTCTGTGCCTGGATGAAGTTCTTGCCTTTGACTTAGCTCAATAACCTGCGTCCATCCCCCCAGTTAGTCCAGGATTAGCCCTTTCCACCTTTTCCAATCTCCTTCATGGTTTTTAACGCTACCTCCCAGTTTCTTTGCACAAACCAAACCCCTCTGGCTGCTTACCAGGTGTCTAGAAGTTGCAGTCCAGGAGTGTCAGGGCAAAGAAGCTGGGTAGACTGGAGGACCCCTGAGTCCCAGTTCAGGTACCACGACTCACTGTGACCTCTGATGAATGGCAGCCCCTCTCAGTTTTTTAGTATATGTACTGCTGAAGGGAGCACAGATATCAGCCCCTCTCTGGACATCATGCGTGGATTAGAAAGTCTCTAGGCCACCAGCATCAACATGGGGTGGGGATGGGGGGATCGGGGTGGGTCTGGAGGACTTACACAACAGATTGGTCACATTGGGCCAAGTAGCTTTGCATTCCAAAGACGCAAAAAGGTCCTCAGAGAATTGTCAGGGCCCCGCTCAGCTCTGATTCTCTGAAACTCTGTCTTGGGAGGTTTAGGGACAGTGGAGGGGTCAGCCTACAGCTCAGAGGAAAGATAGCAGATAAAGGGAAATCTTTGAAAGGGAAAGGGACTAGGGGCACCTGGTTGGCTCAGTTGGAAGAGCATGTGCCTTTTGATCTCTGGACTCTTGATCTCTGGGTCCTGAGTTCAAACCCCACATTGGGTACAGACATTATTTATTTACTTACTTACTTACTTACATAAATAAAAAAGAAAAAGAAAGAAAGAAAGAAAGAAAGAAAGAAAGAAAGAAAGAAAGAAAGAAAGAAAGAAAGAAAGAAAGAGAAAGAAAGAAAGAAAGAAAGAAAGAAAGAAAGAAAGAAAGAAAGAAGAAAGAAAAAGAGGAAGGGGAAGGGGAAGGGGAAGGGACTATAGATGGGGGCCTGGGTCTCCAGAATAAGGGATGGAGGAATGCTGGTTCCTGTTCCCCATCCTCCGGGCCCAAGGTGTTTGGTTTCTCAAATTCAGCTGGCACAATAGACTCACTAGTCCTGTTCAGCAGTTGACAGGGCCATTCTGGCTGCAGCTCCTGAAGACTGGCCACTGACCTTCCCTGAAATGACATTTTTCTGAATGGCAAAGGGACAGAATGTCTTGGGAGTAAGCACAGGGACATGAGCTCAGCCTTCAGGAGCCTTGGACCCAAGTCAAGTTGTGTTTTCTGGGCCACCGCACTAGGAGTAGCTGCTCAATGCTGAATTCCTGAGGGCCAAGGAGAGGGAACTAGGCTCCTGAGAACAGAGAGGAGGTTCTGAGGAGTTGGGCTGGGTAAGGAGGGCAGGCAGAGCAATGCAGGAAATACAGTGAGACTCAGCCCACTTAAGGCCAGGTGCATTCCCAGCTGTCCTGGCCTTGTCTGATGCGGTTGCCCAACAAGTATAGGAACACCGCCTACCGTATGCCAGGGACACAGTGAGGGTCCCATCATGCTGGGCTAGCAGCTCTCCGGGGAACTCCCACCAAAGGCTTGTAGTGGAGGCTTAGTGGGACAGACTGGGTTTGAGTCCAGGCCTGGGCCTTCCTTACCCCATCTGTAATTTGGGGATAACATAATTTGGGGATAACATAAATACCTCTTGTAAAGAGAAAGAGGAATGGTTGAGCTTGTCACAGGGCCCGGCATTTACTAAGTGCCTACCAGCTGTTCACCAAAAGTTAGCTGGGGCTGTTCTGGGTGGAATGTGAGGTTATTTTTATTTTATTTTTGAACTTCCCCCAGTTTTCCAAACTGCTGTTGTAATCAGAGGAAAGACTACACCACTGAGGTTTGGAGTGGACAACCTTGGGGGTCTGGATGGAGGGAGGAGGGGCTGAGCCTCTGAGATTTGTTCATTCATTCTGTTCAGGCTTTGAGAATTGGGTTTGCATTGTGGGATTTTTCCCTCAAAGCTAACCAGCTCCAGATCCAACACTCCTGGTTCCTGGTGACACTGGGCAGCCCCAAGCCTGGGCAGGGGGAGTGGGAGTTGGTAGGGAAGTACAGACAGTAGGGGAGGATCTCCATTGTGGAGACACAGGAGGGTCTCAGAGGGTATCACAGCCCAGAGGTCACCTGGAAGGGTCACAGTCCCATGGAGGGAGGAAGGACAGACTCAGGCCTGTCCCAGGGGAGGTGCCCAAGTAGTAGCTCAGGCCTAATCTGTAAGGCTGACATCAGAGACAATGACCTCTCTTTTTCACCAAAAGCCCGCTGCCCCTGGATCCCCACATCAGCCCAGTGCAAAACTCAGTGGTCCAGGAGGAAGGTATCAGTTACTGGGCACTAAAAGCCCTCTGAACAGAGGCCAGGCCCTCTGTTCAAAATTCCACCTACCACATAATAATCAAGCAAGCCTCAGAGCAATCCTGCAAGATTGCCAATACTAGCCTGATTTTACAGACAAGGAAACCATCTAAAACAGTCAGATAAATGGCACAGCTATGATTTCAAGGCCAATTTCAAGGCCACTCAGTGTATCTCCATGAGCCTCTGACCTTGACCACAGCACCTGCAGCAGGTTCCCCGAGGGCCTAGGAGCCGGCTCCCCCACAGCGACTCTCAGCCTTACCTCTGTGGAGCGGGGAGGGGGGTGGGGGAAATGTCTGTTGGAAATTACAAGGGACCTATGAGAGCACAGAGTAGAAACGCCCATTGCATAGATGGGAATATAGAGGCCATGGGAGGGAGGGGGTCAGCCCAGCTTCATGCAGGGAAGGCTACTGGCTCCCATTCCAGTGTCCTCCCACCCCCACCCCAGCTGCCCCACCCATCAAACCTCATGAAGGCCCAAACCACCGGTGATGGCCAGCTGTGGGATTCCCTGCTCAGGCCACAGCTGGCATGTAACAGGTGCTCTGTCCAGCCCATGCCCAGTCGCTGTCTGTCAGGAGCTTGTGATCTCCCAGGGCAGGGAGAGGGGCAGTTAACCACCTTCTAGGTGCCCATCAGTGGCCATTCAACAAACTAATCCACAGGGCCCAGCAGGACTCAGGGAGCTGAGGGAAGGCTCCCCCCATGACACCGAGACCTCCAAAAGCTACTTTCTGTTATAGATTTATTTGATATTTGAACAGAGTCTACAAGTTCAGACCCTCATGTAACGGATTGCTTCATGGTCATCAAAGGCTAGTGTGCATTATCTGAGGATTACATCCGCGGACATGACGCAGAAAACACAAATGGACAGACAAATGGACATAATCTTTAAGACAAGAGACGCTAAAACGTGCCTTAGTGTCCAAGTGATTGATCTAAGGTGGGGACCCTTCTAACACGGGAGACCCCCGGTGAGTGATCTAAAGTGAGGTGGCTTCTAGCCACCAGGCGCTGAGAGGGCTATGTGTGTGCCAGGCGCCTGGGACAGAAACTGGAACCAAAATCTGGGGAGTCTGCCCTCCCAATGGCGACCTCCCCACCCAAGACCCCGCCTCCAAGTGTCTCTTCTGAAGGACCATGTGGTAACAGGGCTGATGTCAGCAGCTGAGGCTAGTGGTGGCACTGGGCAAACTCATGACACACGAGATGGGAAAGCAGAGGCCGGGCGAGGTAGCTCCTCCTGGCTCCTTAACACTGTGACGAGGAATGGGGAGGATGGAGCACCGTTCATCCGGGAATTAGCCAACCCGAGTCTCCTCCTTTCTTGGCAGCTCCCGAACATTCCCTTTGGCCAACAGCCACAGAAATGAGTGCCTGCCAAGACACATGGAGGAAAAAGAAAACAAGACACCAAAAACAAAACAAATAATAATAATAAAAAAAAAATCCGCCCTCGGAGAGGAGAGGAACAAACAGAACTCCTGGACCAAGGTCACACCAGACTCGGAAGACATCCTGCAACCTGCACCCCGGGGGGAAGGAAATACAGTTCAGTGTCTTGCTGCTCTGCTCAAGGAAAGCTGCCGTCCTGCCCTGAGACCTCAACTCAACTCACTGGCCTTTGCCGTCTTTTTTTTTTTTTTAGTTTTTTTTTTTTTTAGTTTTTTTCTTTTTAATACCCAAACCATCAATTTTCAAAGCTTTTAAAAAAAAAAAAAAAAAAGTTGTTTTTTTTGTTTTGTTTTGTTTTTTTACTTAAAAAAAAAAAAATCTAAAACTGATGAGACAAGCCCCAGGCCTGGCCTTCCCACCTGGCGGTCTGCCGTCCCATGGGCCACACCGCCAGAGCCCAGCCTGGCACTGCTGGGGCAACTGTCACAGCAGGTTCTCCCTGACCCCTCTGCTCGAGTCTGGGTAGTACTGCCAATGGCATCACCAAAAGAAAAGGGAAACTGCCCACCCTTCCTTAAACATTCCCGATCTGAGCTGAGCTTTCCTGGGAATGTATAAGTTATCTGGAAGGAGGGGATGGGAAGTGGAAGAAAATAAATACCAAGAGCTAAGTAGGCATCCCTGGGCCTTTGGCGTCAGCTCAGCCTCTTGGGCAGAGATGGCCTCCAGTGGGGAGGCCCTGATTGTCCAAATACTGCGCTCAAAGACACAGGTGTCTAATCTCCCCAACAGGCACCCGCCCTGGGGGGCATGAGTCTCAGAAGGACAAAAGGGGCCAGCCCCTCAGGTACTGTCCTGAGGCTGCAGCCCAGCTGACAGCCGGCCCCAGGCTCCTGTCTTGGCTGAGGCCCGGCTGGCCACCCCTGGGCATCTGGGTCCCTGGGCCTGAGGACTCCGAAGCGGGCCGATGCTCAGCTGTCCGCCAGCACTCAGGCCTGCTCCTTGTCGGCCCTCCACAGCCGTTCCTTCACCTCAGGTGGCAACGTATTGAACAGATCCTCCTCAACCACCAGGCCGCTGCGCTTGAGCAGTGGGCACTCGCCCAGCTCCACGGGCAGGCACTCCAGCCGGTTGCCCCGCAGCTCAATCTGGGTTAGGTTGGTCAGCTCACCCACCCTCGAGGGCAGGGACTGCAGCACGTTGTTGCCCAGGTGCAGGGCCCGCAGCTTCCGGCACTGGAAGAGTTCCGGGGGCAGCGCCTCAATCTGGAAGAGCAGGAGCAGAGGACCAAAGTGAGGCGGGGAGGCAGCTCAGCCCTGGGGCCTTGGCCACAGTGTCTCTCCCCACCCCTGGCCCCAGGCACTAGCATCTTCTCTGAGGCCACAGTGTCTCCCCCCACCCCTGGCCCCAGGCACTAGCATCTTCTCTGAGGCTTCTTCACCAGCTCCCTGGGCCCATACCGCAGCACCCTCTGGCCTAAAAGCCTGGCTGACTACCATCTGTATGTGAAGTCTCAGCTCCACAGTCACTTCCTCCAGGAAGCCTTCTCTGACCTCTTGGGTAAACTATGGCACCCATGACCCCAGCAGCACTAATCTCCCCCGTGGTGAGGCTGTTTGATCACCTGTCACTCCAGACCAGGCTGTGAGAAGGCAGGGCTGGAGCAGCCCGGTTCCCTGTTGTCTCCCGACACCTGGTACCCTAAGAAGCCTATCACACTAGCTGGCTACTATCAACTCTGCCCCCTCCTCCACTGTCTCTCCAGGGCTCATTAGGAACCATGCTGTGGGGCCTGTCTGGTTTAAGAACAATTTATAAAAGAGAGTGGCATGCTGAGAAAATCACATGCCCCAGTTGCTGAGCACTGTGGGGATGTGCCAGTAGGGGGTGGGGACCCCAGCTCTGTCACTTCCATGTCCAGGGACTCAGTCTCCTCATCTGTCAAGTCACACCCTAATCATAAGTGCAGGGAGCCCAGTATTGACCATTCCTCTCCTGATTTTGCAAAAGTTCAATGATGGGCAACACCCACATGCAACTTCCTACACAGCAGGCTTGCTCAGAGCATTAATGCTATTAACTTACTTACCCTATGGAACCACCTGCAAATACCCTATAAACACCACTTCTGCTTTAGAGATGGGGTAACTTTTCCCCAGAGGCTCTTAGGAAGCTAACGTGCCCAAAGTCTCACAGCTGGGAAGTGGTGAGCCAAGACTGAACCAGGCTGGGCAGCTCATGCTCTGCTATCTGTCTGCACTGTCAGTGGAGCAAGGAGCAAACAGTGGGGTCCCAGTGGGGACCTGCTGTGTCCCCGGGCACACAGGAAAAGCTCCATGAATGCCACCTTCTTTCCTGCCCTTCTGTGAGGAGTCAGCTAGAAACATGGATTCTTACTGAATCTGTCAGCCAGAACCATCTCCTTCAGATGTGCTGGGCAGGAGGGACCCATGTGACCCCACGTGAGGATGACGGAGAGCCCATTTAATAACCCCCCTGAGGTGGCTCTGTCACTGTCCCCATTGTCCTCTGGAGGCCTACAGAAGTGAAATGCAACATGTCCAAGATTGCACAGGAGAGGATGTAAGTAAGCCTTGCTTCCTCTGATTCAGAGCATGTGCTGCACTCCCATCCTGCCAAATACAGTGCTCACTGGCGGTATAAACCTGGGCAAGTCCCCTTCCCTCCCTGAGCCTTGGTTTCCTCCTCTGTAGAATGAAAGGTAGGACTAGAAACACCTCTCGCCTTCAAGGCTGAGGGCCTTCGGGCAGACCTGGACCTTAGGTGCCTTGGTGTTTTAAAAAAGACTCCTGACCTGAGCCTCCCCAAATAGCCACTGTTGTGCCCAGCAGTCAAGGGATGGAGCCAAGGTGGCTTCCAGGTGAGCAGGGCTGAAGGTCAGGGACACGACGGTTGAGAGGGCATGACGGGAAGTGGGCTCTGGCTGGACTGAGTGGCCTGAGCCTCCTGGAGAGCCCACTCCCTGCCACAGTGGACTCCTCTATCAACCCAGGCAGCAGTCAGGGCCGCATGAAAGGCCTGGCCCAGTGAGTGGCACAGCTGGGGTTCATGTGCAGAGCTCCCTCCCTAGAACGCCCCCATTTCCAGAGCACCCTCCACCCCAGTGTGAGCTCTCTCCAGGTCCTTTTTTTTTTTTTTTCTCTCTCCAGGTCCTACAGAGAAAAGAGAAGGTGTCCCAGTGGCTTGGTGCCCCACCACAGCCACCCGTGTCCTTTGGACTCATCCTCTTCCCAAGGTGTCACTCAACTGCTGAAGGCTTGAGGTCCTTTCCCATCACCTCAATCCTGTTCCCTCCTACCTTCCAGGGACCTCAATGGCTCCCTCATCAGCACTGAAGTAGTCTCAAGTCCACCTAGTCTTTAAAAGAAGAGACAACCCTCCCAAAAGCCTCTGCGACTGCTCCACTGCCCTCCATTCCGCCTAACAAATCATATGGAAAAAGCACTGTCTCTCTTTCACTGTGATCCAGCTTCTGCCCCTGTCCACCCCTGAAACTATCTGGCCAGAGTCACCAACATTCCCTCCTAATCCACTGAACCTGAATCTGCTCTTTCGCCTAACTGTCCCACACACTCCTGCCCTGCCTTGCTCCCACTCCCACCCCAGAGGTGTGACCCAGACTCCTTTCTCCATCCATCTACTCCCTGGGGGTCTCAACAAGGACTCTTCTCCATCCAGGACCCCGAGTGGGGACAGGGAGGACAGCTTGAGCTTCAGGCTCACTCAACACAGTCCCTGGGATGTCCCAGGGACCCTAGATGCCCAACAAGGGACATATGCTCTCCTCTCTGAAAACCAGTAACTCCTCCTGCATCCTGTTTCAATGACCCATTTTCCTAGGCAGCCAAGTGAGACCTCTCCACTTGTCCCCATCGGATCCAGCCTCAACCCGCAGATTCTCCTGCCAAGGTCTCTCTCCCCAGGGCAGCCTCTCGGTCCCGGCCTCACCCCTCCCATGGCTACATCCAGGCTTTTGGCCAGCTCTTGACCACTCTCTTCTCGCCCCTCAAACCTACCCCCTCACAATGCAGCAAGAGACTCACTCCTAATCCATCTACTCGATCAAAAAGAATTAGCTGAACATTTGTTGTGTGTCAGGCACTGAACGAAAGAGCTAAGATCCACGGCACCAGAAAAGGGGAACAGAGAAGATCCAATGGAAGTGAGGGAGTGGGAATGGGAAGAACTGGACTCCCCTTATAGACCTGGCCTCAGGGGAAAGTCCAAATTCCAGGGGCTGCTCAGCTCATCGCTCCTCCCCCACTGACAGAAAGAAAGCTCTCCCTTTCTAGAGTCTCCCTTTCTTTTTTATCTGGCTAACTCCCCTTGTCCATCCTCAGGGCCAGATAGGATGTCCCCTCCCTCCAGGAGGTCTGCCTGCCCTAAATTTGCATTGAGACCACTCCTGTGTGCGCCCAGGAGCCTTGAGAGGGGCAGCCAGTGGGCCCCGTTTATCCCTATGTCCCTAGCACCTTGCTCTGCCCTACGAGTGTTCAAAAAAATTTGCCAAATCAATGAGAGAATGAATAAATGGATCTGTAGGCAAATGAACGCATCTTCCATGTCCATTCGCCTGAGTTTAAATCTAGGAAAAGAGCAGCAAAGGGCCTGAGCCTGTCACACCTACCCCTCCCTGTCTACCTGCAGCCCAGGGTGGCTGGCAAAGGAGGAGGAGAAGGACTCCAGCTTAAAAGGATGAGCCCACAAGCAGCAGCCCAAATGAACTTTTTCCCTACAAAGGCCTCTGGCATTCCAGGGGCGGAGACAGGATGTGATTAAGCAGTGTGCAAAACAGGGCGTGCAGAGGGTCTCCTTCCTTGGACGGACAGACAGCGTGCCTGTCGCCAGCTCCTTTCCTGAGGGGTGACCTCAGCCGACAGACATGACCTAACAGGTCTCCTTAGGGTGAGGAGCTGGGGGCAGGGGATAGAACTGTGAGCCAGGCTGGATGCCTGCTGGGCCCTCTACCAGGAAGGAGGGTTCAGCAAGCCTCAGGTGCCCACACACAGCCCGCAGGCAGCCAGGACAAAGGAGGCATGTTACAAAGGGTCGTGAGATGCTTAAGTTGGACCCAACTCCAGGGGCAATCTGGCCCCTGCCCAATGCTCTAGGGGAACCCTTAAAGAAGGGGTTAGGGTCTGTCTGGTGCTCCCCAAATGTGGCTTTTCCCCCAAAGAGTCCAATTTTCTTGATCAGTGGCCTATCCCAGGCCCTGGGGGCAGATGTTCCCACATGAAGCAATCTGGGATCTGACCTTCACCCTTATATACTAACAGTCATAATTTGGGGGAGGAAGATAGGATTTTCCACAAACTAATACATGGGGGAGTCTGGTTGGTTTGCAGCAAGAGAGGCTTAGGGAAGAGGGGAGGGGGGCCCAGACCCTCCCAGACCCTTCAACTTGAGTGACATTGAAGAAGGTGTGTCCTTTCCCGGGGCAGGGGCATTTCAAGGACTGCCTGCCTCTGAGTCTGAGGCTGCTGAAGAGAACTCCAATCAGGAGCATCGTGCCCTGTGCAGCGTGGGCTGCTTTGTGCCACCGGCTGCAGTGCAGGCGCAGAGCTGGTGTCTGGGCTCCCACCACCATCTGCCTCACTGTGCCAGTCTCTACCTTAAAAGTAGGAAGCGAGAACAGGTCACCCTTCCTGCAGGTCCCCAGGAGGCATAGGCAGGGGGAGGAGGTCCTTCTAGTGGTTGTGGCTTTGTTTGCACTACAGGGGCCAGACCACAAAGCCACAGGAGCACCCTTCCCTCATCCCCACCCACCTGCCTCTGAGAAGCAGCCTATGGGTGGGGGGCTTCCCTGGCCAGGCAAGGGGCTGGCACATAGGGCTACCAATGATTTGCAAGGCGTCACCTCCCATACTGCTGGCCTGAAACGGTTTGCACAATTTCCTCTCCAGAAAGGCAGGTGGTGACAAGCAGAGGGGGAAGGGTGTAAGCGGGGCCAAGAGCTACAGAGACCACCTGGCTTCACCTCCATGAGTACCAGCCACTCATGGTTTCTGTCCCTGGTAGACCCAGATCCGCCCTTCAGCTCCAGATGTGGTCTAGAACAAACTGTAGGCTAAGTCCTGCCTCCCACAAGCCAGCCCTTGGACCTCTTGCCCCTCCACATCCCTGTCTACAAGGAACCCACCCCAGGTCACCTCAGGGACAGACCCCACCTGACCACATCATCCCTCCCAGATGGATGCAACATCCTGTGGCAAAGACAGGCTCCCCGACCCAGAGACCCAAGACAGCGGGTCTGTGCGGTGCAGCAGTGAGGGGATCTGTATTCTCAAAAAGCTCCTCCCAGGTGGCTCTGGGAGTCATGTGAAGACCCCCAATCCAGGAGGATCAAACCATCCTGGCCACCCTGAGACACCGTGCCTCCTGAGCAAACCTCCCCACCACTCCTCACCATGGGCCTCAGCCAGTCCACCAACAGAGCCAGCCGCGGCATCGGCCACTCACCCGGTTGGCCGTGACAGCCAGGTTCTGGAGGTTCTGCAAGAGGCCGATGTCGGCAGGGAGGAAGGTCAAATTGTTGTGGCTGAGGTCCAGGTAGCGCAGCTTGCGGCAGTAGAAGAGCTGGGTGGGGATCTTCTCGATCTTGTTGCGGTTTAGGTAGAGGCGCTCAAGGTTGGTGAGATTGCCAATCTGGATGGGGATGTAGGCGATGTGGTTGTACCACAGCTTAAGGCAGGTGAGGCGGTGCAGGTGCTGGAAGCTGATGATCTCCTCGATGGTCTTGAGGTTGTTGTCCTTGAGGTCGATCTCCTGCAGGTTATGGAGGCTAAAGATGGAGTGCGGGATCCGCTCCAGGTCGCAGCGTATCAGCTCCAGCTCCGTCAGGTTCACCATCTTCTTGAGGCTATTGAGGACGATGAGCTTGGTGCCCTCATTGTTGATGGACAGTTTCTGCAGGTGCACGCCCACGTCGGTGACCACTTGTGGCAGCTTACTCAGATTGCTCTTGAGCCGCAGCACCTTGAGGCGCTTGAGCTCACGCAGCCCGTCAATGACGATGTAGCGGTTGTTGTCAGCACTCAGGTTGCCCGTCAAGTGCAGCTCCTCTAGCGTCTTCAGGCTGTAGATCCACAGTGGGATCTCCTTGATGTCCGTGAACTTGATGTGCAGGGCCCGCAGGTTCTCGCGCAGGAAGGCCAGGGCAGGTGCCTCAATCTTGGCTGCCGTGTGGTACAGCCACAGCTCCTTGAGGCCTGTGAGCTGCGCAATGCTGGGCGGAATGGTCACGTCTGGGATCAGCTCCAGCTTCAGCACCTCTAGCTCCACCAGATCGAACACGGTGTCAGGGATGCCGCTGAGCATGAACAGGTGCAGCTCCAACTTGTCCTGTGCATTCTTCGTGAGCCGCTGGCGCAGCTTGTCCAGTGTCCACTCATTATTGAGGTTCAGCTGCCGCAGCTTGTTCTCACTCACTTCCGAGAGGAAGACAGCAAAGCGCTTTGAGTAGAGTGGGTCGTACTGGTCGATGAGGTGGAGCATAAAGGCAAAGTCATTCTTGACGTCGGGGATGTCACTATAACTGCTCTCCTCACGGATCGACTCAAATGAGTACTTCTTGAGGGACCGTCGCAACATCCACCACAGTGTGTACATGCAGATGAGCCCATAGAAGATGACCAAGCTAATATAGAAGGATGCCAGGATCTTGAAGAGCGTGGCCAGGGGGTGGGCACAGCGGTAGGTGCGATAGCCCGTCAGGCTCTCGATGTCGACTGTACAGTCCACGTCGAACTTGATGTTGTGCACGTAGTAGACAGTGTAGCAGATGATGAGCATGAACTTAATCACCTTGATGATGGTCTGCCGCATATAGAGGCGGTACACGATGTCCCCCTCCTCCACGTGGGTCCGGAACTTCTTGACCTTCTCAAACAGCGCCTTGGCCTGCTCCCCCTCTTTCTTGTCCAGCACACCTGTCTCTGAGCGGTCCACAATGCCCTGCTCGATCCGTGACTTGGTCCGCTGCAGCATGGGCACAGTGGCCTCCACATCTTCACTGACCGTCGACGACTTCTTGTCCATGGAGCCATTCATCTTGCTGAAGGCCGGCTTGGGGTCGCTCTCTTCCACCACCGTCTCTGACAGGGCCCGCGTAGTCCATGGTGAGTCAAAGCACTTGAGCAGGATAGACACAAAGTGCTCTAGCTTCGAGCTGGTGCGCGGAAACTTGAACCAGAAGTTGCTACAGGCCAGGAAGATGAGCGTGTGCAGGAGCACCAGATAGGGGAAGTACTTGGCAAACCAGTGCAGGCGGTTCTCGTAGCACACAGCATCCACGTAGTTGTATTGGTGCCGGTCGAGATCGTACTTGATGCCTGTGGGGCCTGTGCCAGGGGGCGGTGGGACCGTGGAGTTTGGGTAGGTGGGCTCTGGGCCTGGGGCTGCCCAGCCTCGGAATGAGTCATTGCAGGAATCCTTGGTGACCCACTTACAAGGCAGGCAGATCATCTTGTCCTGGGTGACCTGCAGCGTGCCCCCAAAGACTGCGATCATCAACATCACAATGGAGATATAGTCTGTGAACACGTCCCACCATGGCTTCAGGATCCGGTACGCTGGCTGCGTGTCTGCAAAGTAGCGGAGCTCTGTCACTGGAATCATGGTTCAACCTGCAAAGGACCCACAGGACGGGATTACTGCAGTGTGGCCTGGCTGTCTGGGACCCAGGCGACAATCGGCCCATCGCCCAAAATCCCACCTCAAGTCTAGCTGGGAGTCACAGTGTGACCACTCACAGGGTGGCCGACCAATCAGCTTCTCCCCAGAAACCATGTGGCCACCAGGCAGCGGGGAAACCACCATGAGGGAAGGCAGGCGGCCTCCCCACCTAACAAAGACCAAGCACTAGAAAGTCAGGACCGTCAGGACCCACGCCAACAGATTGCTAATGTGGCCTCCCCCTGCATTCCAGCAGGAGCATATGGGAATTCCTGTCCAGACTCCATCCTATTTATGATCGGGCTGACCAGAGGGGCTTGTGGAAAACTCTTCAGTTCACTTGGAACCAGATGCCGTGACGTTGCCCCAGTGACCAGAAGAGGTTCCCTCAAAGTATGGGAACTCCAGATATAGAAGAGGAAACTTGATGTGAACTCACTTTTGTAAAACAAACAGGGACGTTTAAAAAATTCTACAAGGGTACACGTAATTATGTCCCTACAGGATCCTGAGGGGAGACACACACACACACACACACACACACACACACACACACACAAAAGAGGGGGTAGGGCCAGCAGAGAAAGGACAAGAAAACAAGACCGGTTTCCACCTCATGCTAGATGACATCACATTTATTATTATTTATTGTCTCTGGCTGGGTGCATCTACGTGTATAAGGAACTAAGCTCAGGAAAGTAAAGTCACCTGTCCAATATCACCCTACTACTCAGGGCAGTGCCTGTCCCTCCACCTCCCTACTTGGGTCTTCATTGCTGTGCAGGCTCACTGTCCACCTGACTATGCCAAGAGTACCAAGAGACTACGCCCCAGAGTCCAGCTTTCCTGTCCCCTGGGGTTCCCAGAACTCAGGTCACCACGGGGCCAGCAGACGCCACTATCCACCCTGGGCCACCAGCTCCGGCCCAGAGATCGGCCCTCCTGGTGAGGCTAGGACTCACAGGCCAGGGTGAGTGGCCACCCCACAGGAAGGCCTGGGCCTCTAATGACCGGCTGGCTTCTCATACCACCCACACTCCGGGAAGGGGGCACTCCAGGGAAGGGCCCGCTGAATCATGCAACCAGCCTCCAGCTGAAAGAAACTTGTCTCTCCCTCCCTGGTTCCCCAAATCCACATCTAGGCAGGCACCCAAAGACTGGGGACAGGAAGGGAGGAGGGCCCAAGACGAAGGGCCTGAGGGCGTGCAGCAGCCTGCCCCTGGAGTGTCCCGAAAGAGACTGCCACGGCAGGACGCCAGACGCTGGGGGCGGTGCAGTTTATGAGCAGGCAGGATGTGGCTGCAGCCTCCTAGTTTTGGAGGGAGAGTGGGTGTGCCAACCTAGAGGGGACACCCGGTCTCCTGGTGAGGAGTGGCCTCTGGGCCCCTGCTGTCCGGGGCTTTGCCCGTGTTGTCTCTTGACTTCCAAGGTGGGAACTGTTCACAGCTCCGTTTACAGGTGAGGGAACAGTAGGCTGAGAGAAGGAAACAATCCCGTCCATTCCATTCTGGTATGTCTGGTCCTTATCCTCCCCTGACCCCAAATACCTGGTCTCAAGAGCATCCTGAACTCGCCACCATCCAGGCCTTGGCTCAGCCCTCCAGGGACAATCAAAGTGACCAAAGTGTCCTTGCCTCTGGGGCCTCTTGGTACAGTGTGAGCATGTGGGCCGCAGAGGGCGAGGCAGAGGAGTGCCCAAATCATCGGCCCTACGACAGGGCAAGGGGCAGCTGTGGCTACAGCTTGAAATAGGTGCCACCTTCCTGCTGAGAAGGGCTTCATAGAGGTTTGGGGCGGGGGGCAGAGCTGGGAGTCCAGTGCAGGACCAGCCTCTTGGAGGTGGACTGCCTGGAAGGTGGGGGACACCCTCTAGCTGCACGCCGTGTTTCTGCCTCACCTCTGCCACTGACTCACTGTGGAACTCTAAACGAGTCACCGCCCCTCGTTGACTGGGTTTTGGGAGAAAGCTGGAAAGAAGGTACAGGTACCAAACCTGAGGCCTTAGTCCCGGGGATGCCAGGGAAGGGGCACCCGCCCCATGACCCAACCCCCGAGAAGAAACAGGTGGCTGGGCCAGCCCCCGCTCAAGTAGCTCTTGCTGAGGACTGAGGACGGGGTTGGGGGGAGAAGCAGTGGCACTGAGCCGGCCTCTGCCAGCCCTGACCTCACTGCGGGGCCATAGGCGAGGTCCTCACTGGCTCTCGGCCTCAGGTTCTGCACACACCCCACAGGGTTGCTGGGAAGCATCCATGGTATTTCAGGCTTTTACAGTGCGTAGCACAGAGCGGGGCAGGCAGGCAGTTTGGCACCTCCTTGTCATGCTCCTCTGGGCAGAAGTCTTTGGAACACAGGAGGTGCTCAATAAAAATCAATGGGTCTCAAGAGAGGGCCTGAGAAGGGGACAGGGCAGGCATGGGGCCCAGGGGAGGGCAGGGCCCGGGTGTGGCAGGGAGGGAAGGCAACAGTGAGTTTCAGGTGGATGTGGGCAGGGCTGCACATCCTCACAAGGAGGAAGCTGAGGCAGAAGCTCCCAGCCCTCTCTGCTTGGCCCAACCCAGAGGGCCCTGGGGAAAGGAAACAGACCCCCCAGGTAGGGATCTCCAGTGCAGGGACACGCCCCAGGAGCCAGTGGTGACTCAAGAGCACTAAATACCCGTGGGGGTGGGGTGTGGGCGCAGCTCCCAGTCCCAGACTGGAGACTCAGGGCCAAGTCCAGGATGTACACATTGTTCTAGCACACCCCCCCCCCCTTTTTTTTAAAGTAAGCTCTACACCCAACGTGGTAAATTCACAATCTCAAGATCAAGAGTCACATTCTATCGAGTAAGCCACCCAGGCGCCCCACTTCTTTCTGTCTCTATAAAGTTGACTAGCCTAGGTACTTCATAAAATTGGAATCGTAACAATATTTGTCTTTTTGTGTCTGGCTTATTTTGTTTAATATAATGCCCTCAAAGTTGGTCCACATTTTAGAATGGATGTCAGAATTCCCTTCCTTTTTAAGGCTGAAATAGTCCCCATAACCATTTTACAGATGGGGAAATTGGGGCTCTGAAAGAGATGCCATTTGCCCAACTTCACACTACCTGTAAGTGACAGAGGCCACCTTCACAGCCAGATCCATGGTGGAGCCCAGATAGGCAGTGCCTCCGGGTAGCCACTCGGGTGAAGCAGATCCCACTTGGCAGCAGCCCTAGGACCCACTGGATATATACAGTCAGGAGAGCACCACTGGGAAATGGGGAAGATTCAAGGAAGTGGGGATCTTGTTCCCCAGTTACAGAAAATACCCCTTTCAGGACGTTTCCTGCAGGCGGTATGTTCATCCCCACCCTGTGCTGAGCCCTCCCTAACCGGTATAGCCTCCTAGCAGAGGTATGCAACAGCTTCTCTCCCACGGCCTGGTTCCCTGTCCCAAAGGGAACAAAGATTCTGTCATGGATGTGACCACATTTTATAAAAGGTAGTCAAGGTACCAAGGGGTATGTGATCCCAGGCCTGTGCCCACCCTGTACATGTCTCCCTTCCCAATGACTGCAGCCCACCCTGAGCAAGTCAGCCAGCAAGGCTTGGCTCTAGAACCACTGATGCCACGAGACACCCCCTTGTCCTGGCCACCCTTGCGTGTAGCCAGCAGGGAGGGAACAGCAAGTTCAGAAGCCCGGACTCCTTTCCGTCATGACACATTGGTTTCCCCGTCCATAGACTAGGGGGTGAGAACAGGTACCCTGCCAAGCTCTCAGGATTATCAGAAATCACAGAAATGAGCCTTCCCAAACTGTCTGTGTATGGCCCCTTGGTCAAGTGGAGAGTAAGCCTCAAGCTCCATGATATGAGCTTAGCGCTGGAGGGACAGCCGGGCCAGTCTGGGCTCTGCCCTGGGTAGTGTAGTCACCCTGGGCAGGCATCTTCATGTCTCTGAGCCTTAGCACTGCCCCATCTGTGGAAGGGGGGCTTAAACAGACATGGGCCTGGCCCTCCAGAGCAATCCTGACTTCAACAGTCAGAGGTAATTGAAAAGTACACAGGACAGGAGCACAAGGGAAGGAAATGGAAGAAGGAAAACCCACCTGTCTGGCTCAGGGCTCAGGACTCAAAGATACCCAGGAGAGACATAGGTAGGCAAGGCCTGGCCCACAGTAGGTGGGCAGTAAGCACGTCCTGCCACTAAAACACAACATGGCCTTTTCAATGAAACCAAGTAGCTGTAATGCCACTGTGAAAAAAAAGTGAGATTCAGAAAAATAAATAAATAGAAATTCATTCTGATAAACCCTTGACCAACAGTCCCTGCACCATGGGAAGGGATTCCCTCTTAAGAGTGGAAATAAGAAACAGAATGAATGGAAACTGATTTTTTTTTTTTTTACCAGCATGTAATATCTTTGTGATTGAAAAAAATTGTAGAGTTCCAAAGAAACAGAGCCGAAAGAAAGAAACAAAGAGTAAGATAGATCAGCCCTTGAGTATGGGGATCAGGTGTTTTTTGAAGCTCTGAGAGGACAGTTTGGGGAGGGCAATGGGGAGCTAGGTCAGATCAGGTTACATCTCTGCCCCAAGAGGTGGGGAATTTGGAGAGGATCCTGAATAGAGGATAAAGATGAATGAGTTTAACTCAGGAGGTTGAGAGAAGGCAAAAAGGCAATGTGCCTTGCTGTCCTCTGAGCTCTGGTCTGGCTACTTGTTCTTCCAGAACAGAGCTAGACACTGTACCTTCCTAGAAATCAGGAATTAACATCCATCAGTGAGGTGGGAGACCCCTGGCTATACCCAAGAAAAGCTCAGGAGGCAGTGGGCAAGGGGCCATCGAGGAGCCAGGGTACTGGGGAAACTGAGAGTCCCACAGGACAAGGGCACTCCAGATTCATGTGGGTCCCTTGTACAGAGCCCATGATACGGAGATGGAGAGAAGATCTGCTGAATCGGGTGGGAACTCAGGAAGAAGGCAGCTGGAGGAAGGATAGCGATTGTCTGGGAATGATTCTAGGACAAGAATCAGTTACAGGAATGTTCATCACAGTGTTATTTATGCCCTAGGAAAATTGGAAACAACCCAGATGCCCATTATTGGTGACTGGTTAAATACTTATTAAATGATCAGATGATAGACTATGAAATGAAAACATGTTACAGCAAGACACCCACTGACTTGATAAGAGGAAAACTGTCTGAAGCATGTTACCTGCAAAAGTAGGTAACAGGGGTGCCTGAGTGGCTCAGTCAGTTGAACAATTGACTCTTGATTTCAGTTCAGGTCATGACCTCAGGGTCGTGAGATCAAGCCCCAAGTCAGCATGGAGTCTGCCTGAAATTCTCTCCCTCTGCCCCTCCCCCTGTTCATGCTCTCTCTCTCACAAGTAAATAAATAAAATCTTAAAAGAAAAAAAAAAGAATAGCTAAAATAATTTGGAAGAACAAGGTGAGAGGAGACTTACTTACAAAGCTACAAGAAGTCAGCCAATGTGATGTTGATGTAAGCATAGCTGGATAGAGGAGCAAGCCTAGAGATAGACCCTGAAGTACCTGGAAAGAGACACGACAGTGTTGGCTTTCCAGGTTAGAGGAAAGGAACGGTCATCAACAAATTGAGCTGGCTCTCAGTTATTCATGTGAAAAAAACATAGCCTTGTCTAGTTCCTTATACGAAAATAAACTCCAATGAACTGAAGACCTAAACCAAAACCTGAAAATGTCTAAAGAAAGAGCTAAGAAATCAAGTTAGGACAGGAAAGGATTTCCTATCACAAAGAGTACAAATCCTTACAGGAGACGATTGATATTCTGATCACATTAAGTTAAAATATATGTATCCTCAAAGAACATAATAATAAGCAAGTAAAAAGAATCCACAGGGCTGTTAGAGATATTTGCAATGTGCACAGCTACCAAAGGATTATTATCCAGGACAAATACAGAACTTCTAAAACACAAGAAAGAGACAATCTAATAGAAAAAAATGGCAAAATACATGAATGGGGGGGGGGGGGCGCCTGGGTGGCTCAGGTGGTTGAGCATCTGACTCTTGATTTTAGCTCAGGTGATTATATCTCAGGGTCGTGAGATCAAGCCCCAAGTGAGGCCCACTCAGCAGGGAATCTGCTTGAGATTTTCTCCCTCTCTCTCTTTCCTTTTGCCCATCCCCCCGCTCCCTGGCTTGAGATTCTTTCTTTCAAAATTAAATAAATAAATCTAAAAATAAAAAATAAAAAACATGAATAGACAACTCACAAGGAAAAATGCAAGTGGAAATTAGTTAATGTATGAAATTAATTCCTAATCTCATAACTAATCAGGGAATGCAATCAGATGCCATTTCACTCACCTGTGACTGACAAAAATGCTGAATTCCTAGAGGAGGTTAGGATGCACACATCCTACAATCCAGCAACTTCTCTCCTAGCTATAGATCTCAGAGAGTCGTTTTACACACACACATTAAGCCGTGAACAAAAATGCTCATTGAAGAGTTAGCCTAACAGCCCCAAATCAGCAGCAACCCATCCATCAACAGGAGAAAAGATAAATCATTATTGTCATACAATGGAATGCTAAAGCAATGACTTAATGATCTATATCTACATGTACCAATATGAACAGACCTCAAAAAAAAACAAGCTACAGAATAACATGTTATGCATTATGTAAGGGTTTCTGTAATATATATATATATATATATATATATATACACATACATACATATATATATATCCAAGTGTAATAAAGTTATAAAAAACCTGGATGGCTGGAGAGCCCCAAAATCAAGACACTAATTACATCCAGAAAGGGAAGAGAAAGGGATTGGGAAAGAGGCTTCACTTGTGTCTGAAATATTTTGATAGAGAATATATCTGAAGCAACTGTTATAAAATTACGGTCTGACAAAGCTGAATCCTGAATACAAAGATATTTGTTCTGGTTTTATACTTTTCTGTGTGCTTAAACTATTTCATACAAATTTACCAAAATAGTCATCCGTTTCTACCTGTCCTGGTGGGTCGTCTCTCTGGTCCTCACACCTGCCAGGCTCAGCTGGAGGCTACCACTGCCAGAGTAGCAAATTCAGCCTGTTCTTCCAACTGGCCTGCTCCTGACCGGTGCAGCGGCACCTGTGGTCTCTGAGGATCCTGCAGATAGCAGTACCAGCCCTGCCTGGTGCTGCCCTGCCCCCAGGGCACTGCCAAAGTAGGTAGAAGGCAGCCAGACAGACCCTTTCCCCATCATGGTACACACAGGTGGGGAGAAGGGGGTCCAGGTTCCCGTGGCAAGACAGGAGTATCTCTGCCCCTGGGGATGGGGGGTATCAGAGAAGCAACCTGGAGAGCCCCTACTTTCCCCCAGTGGCAGGCAGATCTCAGGGAGTGCAAAGTGCAAGAGTTCTGAAGCTGCGAAGACACAGGTTCAAAGCCAGCTCTTGCCTGAAGTCATTCCACGAGCCCAGGCAAAGTATTAGCCCGAGCCTCTGCTTTTACCACTTTAAAATAAGAATAGTGCTCCCTACTTTATATATCTGTATACAGGGACCCAAAGGTATCCAAGAGATTAAAAAGAAGAAGAAGAAGAAGAAGAAGAAGAAGAAGAAGAAGAAGCAGTAGTAACAGCTGTCTAGTAGGGAAATATACGCTCCATGAAAGAAGCCAGTCACAAAAGGACAAATGCTGCAGGGAATCCATTCATATGAGGCAAATAGTCAAATTCATAAACACAGAAAGTAGAATGGTGGGGGAGGGGAGGGTGCAGACCTAGTGCTTAGCTGGTGTTTAACAGGTACAGAGTTTCAGTTTTGCAAGACGAAAACAAATCTGGAGATCAGGGGTGATGGTGGTGGTTGCACATCGATGCAATGGTATTAATGCCACTGAAGCACACACTTACATATGGTTAAGAGGTAATTTTCAAGATATGTATTTTACTGCAATTTAACAAGATTAGGGATTCCTCTTTTTAAAAAAATTGTATAGTAACTTGTTACTGTACGCATAGAAAAATCGGGAAAGCTATACATAGACCTATATGCAGTTAAGTCTGAGGGCGGATAAGATTGTAGAGGATTGTCTATACTACATACTCTTCTATTATTTAAATTTGGTACTTTTGTGAGTAGGAAAAATACCTGGGGAGAAAACTAAAAGAGCTTCCTCACTGTGTGGTTTCTGAGTATTGTAAAAGTTTACGAGAAGTACATGCCATCTTCTGCTAGACAGTTGGCCCACCCTGCCTGCCCCACCCTGGTGACAGCTACTCCACAGGGCGCTGCCCTCCTTGTAGGGGAAGCTCAGACCTTGGGGATGCATGACTTCTCCTGAGCCTCAGTCTCATCAACTGCAAAATGGGAATATTGCCATACTTACCTCAGAGGCTTACTGTGACTTTTTTTTTTTAAAGGTTTTATTTATTTATTCATGAGAGAGAGAGAGAGAGAGAGAGAGAGAGAGAGAGAGGCAGAGACACAGGCAGAAGGAGAGGCAGGCTCCATGCAGGGAGCCCGACGTAGGACTTGATCCCGGAACTCCAGAATCACACCCTGGGCTGAAGGCAGGCACTAAGCCTGCTGAGCCACCCAGGGATTTCCCCCTTACTGTGACTACTTAAGTGACATAAGGTGTGTAATCCAGAGGAAGGTGCACTATACTTACTACAACCCACCGCCATCCCAGAAAACCCTACTAGAGCTCAGTGGGGGAAGACACCCAGGTGAGGACAGAGCCACACAGGGACAGGTATCTCCATGCACAGACCGGACCACCCTTGGCCCTCCAGGGCCTGACCGGTCTCACAGATCACACTCAAGCCTTGGACTTCTGGATCCCCTGCCAGGCTCAGGACCCCAGGAAAGGACAGAGGCAGAGAGGTGGTGATATGCTCTCAAAATCACCCCTTAGGTATCCATTGACATTGTTTATTTCTCCTTGATGCTTCTTACAGATGGGGAGGGGAGTCTAAAGAAATGACATGCTGCCCACTCCGTCCCCGAGGGGGACCACCCAAGCATGCTCCAGCCCTCACATCGGCCTGCAGAGCTTTGGCTTTCACACCCGAGCCACCATGGCAGGCAGGCTGGGCTTCGGCAGGCAGGCTGGGCTTCAGCAGGCAGGCTGGGCTTCGGGTAAACAGGGAATAGAGAGCCTTTTGTTAAAGCCCAAACAGAGATGCTGGGCAAGCTTCCCAGGCAAGAGGGGAAGCAGGAGGCTGGCGCCCCTCCTTGTACCACACTTAGGAAGGCTGTCTGTCCCTCCACTGCTCTCCCAGGGTGGGGGGAAGGGCGACTCCCGAGAAGCCTGAGGAGGACCGTGGGTCAGTGGCCCTGTGCCAGAAGGGCTCTGGGCCTGCGAATCTGTTCCTCAGTCAGCACCCCTGGGCCTCCTCTGGTCCCAGGGCTGGGAGTGGGAGGAAAGGTCTCACCTCATCATCTGGTGTATAGAGCTCCCACCCACTCAAGAACAGGGCATTGCCCTCTAGGCCCCCACACACACTGGGATGAGTCAGCAGCAGGCTGGGGGCATTGCCTGGCACTCACCCCACAGAGAAAGGCACACCCGCACTTCCTGGGAAAGGAAGAGGGGACACGGTCAGGGCAGAATGGGGAAGGGACAAGTTTCACTTCCAAACTGCTCTCACATTTGGGCTGGGCTTCCCAAACAGGTCCATCCTCATGTAATCTCGCAAGGCTGAAGGCTGTGGCCTGCGTTAGAGGGTGAGGGGTGACAAGTGAGGAACACCTATCTGGGGCTCCCAAGACACACACACATGGAGCAGCAGGCCAGACTGGAGGCCCAAGCTGCCCCCTGGCCCCACTAGGCTGGCCTTGGAGCTCCCAGCTACTGACATGGACGACATGCCAACCCCACATCCAGCACTTCCTATGCCTCAGCTCCCCATCCCCAAGGACAGCAGTAAGGTGGCTCCCTACTTCACCAGTGGGTGACCTTGGGAAAGTCACTTTAGGTCCCAAGGCCTCTGGTTTCCTCTTCTGTAAAATGGTTCATGAGTCGTAGTGAGGACTGAATGATGTGGTCCATTGAAAGCTTTTGGCCCAGGGCCCGCCACATATTAAGACTGCAATGTTAGCTGCTGTCATTGTTATGGTAGGTTTCATCAGTCCCTTTATGGGAGAGAGCTTAAGTGACCTGCCCACGGCCACAGAATGTGGAGATGAAGGGCAGATCACCACAAGGCTGATTTTCCATTGTGCCAATCTGCCTCACAGGCAAGCAGGTCTCCTGAGCCTACCTGAGCACCCAGAACCCTGGAAATGCTTCCTAGGACAAGACCAACCCCCTTCTCCTGAGGGGCACATGGAGTCAAGGCCTCCCTGGGGAACCATAACAGAACATACTCAGATGCCTCTGGTATCCTGGGCATAGCTTTAAGGAAACTCAAGAAGGGAGCCCCCCTCTGTCGGGTCTCAGCCCAGAAGCCAGGTGCCATATGTAGGCCTATGGGGACAGAGGGGCCTTGACCTGTCGGGAGCACTGGCACTGCCTGTCTGGACAGGATGGGGGCAGGAGCAGCCACAGGAGGTCGCAGACACATCTGCTGAGACCCCTGGCGGACCGGGGCCGAGGCCAAGGTGAGCTGCCTAAGGCCCGGCTCTGGGGCTGGAGGGGGCTGCTTCCAGAGATCGAGATGCAGGCTGCCAGGTAAGAGGCCAGATCCCTGTGTGCCCAGCCCCCAGTCAGCACAGCTGTCAACACCCGACTCTGTCAGAGGGCACAGGGCTGGCAGTGGCACCTCCGAGGGCGTCCTGGTGGCATGTGAGAGCCGTGGAATTTTACAGCTACTTTTACTCCAGGGGAACATCACCTTGGGCAAAGGCTATCCTACAGCAGTCCATTTAATTTTGAGGTTTTAGGCTCTCGAGAGATGGTTAAACATAGAACTTGCTACGAGATGCAGGAGCAATGCAATGGGAAAGATAGCAAGGAAGTTTGTGGCTGGGAGTAAAAGCTGTTCTAGAAACCTCAGTCCCACACATCCTTGAGGGGGGGGGTGCTAACCCCACCCCTACCCCACCACACATCACTAGGACCCCTGGTCCTGAGGGGAGCTCGGCCCTGCCTCTACAACAAGGACATTAGAGGGACTCCCTGGCTACTGGCTAGACGTGGGGAGCAGGGCTGCGAGCGTCACTCTGTTCAGCGTCTCCTGGCACGGTCTGCAGACCACCAGCCTCATGACAGCCTGGGAGCATCCTCAAAATCCTGTCCCCTGGCTCTATCCCCAGCTGGGACTCAGCAGGTGTGTGGTGGTGGGTTCTGGGGAACAGCGCCATGAGCCAGCCCCTGGGCAGCTCTGAAATACCTCCGAAACTGAGAACCCAGAGAAAAAGAAAAACGGAAGATGGGGTAGCCAAAAACATTCCGGTTTAAGACCCTGGCTTCACCACCTGAGGCAAAAGCCCTCGTCCCTCCGAGCCTTGGCCTTGAGCCTGTAAAACGGTGGAACCACCTCACAGAGGAGAGCTGCCATTGTGTACATGGTGACTCGGCACACCATCCGGTGCTTGGACTGTGACCACTGAGGACGACTGTGGGACAAGGCCCTGCTGCTAGGAGGAGGGAGGAGGTGGAGAGGCCAATTCCTGGGGCCAGAAGCATCTGGAGCGAGAAGAGAAAGAGACTGTAGGAAAGAATAGGAGGAAGAAACACAGGTGAGGAAGATGGTCAGGCCAGTGAGCCCGAGAAGACCACCAAGTCAGAGAAGACCACCAAGTAAGGGACACCTCATTCCCAGCTCGACCCTGCCAGACCACAAAACCAGGCTGCCAGGCCTGAAATCCCTCCTGCCCCAACAGAGCATCTTTTTTTTTTTTTTTTTTTTTTTTTTAAGATTTTATTTATTTATTCATGAGAGACACAGAGAGAAAGAGAGGCAGAGACACAGGCAGAGGGAGAAGCAGGCTCCATGCAGGGAGCCCGATGCAGGACTCGATCCCAGGTCTCCAGTATCAGGCCCTGGGCTGAAGGCAGCGCTAAACCACTGAGCCACCCAGGCTGCCCCCAACAGAGCATCTTTGAACCCAGGTCACAGGGAAGCCTTCTCCTCACCTGCCCACCCTTGGGGTTAAAACCTAAAAGGAGGGGGGCCTGGCTGGTTCTGTCAGTTAAGTGTCTGCCTTTGGCTCAGGTCATAATCTTGGTGTCCTGGGATAGAGTCCTGTGGGGAGTCTGCTTCTTCCCTCTCCCTCTTCCCCTGCTTCTTCTCAAGCTCTTGCTCTTACTCAGTCTGTCTCAAATGAATAAAATTAAAAATATTAAAAAAAAAAAAACCCACAAAACTTGAAAGGAGAGGGGCACCCATCTGGCTCAGTCTGTGGAGCATGTGACTCCTGATTTTGGGATTGTGAGTTCGAGCCCCACATTGGGTGTAGAGATGACTTAAAAATAAAATCATAAAAAAAAAAAAAAAAAAAAATCCAAAACCTGAAAGGAGCATTCCAAAGGGACCAAGACATCCCCCAGGAATCGCCAGGGTAAATGAGTCAGGGCCACACACAGGCAACATGGCAACTCATGCGTGTCCCTCCCAACCCCCAACCTGGCCCCTGCACTAGGCAGTCAGCAGAGGCTGAAACCTCTCAGGCCAGCCCATGCCATTCCCTCCAAGCTGTCCCTGGTACGGAGGAGGAATTCTGATCTCAGATAAGTAGGACCCTGCTGCTTCCTGCTCATCCCCGGCCAGAGAGACCTCAGCTCAGGCCGTGCCTCCCCTCTCCTCTCCCGGAGGTTGAGTTCCTCAAAACCAATAGGAAACTCCAGCAGGGCAGGGCTAGGGTTGGCTGACCTTGTCCCAATAAACAGGAGAGTCAACAAAAATCACACACCAGGCATTTCCTACCCTCCCTGGGCTGCTGTAAATGCCCTCACAAACAGATCCAAACCCCGGGATGGTGAGGAGGGGAGCACCAGGGTTATGCTGATGGGACTCATACACACAGCACATACCCTGTTGCCAGGAAAGAGGTCCTGTGGGAGCCAGGAAATGAAACAAAACAGGAGCAAACTGTGAACCAGCAGCCCTCACAAAACATGACAGGGAAAAAATAAGCAAACAGTAATAATACAGTGGAATAATACACTCCTCCTCATTCATATCTCTGGAGATGGGGATCATGGGAGACTTTCGCATTCCATGATATCAGTTATAAAAACATGGCAAACATACAACTATGTTGGTAATTACAAAAAATTAAAAAAAAAAAAAAACTATTTCTTTTAAAATCTAGGCTGGGGAGGGCCAGGTCTTCTTTAACCAAAGGCTGAGGAGGTGACAGGTGGATATAGGGAGGCCTTGGGCACAGAACAAAGGACCTTGGCCTGGGATTCCAGGATCTGAGTCTAGTCCCACATCCCTCCTTCCTTCCTGAACTCTTGGGCAAGCTGCTTCCTCTCTCTGAACCTGTTTCCACATCTGTAAACTAAGGACAAAGGCCAGTGCCTGAGCCTCCTCAAGTGGTGAGAGGAAACCATTGATAAGGGTGTTCTTTTTTTTTTAAAGATTTTATTTATTTATTCATAGAGACAGAGAGAGAGAGAGGCAGAGACACAGGCAGAGGAAGTAGCAGGCATCATACAGAGAGCCTGACGTGGGACTCGATCCAGGGTCTCCAGGATCACACCCTGGGCTGCAGGTGGTGCTAAACCTCTGCGCCACCGGGGCTGCCCAAGGGTGTTCTTATAAATTCTAAAGTAGTCCATCCAATACCGCTAAGGTTATGGAACACATCCTAGGACATACTCTGTTAAGTGGCTTCCCTTAATCAACATATTTAATCTTCAAAATACCCTAAAGGGAAGTAGGGTGCTAAAATTATTGCCTTTTTACAGCTAAGGAAACTGAGACTCAGAGAGGTACGGTGACTGGCTCACAGTTCCTCACTGAACACAAGACGGCTAGGAGTCAAATCCGGGTCTAAGAAGTCTAGGTCCTATCCAGTGCACTTGCCTGCTTTGGGAACCAGTTTCCAAAATGTAGGCCAAGGAACCCCGGTTCCCAAAGGTGTCCACATGACCAAGTAAGTATGGGGACACACGTCCTGCTGGTTCCCTCTCCAAGACTCATCATGCTCACTTCAATGCTAAGAGTCATGCAGCAAGGACAAGTTGTTTTCCAGAGTTATCTAGCTACTGCGACCACAGAAACTAGTGTTCTAGGGAACATACCTTGGGAAATGTGGTCACAAGACAGTCTGGCTAACAACCCGGCCTGACAAGATCTGTGCTGAAAGAGAAAAAATAGAGGTTCACAATGAAATTTAACATTGGCATGTAAAGCCCAGCGGCCACTGAGTCAGGAGAAGGAAGAAGTGTTCTGTCTCCTGCCACCTCTGCCCTAGATGCCCTGGACCTACAGTAAGAAAAGCAAAGGATTGCAGAGATGGAGATCCTGCCCTTTGCCCCCTATGCTGGGGAAGGCACCTGACTGGAGGCTGGCCTGGAGGGAGAGGGGCCCAGTCCTTACCCCGTGGACGGCTCTGCTATCTGCGTGTTGCCTGTCGGTGCTGAGGCTGGCCGACGTCTGTCTGGGCAGGGTCTTGGCATTCCTCTCGCTCCATGGAACCTGCCTCCCTATGAGGAAGCAAGAGCTACTGTCAGCAGGGATGTGTGACTGTCAGAATTACCTGCTGTGCTGCCAACATTTTCTGAGTGCTTGCTCGGTGCCAGGCCCTAGGCTGGGCCCTCAGGGTGACAAGAAAGAACCAGACAGGCTATTGGGAGATGCCAAGTCTACAATTACCACTGGCTGCTGGGAGCCCAGAGCTCTGCTGGGGGTACCCAGAAGCTAAGGGAATATGGACAAAGCATTAGACCCAGACCAGTGGGGTCAGAGAAGGCTCCCTGGGAATGATGTTGCCTGAGTTGACTCCTGGGGAAGGTCAGAAGCTGGAGGAAGAGCATTCCAGGCAGAAGGAACAGCACAAGTTTGCCTGGGAGAGAACATGATGTCTAGACGATGCTGAGTGGCTCAGTCTGGCTAGATCTCTGACCAGAGGTGGGAGGTGGCAGGACAGGAGCTATAGCGGCGCAAGCCAGGTCCAGGCAAAGACACAGCCTCAGCCCAGACACACGAGTTTACCTCAAATACAAAATCCAACCAGCATCTGGTAGTCGGAGAGCATTTAGTGAGCATCTACTACATGTCAGGCACTCTGCTGAGAACCAGTCACAAGGCTGAAAAGGACAAGTCAGCAGGGTGGGGAAAGAAGTGCGAGAAGACTACAGTAAGGCTGGGGGGGGGGGGGCGGAATATCTAATCCACTAGGAGTCAGGATTGTGGCTCAGCCATCAGGAAGGCCAAAGGATAAGCAGGAGTTAAGAGGAAGGAGGGAGTGCAGGGCAGACCAAGAGACCCGAATGGCTCTAGGAGGGACCGTGGAGCCTTTTAACCACGTATGCTGGGGAGCATTTAACACACTTACTCAGTGCTAGGCACTGTGCTGAGAGGAAAGAACAAGACAGTTCCCAGCCTGGAGGAGAGATAGGTCAATAACCCAGGAAACCCACACAGGGTGACAGCACCTAGCAATAAAGCACCTAGAGCTATAAAGGCACAGACATCTCTAAGACAGACTTTACCCCTACCCTGCGCTCCTCAAGGACAGGGCAGCCCAGCCACTTGCCCATGGCACAGCCTGAACCAGAACTCAGGCCTCAGGACTCCCTGTCACTGATTCTACTAGTCCTCCCTCTTTCAGGAAATACACACTCACCACCCCCAACAGAGCTAATGCCTCCTTCCTCCCTAATATTGCTATTATTATGCTGGCCACTGTATCCACGTTGTCCTGCCTGCATCTCCTCCCAGACTGCAGCTCAAAGGAGGCCAGGGACTGTTCTCCAGCATCATTCCTGGTCCAGGCCAGGCACATCCTAAAGAATGGCTAAATGGATGATTGGGCGAATGAATGTTTGAATGATCAAGGGATGGAGAGATGGTGTGCTGGGCTCTAGGGCTCCATATCCAGCCCACTGACTCTTCATAAGGTCTTAGGCCATTAACCTGTGCCTCAGTGTCCCCATGTGAAAACCTAGAATCACCTTCACTCTCAGGAGAGGGGGTCAGGAACCAGGCTCATATCTTCCCTCCAGCTCCTACAAGTGCGGTCTAGGCCAAGCCAGGCAGCAACCCAAGGCCCAGCCACTTCCCCAAGTTCTGACCCAATGGGGCAATCCTCAGGAGCCCACCCTGTCCAGAAAGGCCACTCAAAGTTTGTAGAGGAAACTGCTTCCTAGTGGGTGTGCCCAAGGCATGGAGTACAAAAGCATATCACTGAGTTGAGGCTGGGGCGTCACAAAGATTTCTTGGGCCCCTGCTCTGTATCCTGGAAGGCAGAGGGGCATTATTAGACCAGACCCCAAAGCACCTCTAAGACTGGGAAGACAGGAAGGCAGAGGCCGGTCATTCACACCCCAGCATCTCTCCAGTCTGCCAGCACATCATCTGTCCTTGCCTCCCCCCGTAAACCAGAGGAAGACCTGACCTTCATGAAAGCAATGCCAGTGTGGCTGAGACCATGGGCACTGCCCAGTCCCTCTGAACAAACTCCCACTCTCCCATCCCCTCCACAGGAAATATCACCAACAGCAGACCTCCTCCCCTTCCTCCTCCTGCCTCCAGTCAGCCTGCTGGTCTGCCTGCCCAGAGGGGTTAAAGAAACTCCTAATGGAAAAAGTAGGTGAGTCCCAGGGGAGCTTTTCAGCTCCACCAAATCCCTCCTCCAGGATTTAGGCCCAAATTCCCTTTCCCTCACCAAGCTCTCTCCCTCCTCATCCTCACACCTCATCCTCAAAAGGCTTCCTGGGACAGAGCTGGGGAAGAAGCATCAGGGGAGTGTGGTCAGCCCCACCCTTCCAGGCAAGTGCTGATCAGAAGGGTGTCGGACACCCCCCAACCATCTCTCCTCCTTCCCAAAAAAGGCAGTCGGTAGTTGCATCAGCTGAACACCAGCCCAATCTTGGTTCACTTCAGCCCCGACCGACGGAGAGGAAGAAGCAGTTAACAAAAGCAGCAGAATCATCGTGAACCCAAACCACCTTGGCTATGCTCCTTCAGCCTGGGAGCCAACTTTGCAGGATCTCCAGCCCGGACCCCATCAGATCTGGCTCTCCGGCCCATATGGATGCACAGCACATGGGCAGGGCCTGGGGCCTCAGACCCCGAGCAGATCTTCCCGGGAACCCCTGTCCAAACCGGCCCCAAGATCTTAGCCAGGGATCCTGCCCCCAAATCAGGGCCCTGTTCCAGCGGACCAAGAGGAGGGAGGGGTCCAAGGGAAGAGGAGGGGGCCAGGAGCCCAGGAGAAGAGAACAGGGGAAACCTCTGAAAACGAAAGGGAAGAAAAAAAAAAAGCTGCCAAGGAGAGCCCAGAGGTGGAACCTCTAGGAAGTGGGGAGAGTGTGCGTATAGGAGTCAGGATCTGGGGGAACTCGGGGGATGACAGGGGGGCCAGGGGGAGCCCAGGCGGAAACTCCCGGTGTGTAGAGCGCAGGGAGGCACTGGGGTGCCTGGGAGGGGGCTCGCGCGCCGCGGCACCGCGGAGAGGGTGGGGCCCGGGAGACCTGGAGTACGGGGGAGCCTGGAGGTAGGCCAAACTGGGCTGCCGCGGGAGGCCCCCCGGGAGCCAGCCGCTGCTAGGAAAGCCCGAGCTGCCCGGGGCGCCCGGGGCCGAGCAGCTGGCCGGGGGCGTGTAAGAGTGGGTTTCGAGAAGTGACAGCTCGTGCCCCTTTCCCCGCCCCACCCACTCACCTGGTCCCTCCGGGTCCGGCCGCCCAGCAGGCAGCCCCGCGCCCCCGCCGCTCCGTCTCGCCGCCGGCCGCTGCGCCCCTCCGGCGCCTCCTTTTGTTTGTCCCTCACTGCACCACTCATCCTCCTCCGCCCCGGAAGTGACGTCACCACCGGCGCGAGCGCGGCGGCTGGGGAGTCGCCATCTTTTTGGTGGGAACACTCTTTGCGTCTTCACACCCTCGGCTTCCAGGTGGCGCCATGTTGGTTTGGGGCGGAAGTAGCCTAGATCGGGCTCGGCCCTCTTAAGGGGACAGGGCCGGCTGTAACCTTCGGGGCGAGCTGGGGGACAAGCGGGGAAGCCCGCACGGCGAGAGTAAGTAGCCGGTGCCTGCGCGTTGCTGCCCCGAGGCCGGGTGCCGAGGCCGGAGGACCTGGTAAGCGGTTCCGCGCTCGTTTGTGCCGGAATACTCGCTGCGTTTGATGCTGCTGGTACCGCGGAGTGGCTGCGCCGAAATCTTAACCCAGCCTGGAGCCGCCCGCGGGGATAAATTGCGCGCGCTTGACACCGACCCGCACTCGGACGGTCCTCTCTGCAATCACATGCCGCACCCCCAGCCCCGCGATAGTGTCAGTGGAGAGGAAGAAATCCGAGGCAGCTCGGCCATTAGCGGGCAGAGCCGGGGCTGGAACCGATACCCTCTCCATGGAGCCCGAGCCCTCGCAGGTCCCACACTGACAGCAGTAACGGCAATCCCGTTGAGAAATAATCCATACCGTGGAACGCGGTGCAGCCACTAAAACGAAAAATGTTCCATATGCACTAACATGGAACCACTTCCAGGATACCTTAGTTGAAACAAGGAAGGGCCAAAGAGCTGCGATGATCGGCACTGCAGTTTGTGGAATAGAGCGTGTGTGAGAGTGCGTGTCTGCAGGTGTGCACACCTGCCGGGCTGGTAGGATGCACCAGTGGTTAACTGTGGTGGCCTCGGACAGGAGAGCTGGAGCCCTGAGGACCCAGGCCACGGGGGGGGGGGGATTGATTGATTGATTGATTGATTGATTGCTGGTGGAGATATAAAGGCTCGCCATCCATCAAGGCTTGAGCCAGTGCCTGGGTTCAGCCCTCCTGCTGGAAGGTCTGATTTTCCCCTGTCATGAGAGGAGGGAATAAGGCTCAGAGATTAGGGACTTTAGTAATGTCTCATGGCCAGGAAGGAGAGAAGCTGGAATTTGACCTCTGGAGGGTTTTACACTAATGACCAGGGTCTCCTTATCCCACTTCCCACTAGGAAGCTTTTTTGTTACCAGCCGTGTGACACCCACCATGGGGTCTGGCACACAGTCAGCATCCAGTAACTGTGTATTGTCTGTTTACTGATTGAACAGATAGAACAGATCAGAGGGAGACATATAGAATGAAGAGAGGAACCACTGGAGGCCAGAGCCCAGACTAGAGTTCAAGGCTTGCCCCTCTCCAGCCTCAAGACTGTGAACCTGGCACATCCCTCCCTGAGCTTCCCTGTCCTCACCAAAGAACTAGCAAGCAGGACCACAGCTGCCACTGGTGCTCCCATCTACTTTGTGTTTTACATGCAGATTAGCCCCCATTTTACAGATCAGTAAGTGAAGCATAGAGAAATTAAGGAAGTTGCCCAAAGGGGGTCCCCACAAGACCCGACTCCCCCACTAACTGAGAGGTTGCTGGGCTCTGGGGTCTCCCTCAGCTTCCAGAGATCATCAGCACTAATGCTTTGGGAGATCTACGGTCCTAGTTGAGCCTCCAGAGGCTGAGGATCTGGTGGAAAACAGGACAGACACACTGTTCCTGCTCTTGAAGTCTAGTGAGGGTGACAGACAACCCAGCAGTTAGCATCTGTGATGGGCAATTAGCATCTCTGATGAGCTCTGTGGTCCCTGGAAGCTCAGACCTTGGGAGCACAATGGCAGGAACATCTGGCTCAGCCCTGGTGGAGTCAGAGAGGGCTTCTCCAAGTAGGTGACTTTTCATCTGTGTCTGAAAAATGTGTAGGATATCTGGAAGGAGGAATGATGAGGCTGGAGACCCAAGCAGAGGTGTGCTCATCCCTGAAGGTAACCAACATGATAAGAGACCATGCATGTAAGAAATGTTCAGTCTGGCTTCTGCATGAATCACTTCTTCCCCCTGGAGAATGCCTTCCCATGCCAACATCTGTGGCTTTCCACCCTCCACTCCACACTTAACTTTTGTGTATCTCGGAAGAGTAGGACTTCCCGATTTTATAATCCAGGTGGGGGCGATAAAGAACACAGGAAAGTTAATAACAAGGAAGAACTTTACTGACACATTCACCTCTCACCTGGACACCCCCTTCCCCACCCCCACACCTGAATTCCTTCCCACTCCAGATTGGCAGCCAACTTGCTGTAGCAGGAACTCTGCCCTTATGAATAAAGGTGCTGGTACAGGAAGTTTCTGTCTATCCGGCTGTTTATGCTCACATGGGTTCTCAGATTGCCAAGTGTTGGGCATGACCTCTTTCCCTGATTCTGTAGCCAGCAGGCCAAAGTCACTCTAGCTACCTACTGTGGGAGAGGAATCACTGCCACTCCTGTCCCCACAGATGTGGGGCCACATCCCATGTGGCACTGCCAGCTCCTTGAAAAAATCAGCAAATGCTCATCCTACTTCCTCATTCCTGGACAGTGGTATAAGCTTTGGATTTGCAGCTGAGGTCTTTCTGTGCTTTTCTGGGACTCTGACTTTGGGTAAGTCATTTCCCTGCTCTGAACCTTAGTTTCTCCATCTGTAAAACTGACGTGACTCTCCTTAATATTCTTGCCGGGCATTAAATATATAAATTCATATATTCCCTCTCCCCCCATGTGTAAGACTGCCTTAAAGAGTGATATTTCGATTTTGGGACTGGATCCTGTGCCAGGAGGAATAAGGAGTGAGCTACCTACTTTGTGTCTCACTCAGGGTCTCTACCCACCACACCCCGTGGCCTGGAAACCAGAAGTCATTTCTTTCTCCTTTGCCAATTCCCAAGTCAAGGGAAACTGTGTGTAAGTCACTATGCTTCTTAGATCTCTCCAGACAAGATGTTGCCTCCCTTCGGGAGAACCATCGACTCAAGTTTTCACGAAACCTTTGTCTTATACAGACTCTCTGTTTTTAGATTGAAAAAAAAAGAGGAAAAAAAGAAAAACCAGGCAAGAGACTTTGTTGTCCTGCTTGGTTAGCTAAGTTTTGTGGAAAGGATTGGGTTTTTGTGTTGTTGTTTTGTTTTTGTTTTGGTGGTTTTTTTTTTTTTTTTTTTTTTAGATTAGTGTTTGTTTGAGAGTGAGCAACCACAGTAGAGGGAAGGAGCAGAGGGAGAGGGAAAAGCAGACTTCCCACTGAGCAGGCAGCTCAACACTGGGCTTGATCCCAGGGACCCTGAGATCATGACCTGAGCTGAAAGGCAGACGCTCAACCAACTGAGCCACCCAGGTGCCCCAAGTTAACAGCTTCTTAGTGACAGGTTCCTGTGGGCAGAGACCTGTACTGAATGCTTTCTGTGAATGACTGCATCATTGTTACACCTTTGTACAGAGTAGGAAGCTGAGCCTGACCTTGCAACATGGCACAACCAAGGTCCCATAGCTGGTTCAGAGTGAAGCTTGGGATCATTCTGTCCATGTCCATGCCTTCATTTTCTGGGCTGTTATGTAACTGGCTGGTCTTGCCTGGGCATGGTCCCCCTCCTGAGGCCGCTTCTCCAGAGGCACTATGGTTTGTGTTTTCTCAGTATTTGGAGGCCCCTGATATTTGAGCTCAGGAGATCCTAAATATCCTTCCAGACCGGATAGCTCTGTCTAATAAAGAACTGACTCGCCCCGAACACCAAGTGTACCCCTTTTGAGAAACACTAAAACCAACTCTCCATATTGCATAGAATTGGTTTAGGTGGCATGGGGCCAGGCTGCAAAGCCAAAATTCCCTTGCCTGCCCTTGCAAGCTGCCATGTGGATTAGAAGCCCAAAGGGGCATGGCTCCAGTCCCCAAGGGCTGCAGTCTGCAGCCAGGGGAGCTGATAGAGGCAGCAGCACCCACGTCCTGAAAGAGGGATGTTGGGGGAAAGACTTTGGACTATTGGAGCCAGGCAAACCAGGATTTGAATCGCAGCTCAGGCTCTCAGCTGAGTAAGCTTTGTTTTTTCTCCTCTGATCAAAATAGGGATGATAATTCCTTCTTAGTAGATTGTTTTGAAGATTAAGGAATTTAACATAGGGGTCAGATGTATAGTAGGTGCTCTGTGAGTTCAGAAGAAGGCCCAGGTGGACACAGAGGCAGAGCTGGGACTAGGGGGCATGCTAGGCAGGGGCACAGGTGTCTATCCAAAAGCAGGGGATCCCTGGGTGGCGCAGCGGTTTAGCGCCTGCCTTTGGCCCAGGGCGCGATCCTGGAGACCCGGGATCGAATCCCACGTCGGGCTCCCGGTGCATGGAGCCTGCTTCTCCCTCTGCCTGTGTCTCTGCCTCTCTCTCTCTCTCTCTCTGTGTGACTATCATAAATAAATAAAAATTAAAAAAAAAAAAACGAAAAAAACAAAAGCAAACGAGGGGTGCCTGCCTGGCTCCGGTGGTAGAGCATGCAACTCTTGTTGATCTCAGAGTATATTTAAGCCCTATGTTGGGCATGGAACCTACTTAAAATTAAAAATTAAAAAAATGGCACCTGGGTGGCTCAGTTGGTTAAGCCTTTGACTCTTGATTTTAGTTCAGCTCATGATCTCAGGGTCGTGGGATCGAGCCCCACACTGGGCTCTGCACTGGGCATGGAGCCTGCATGAGATTCTCTCTGTCCCTCTCCCTCTGCCATCCCCCCCCCACCCTTCTCTCCCTATCTCTAAAAAAAATAAAAAACAAAAGTAAGTGATTTGTATGTTCGGAAGAGGAGAGAATGTGTGGAAGCTGCAAAATGTACATTCAGGCCAACTCTAAAAGCTGCTTGGCAAGGTTAGTCCAATGGGAGGTGTAGCTGACATCAGCCTGCCAGGGGCTTGTCACTGAGGCATTTCCCTAGAGGTCATTCACCTGCTGGCCAAGAAGGTGGCCCAGTAGCTGCGGAGGCTAATGGAGGCGTGTGTTTTTGGGGAGGGCACTAATCACTGGCAGCTGGCCCCTGGCCTGGCAGTATGGAAGCCTGAGACCTTAGATGCCTGGGGAGCTACCCTGGAAGGTGTCCTCAAGGTCATCTGGTGCCTATCCACTCTCCCTCCAGGCGGCCTGGCTTCCGAGAGCTGCCACAGCACCCACAGTGCCCACACTGCAGTACTCTGGCTAATATTGGAGGAATAACAATAACAGTGATGATATTTGTGAAACACAGACTCTTTCTGGGCACCACACTAAGTGATTTTCATGTGTCATCTCATTGACTTCTCACGACAACTCTATGAGGTGGCTGCTATCATTATTCCGATTCAGAAATGGTTCTCAGAAAGCTTTAATAATTTGGGGTGCCTGGGTGGCTCAGTCCATTAAGTGTCTGCCTTCGTCTGGGGTCATGATCCCAGTCTGTTTGCCCCTCTCCCTCTGCCTCTCCCCTAGCTCATGCTTTCTTTTTCTTGCTCTCTTTTATTAAATAAAATAAAATCTTTTTTTAAAAAAGCTTTAATAAAAAAAAAGCTTTAATAATATGCTAAAAACTATACAGCTAGTAAATGGCTTCAGTCTAAGCCTGTTTGATCCTAAAGCCTCACAGCCCCCCCCCCAAAAAAAAGTATTGAAGTTTATAAGACTCCAACCCAATCCCAAAGGAAACCACTATTAATAACTTAGCAGTGTCCTTGGAGACAGCCTTATGTACAAACATATACATAATCAAGCAGTCCTTTGCACAGCAGAACGAGTTTCAGGCACCAAGGTTCAGTTAAATAACACTAGCCTCAACAACACTGTCCTAATTTCAGTTGTGATATTCTATTAACTATGAGTAATTTCATAAAGTACGAACTTTGCTACTCTGTAGTCCACAAATCCCTGTGGAAATAACAGATGTACTTTGTGGTCGGTGACTAATCATCACTTCTTTCAAAGCCTGTCAGTGATTGGTCACCGTGCATGCTATTCAGTTGACACACAGATACCAAAGCTTGGAGTTGTGTTGCCTCCTGCCTCCCAGTGATAAGCCCATGCGGCAGGCTACAAAAATGGATAACCAGGAGAGGGAATTGGTCAACAAAGACGAAAGTGCTGCAAAGACATGCAAAGCGATAAGGCTGAATGGGAAGTTTGCATTGAACCTAAGTGGAATGATGAAACAAAGAGTTGGCTGTGGGAAAGTTGACAGCCCAGTTGTTTGCTGTTCCAGAAACTTTAGATATGCAACCAGAGAAATTTAGTGAAGGTAGATTGACCAACACACAGAATGCACGCCTTTCTGACCAAAAGGATGAAGGCGTCCCAGAGGAAGGGATGCCAGCAAAAACATCACATCAAAGGAACACCCAGATCTACTTCACAACCTTGAAAGTACAAGGCATGAAATATTTGAAGTTGATGTAAACTCAGGAGCTGGTTAACTCATGAATGCTGAGAACAGATGCTTGTTCTATATCCTGTTATGCTACTAGAAACCAAGCACTGGTCACGCTCCTCTGGATAATTTACCCCCAGGTTTATTGAATTATAATTGACAAATAAAATTGTCATACATTCAAAGTGTACAACGTAATGAGGGGGTGCCTGAGTGGCTCGGTTGCTTAAGTGTCCAACTCTTGATTTCGGCTCAGCTCATGATCTCAGTGTCATTAGATCAAGCCCCACTTCAGATCTCTACACTGGGCCTGGAGCCTGCTTAAGATTCTCTCACCCTTTGCTCCTCCCACCCCCTCTCCCTCCTTCTGTAAAAAAAGGTTTTTTTTAAGTGCACAGCATGATGATTTGATATGTGTAGACATTGTGAAATGACTCTCACTATCAATTAACATCCATCACCTTAGAGAGCTGTGTGTGTGTGTGTGTGTGTGTGTGTGTGTGTGTATGAGAGAGAGAGAGAGAGAGAGAGAAGTTTAAGGTCTACTCTCCTAGCAAATTTAAATTCTGCAATACGGGCAACCCCAGTGGCTCAGCGGTTTAGCACTGCCTTCAGCCCGGGGTGTGATCCTGGAGACCAGGGATCGAGTCCCATGTCAGGCTCCCTGCGTGGAGCCTGCTTCTCCCTCTGCCTGTGTCTCTGCCTCTCTCTCTGTCTGTCATGAATGAATAAATAAAATCTTTTAAAAATAATAAAATAAATAAATAACTATTTTTAAAAATCCCACATATAAATGACGCCACACAACCTTTGTCTGGCTTATTTCAACTGGCATTACACCCTCCAGATTCATTCATGGTGTAGCAAATGGCAGGCTTTCCTTTTTTTTTTTTTTTTTTAAGGCTGAATAACATTCCATTGTATACGTAGGCAGACCATGTTTTCTTTAGTCATCCTTCCATCAATGAACCTATAGGATGTTTCCGTATCTTGACTATTGTGAATCATGCTGCAATGAACAGGGGAGTACAGATATCTCTTTGAAATAGTGATTTCATTTCCTTTGGGTATCTACCCCAAAGATCATCCCTGATATTTTTTTAAAGTAGGCTCTGTGCCCAATGTGAGGCTCAAATGCATGACCCCAAGATCAAGTCGCACATTCTACCGACTGAACCAGCTAGGCACCCCATTGATATATATAATTTTAAATATTTATATATTTATTTATTTGCGAGAGCACACACCTGTATGCACAAGTAGGGGAAGGGGCAAAGGCAAAGGGAGGAAGAATTTCAAGGAGACTCCCCCCACTAAATGCAGAACAGCCCCCACAGCCCTGAGATCAGAACCTGAGCCAAAATCAAGAGTCGGACATTTAGGGACACTTGGGTGGCTCAGTGTTTGAGTGTGTGCCTTTGGCTCAGGTCATGATCCTGGGGTTCTGGTATCAAGTCCCACATCAGGCTCCCCGTGGGGAGCCTGCTTCTCCCTCTGCCTATGTCTCTGCCTCTCTCTCTGTGTCTTTCATGAATAAATAAATAAATAAAATATGAAAAAAAAAAGAGTCAGACATTTAGCTGATTAAGCCACTTAGGCACCCCTCATTGACATATTTTTAAAAAGAAAGAAAACACATAATTCTTACTATTTTGTACTTATATTACATTAGTAATTCAGTAAATATTAAATGTATTGCTTTTAGTTTTACTATTTTTCTTTTTTTTTAAGATTTTATTTATTCATAAGAGACCTAGAGAGAGAGGCAGAGACAGAGGCAGAGGGAGAAGCAGGCTCTCTGCGGGGAGCCCGATGTGGAACTCGATCCCAGGACTGAGGCATCATGCCCTGAACCAAAGGCAGACACTCAACCACTGAGCCACCCAGACGTTCCAGTTTTACTATTTTTTAATTTCTCTGTACATTTAAAACAAACCATTAGAGAGTTTTTAATGTTCTCACAGCAACTTCCCAAGGTCACAGAACAATCATAATTTTTTCCACTAATTATTAAGTTCTCTTTGAATGATTTTGGCTTACATGGTTATTTTTTACAGCTCCTCACGATAATA
Source organism: Canis lupus familiaris (assembly GCF_011100685.1). Taxonomy (NCBI): domain Eukaryota; kingdom Metazoa; phylum Chordata; class Mammalia; order Carnivora; family Canidae; genus Canis; species Canis lupus. The sequence continues at coordinate 54,856,562 of NC_049230.1, forward strand.
AGGAAAGAAGACTGTCTGAATGTGTATGGATATATGCACACACCGTCACATACCTATTTGTCTCTCTGTAATTTAAAAAAGGCCACTAGGGTTATATTGTTCTTCAACCAGCTGTTTTTTTATTACTGTACATTTTACAAATTGAGATGAAATTTACATAACATACAGTCAACTATTCCAAAGAGCACAAGTCAGTGGCATTTAGGGCGTTCACGACATGGTACAACCTCCACCTCTAGTTTCAGAACTTTCTCATTATCTCAGAAAAACACCCTTCCCCATTAAATAATCAGTCCTCATTTCTCCCTCCCATCTCCTGGTAACTACTAACCTTCTGACTGTAAGGATTTGCCTATTATGGATATATCATATGAAAGGAACCATATACTACATGACCTCCTATGTCTGGCTTCTGTCACTCAGTGTAATGTTTTCAAAGCACAGCCGAGTGGGTTGGTACGTCCCTTATTCCTTTTTTTATTATTATTCATTTATTTATTCATGAGAGACACAGAGAGAAGGCAGAGACAAAGGCAGACGGAGAAGCAGGCTCCTTGCAGGGAGCCCAATGTGGGACTCAATCCCAGGACCCCGGGATCATGCCCTGAGCCGAAGGCAGACACCCAACCACAGAGCCACCCAGGCATCTCTATGTGCAAGTTTCTGTGTGCATGTGCATTTTCATTTCTTTTCATTGTATACCTAGGAGTGGAATTGCCAGGTTGTAAGGTTATTCTATGTTTGGACTTAGTAAAAATTAAAATTCATGCATCAAAGGAAATGATCAAGAATGTTGATCAAGGTCATTGATTCATTTCGAGTCAATTTTTGTGGATTGGGTGAACTAGAGGTCCCACTCCATTCTTTTGTATATGACTACCCAGCTGTCCAGCACATTTGTTGGAATTAAGTCATTTTGACATGTTTGTCAAAAATCAGTTGCCCAGGGGCAACTGGCTGGCTCAGTCAGAGGAGCATGCAACTCTTGACTCAGGGTCATGAGTTCAAACCACATGTTAGATGTGGAGATTACTTAAAAAAAAGAAAAAAAGACTTAAAAAAAATCAATTGAGGGCAGCCCCGGTGGTGCAGTGGTTTAACGCCGGCTGCACCTTGGGGTGTGATCCTGGGGACCTGGGATCGAGTCCCGTGTCGGGCTCCCTGCATGGAGCCTGCTTCTCCCTCTGCCTGTGTCTCTGCCTCTCTCTGTCTCTCTGTGTTTCTCATGAATAAATAAATTAAATCTTTAAAAAAAAATCAATTGACCATAGTTGTTTGGGTTTATTTCTAAGCTCTGTATTCTGTTCAAGCGGTCTGTGTGTCTATGCCAGTACCACACTATTTTGCTTGCTGCAGCTTTGTAGTAAGCTTTGATATCAACCTGCCTTTTTCATGTAATCTATACATCTTTCCATGTTACAATGCTAAGGGCAATCTTAATCTTACTCCCTTTAGTGGCTGCACCATTTCCCACTGTATGGATAACTCACAGTATATTGGACCAGCCCCCAAATGATGAACACTGGATTGTCTCCAGGTTTTTCTGTCTCACACACAATGCTGCATTGATCATCCAGATGTATACTTCTTTGTGTATATGTGTGAATGTTCCTGTAAGATAAATTCCTAGAGAGGAAATATTGAGTCAAAGAGTAATGTATGTTGTTATTGTGAAGTTGCCCCCTACAACTTATACCAATGAACACTCTAACTTGGTGTTTCCCAGATTGTGGATTATGACCTGTTAGTGCATGGTGGTATCAATTTAGTGAGTCTCAATTTTCTTATTCTCAACCTATCTAAGAGGCAGAGCATAGTATTTCATTTTAGTTTGCATTTTATTAATTATGAGTAAGATTCAGCATCTTTTCAAGTTTATTGACTACTTTCTGTTTTGTGAATTTGTATCTCTTGCCCACTTTTTTTTTTCTATTGAGATGCTGGTCTTTCATTATTGATTTATAAGAACTGTTTATATATTGAGGCTCATACTAAATTCAAATGGCCTCATTACTTGTCTCCTTCATTAGATTGTGTACTCCTTGAAGAAAAGGAAGGTATCCTATTCACCATTACATACCTGGTAGCTAGCATAGGGCATGGCGTGTAATAGAAGTTCAATAAATATTTGCTGAAGCAATGAAAGATAGGCATCTACTTTGTGGCAGGCACTGAGCCAAGTGGTAATGATAAAAAGATGAACAGAGGCAAGTCCTCATTCTGACTGAGCTCACTGTCTGGTGAGAGTGATAGACATTCATTCTCTCAACAAAAGTTTATGGAGCAGCTTACTCTCTGCCTGGTACATAATGTCTATTGGAAGAGCCAGCCTACTCACATGAGAAACATGCCAGGACTGTGACTCAGATGACCATGTCCTAGGGGAATCTGAGCTGATCGTCTCTCCTCCCTAGTCATCAGTATCTCTATCCATAATATGTGAGTGACTAGACCAAAATCCCTTATTTCCCATTGAGTATCCATCTATCTGTGCTTCTTTCTGGAAATACAAATCTGACCCAAGGGGCCACCATGTCACTGCTTGGAGCACCCCCCCTTGTCCCACAGTGGCAGTGAATACGGGCTCTGAGAAGTCAGAGTCCTGAGTTTAAATTCCAGCTCTGCTGCTTGCTAACTGTGGCTTCACATGTGTGACTTAGACTCTTGATGGAGCCTTTCTCGTAGGTTTTAAAGTGATGGAATCTATATAGTGCTGGCAGGCTGCCTGGCACAGAGAAAGTGTGAAGTAATTAAAAGTCCACTCTCATTACGCTTAGGACAGATCTTGGGGCTATAGGACAGTTGGCCAGGAAGGACCTGTGTCCTAGAAGTTGAGGGGTGATGCATGGCGAGTCGTAGGTGGGTATGGCTTGGGAAAGGTGGCCTGCAGAGCCCTCAGGTGCCTGTGAATGAAGTGTCTGTGGAGGTCCCTGGGTCAGCCCAGGCCGTGGGAGGACTCTAGACTGGAAGGCCAGCAGTCCTACCTCACCGTAGGCTCAGACCATCACACTCCCTGCTGTGGGCCTCCTCTGTGAAGTGAAGCCACAGTCCCTCCTTGAGGCATAAAGGTTGCCCTCTGCCCAAAAGTGTGGAGTCCCAGGGCCAGCTAGCCGAAAGTCTAGACAGAGCTGGTTTGGCGCGCTCCCTGCTGGCAGCTTCCAGAACAACAAGCCCCCAAGCCCCCTCCTTGAGGGCACCACCTTGGCACCTGCTGGTGTTTCTGGGGGACAGCAACCCACAGGGCCCCCTGCCCTTCCTACCCTTGGCTCAGACCTCCCAGTAGCTTCTTCCTCTGCTTCAGATTTATGGAAACTGCTCCCACTACACCCGCATGCTCACAGATACAGAGATGTGTGCATACTCAATGCAACTGCTCATATTTATACATGAAGTCATAACCACAGACAATTTACCTATGTTCAAGGCCACATTATGATTTTTATGAATTCCTTTCTCCATTAAAAAAGTCAAAGTTATATATATTTGGGGGGGCGGTCAGAGGGAGACAGAGAGAATCTTAAGCAGGCTCCATGTTCAATGCAGAGCCCAACACAGGGCTGGATCTCATGACCCTGAGATCATGACCTGAGCTGGAATCAAGTCAGATACCTAACTGACTGAGCCACACAGGCACCCCAGTAGAAATTATATTTTACAACTATGTGGTATAAAGAATGATTATCATCCAGGCTGGATTCATTATTATACATTCATCATTATTACATTCCTCCCCTTTTTTTCTTATTTTATTTTATTTTTTTTAAAGATTTATTTATTTATTTATTCATGATAGAGAGAGAGAGAGAGAGAGAGAGAGAGGCAGAGACACAGGAGGAGGGAGAAGCAGGCTCCATGCACCGGGAGCCCGATGTGGGATTCGATCCCAGGACTCCAGGATCGCGCCCTGGGCCAAAGACAGGCGCTAAACCGCTGAGCCACCCAGGGATCCCCTTATTTATTTTTAAATTTAAAAAAAATATTTTATTTATTTATCCGTGAGAGACACATGGAAAGAGGTAGAAATATAGGCAGAGGGAAAAGCAGACTCCTGTCAGGGAGCCCCATGCAGGACTAGATTCCAGGACTCCAGGATCATGATCCGAGCCAAAGGCAGACATTCAACCACTGAGCCACCCAGGTGCCCTTTTTTTCTTATTTTAAAATAAGTTACAATTAAAATATTTTATGGGCTCCTCAAAGAATTGTGGGTCCTCAGAATCAACCATGGCAACTGAGGAGGCCTCATAGAGAAGTCAGCCCTGCCAGCAAACGGGAGTGAATCCACACACATCTAGCCCCTACGTGTCATATTATAGTGATTCAAAGAGTGCCTACTCTGTTATGAACATCTATCATTACTGGGCACCTTTTTTAAAAAAATACTTTAGGGCAGCCCGGGTGGCTCAGCGGTTTGGCACCTGCCTTTGGCCCAGAGTGTGATCCTGGAGACCCTGGATCGAGTCCCACATCAGGCTCCCTGCATGGAGCCTGCTTCTCCCTCTGCCTGTGTCTCTGCCTCTCTATGTGTGTCTCTCTCATGAATAAATAAATAAAATCTTTATTTAAAAATATTTATTTATTCATGAGAGGCACAGAGAGAGAGGCAGAGATAGAGGCAGAGGGAGAAGCAGGCTCCCTACGGGAAGCCCAACACAGGACTCGATCCCAGGATCATGACCTGAGCCAAAGGTAGACACTCAACGACTGAGCCACCCAAGTGCCCCTACTGGGCACCTTTTATGTGTCAGGCATTAAGGAATGTATTTTCCAAGAATCATCAGGGGTTTTTTAATAGTTTTTTTTATTTATTTAAGTAATCTCTACATTCCATATGGGACTCAAACTCACAACCCCAAGATCAAGAGTTACACACCCTTCTGATTGAGCCAGCCAGGAGCCCCTGAATTATCTTATTTTTATTTATTTTATCCATAGGGAAACTGGTACTTAGAGAGGTGAATGAGCCAAGGTGCCTTGGCTCACACAGCCAAGATCTGAGTGATACCAAAGTCTGATATAATCCTCTCCCCGGGGGGTTATTCAGGGCCCAGTTCTGGGCAGGCACAGAGTTTGGCAGCAGTAGAGCAGACATGCCCCACAGGTGGCAGTGTGATGCTCATTCCCATACCCCAAGACTCGCCCCAGGCACAGACACCGCCCCCCCCCCAACCACCACCTGGGAAGTTTCCTGCCATGAGAGCCAGCTCCTGGTTTCCAGCTCTAACTCCGAGGCAGTGGGACTGGTTAAGTACATCCTCACCAGTGTGGGGTCTCTGTGGAGCCAGGGGGGTGCCCAGGCCACCTTACCCCAAGGAACCAACCTTTTCCCAGAGCAGGCAGTGCCCAGAGAGGGGGAAGAGCTGAGGTTGTAGCAGAGGAGAGGGGAGGCCACGAGCTGGATCTTTCCCCTCTCGAGTGTGACCTTCTGCCTGTGCTGGGCACTGGGTGATACAGACCCTCTTTCAACCTGCAGGAGCTCAATATGAGTGTTAGTTGTTATTTTATCATTATTACCAGTGTCTTTGCCTGTTAATGGAGGTAAGAAAGCGCCTGCTTACCAGGGCTGTTTAAAGGGACCGATGACATATGGTCCTTAGCACAGTGCCTGGTACAAAGTAAGCCCTCAGGAGATTAGAGCTGATTGCTGATTTCATTATTATTATTCCCACCACTGTGATCCAGTGAGATGATAAAAGTATAATTTTTTTTTAATTTTTATTTATTTATGGTAGTCACAGAGAGAGAGAGGCAGAGACACAGGCAGAGGGAGAAGCAGGCTCCATGCACCGGGAGCCTGATGTGGGATTCAATCCCGGGTCTCCGGGATCGCGCCCTGGGCCAAAGGCAGGCACCAAACCGCTGCGCCACCCAGGGATCCCTAAAAGTATAATTTAAGGCAGAGAACGTACAGTCACTTTAGGAGAAAGGACAGAATTCATAGACATGGAATGATGTGGGTGAGGGTGTCGGAAAGAGGATCAGCCTGCTGGACATGTGTAGATTTTGGTCAGGAGGGGGCAGGTGAGAGTCCATCTGGAGGAGTCAGCAGGATACCAAACTCCGAACAGAGGCAGCCATCCCTGCATTCGGCCAATCCAAGGGGACCAATCATCCCCATTTGTCCAGGATGGTCCCAGTCCTGAGACACCCCTCACTCTTGGGCAGACAGGACAGTTGGCCCCCCTAGAATATGCAACAGGCATACAGTAGGTACCTACTGTGACCAGCGCTGGACTCAGACCTGGCCATGGGCTTCATGTCCCCTGGCCGAGTGAGGCTGGAGCACACTGACACCTTCCCCCATGTGACACACATGGAATGTCCCTCCATGGATAATAATCATGTTCCCCTTTGTTGCTCAAAGCTCTGGTTCTTAGCTATAGCAACGAGGGAGTACTTCCTGCAGGGGTTCCCCTGGGAAGTGACTCATTTCTGAGAAATTAGAGAGTAAACTCTGGCCAGACTGACTCCTCAGCTCCTGGCATCTCGCAGTTCTCTTCCACTCCTGGGTCTTTGCACCGTCCTCTCCGCCAGGCACACCTTTCCTGCTTTGGGACTCAGCTCGATGCCACATCCTCCAAGAGCCCTCCCAAACTGCCAGGTACCTGGGCAGGTGCCAAGAGCGCCTTCTAGTGTCCCACTGCATTAATTTCCAGGAGCTGCTGGGACAAAGTACCCCAAGCTGGATGGTTTTACACAACAGAAAGTTTTTCATCACAGTTCCAATGACTCAATGTCCAAAAGCAAGATGTCAGCAGGGTCATGCTTTCTCTGAAGGTTATAGAGGTGAATATGTCCCATGCTTTCCTCTTAGTTTGTAGTGTTTCCAACCAGCCATGGGGTTCCATGGCTTGTAGATCCTACCCTAAACTCCACCTCTGTCTTCACGTGGACTTTTGCCTGTGTGTCTGTGACTCTTCTCCCTTCTTCTTCTTCTTTTTTTTTTTAAGATTTTATTTATTTATGCATGAGAGACATAGAGAGAGAGGCAGAGACACAGGCAGAAGGAGAAGCAGGCTCCATGCAGGGAGCCCAACACAGGACTCGATCCTGAGTCTCCAGTATCAGGCCCTGGGCTGAAGGCAGCGCTAAACTGCTGAGCCATCGGGGCTGCCCCTCTTCTCCCTTCTAAGGACACCAGTCATATTGGATTAAAATCCATTCTATTCCAGCATGACCTCACCCTACATTGATTACCTCTACAAAAATCCTATTTCCATTCATAGGTACTAGGGGTCAGGACTTCAACATACACTATTGGAGGGCACAGTTCAAACCAACACATGCCTTTGTACTTGTCAGGGAATATTTGCTGGATGAATGAAGGAGAGATTGCTTGGGGATATCTCTTCTTCCCTCTGCCCCCTCAGGGACTGACTGGTGTGGTAGGGCCCTGTCAGGCTTGGTCCCTATTGTAATCTCAACCCTAGGCCAGGGCTTGGCCCAAGAAGATACTCTGGAGAGGTGATTGAAGAATGTAAGGAGGAAGTGCCCCCACCTTTGGACAGATGGCTGATGGCCAGTGCTCTGAAATGCTTTGGAACACCCTGGGGGAAGAGGCTCGGCTGGGTTGGGGTTTAGGAAGGATTAGCTGGGTAGCTGCCCTGGTCAGGCTGAGCTTTTCTTTCTTTCTTTCTTTCTTTCTTTCTTTCTTTCTTTCTTTCTTTCTTTCTTTCTTTCTTTCTATCTGTCTTTATTTAAGACTTTTTATTTATTTATTTGACAGAGAGAAAGAACATAAGCAGGGGGAGGGGCAGAGGGAGAGGGAGAAGCAGGCTCCCTGCTCAGCAGGGAGCCCGACTCAGGGCAAATAAATTCCCAGGACCCAGGGATCATAACCTGAGCCAAAGGCAGATTCTTAATCGACTGAGCCACCCAGGTGCCCCTAAACTTACTTCTTCTAAGCAGGTGCAAGCAACTATCTACTTCATGGAATCTTCTAGAGTGGGCAAGCCTAACTATTGTGTTAGAAATTATTTTCCTATTTCTCCTATAATGAAATTGGAGCATTATAGTGATAGTTATGAAATTATGTGAACAGGTAAAGTTACATTGGACATTTGGTTTCCAGTCCCGTGAGCAAGGAGCTTGGAAGTCATCCTTCTACTTCACAAGCAGAACACTGAACAAACCAAAAAATCAACACCTCTTCTTCGATCCATTTGAGAAGTGAAGTCAAGGGGCAAACAGTTGCCCCCAAATTTAGGGAGACAAACCATCAGAGGAGCTGTGACAGAAACTATATCTTGCAAAGCCCAGAGTATTTACTCTGGCCCCGTACAGAAAAAGTTTGCTGATGCTGCTCTAGAAGAAGAGTGGATATAAAGATACAACTAATAGGTAGACAGAACTGGCAAGTGTGGCTGGGGAATAGCAATGAAAAGGGACAGTGGCAGGACAGGACCTGGGACAGGTGGCCTCACATCTGATTTAACAGCGCCTTCTAGTACATGATAAAGACTTTGGATTCTATTCCTAGCACAAAGATTTAGGAAGAGAAAAGCAGCCTTGGGAATCCAGGAGCTGACCTGGCACCTACAGATAGGACTTGTGTTGTGTTGAACATGAACAACTGCACAGAACATCATTATCTGACAAGGCCACACTGTGACCATAACAAATCCACACATGGAGAAAACACTCTGTAATCACGTCTGAACACAGATGAACATGAACATTGTCGAAGCCACAGGAAACCCAGCGCCCCCCTCTCCTGGCACACATGGGTGGCTGCTCCTCCACCAGTTATAGCCAGCCTCACTCAGGCCTGCTTCCTATCCATAAGATTACTGTGGGGGCACCTGGGTGGCTCAGTCCGTTTAGCGTCCAACTCTTGATTTTGGGTCAGGTCATGATCTCAGGGTCCTGAGATCAAGCCCTGCCTTTGGGTTCTGCGCTCAGAGGGGAGTCTGCTTGTCCCTCTCCCGCAGCGCCTCCCCCCACTATCGAGTGTGCACATGCTCTCCCTTGCATAAATTAATAAATAAAATCTTAAAAAAAAATGATTGGGGCACCAGGGTGGCTCAGTGGTTGAGCATCTGCTTTTGGCTCAGGTCGTTATCCCAGGGTCCTGGGATCAAGTCCCGTATCAGCCCCCCACACACACACCGGGGAGCCTGCTTCTTCCTCTGCCTGGGTCTCTGCCTCTCTCTCTCTGTGTCTCATGAATAAATAAATAAAATCTTAAAAACAAAAAAAGAAACAAGGGATGCCTGGGTGGCTCTATGGTTTGGCGCCTGCCTTTGGCCCAGGGCCTGATCCTGGCGTCGCAGGATCGAGTCTCGTGTCGGGTTCCCCACAAGGAGCCTGCTTCTCCCTCTGCCTATGTCTCAGCCTCTCTCTCCTCTCTCTCTCTCTCTCTGTGTCTCTCATGAATAAATAAATTAAAACTTAAAAAAAAAATCTTAAAAAAAAAAAAGAAAACTAACAAGTCCTAAGTAGTCAAGCTTCCAGGGGATGGGGGCAGAGTCCCAGGGAGGCTGGGGACACCATTACCTGGGGATCCTGGGGTGGCTAGTTCAAAACCAAGCAGCCTCTTTCTCTCTCACTCCCGCCAGGGCAGAGGTGGGGTTTCTCCACACGCTACCCCTAGGGTGTGCATTCTCTCTATATTTATCTCTTGATCTCTCCATCTCTGGCTCAGAGATGGAGAGATCCATCCACATCCTCAGGTCAGAGAGGTCCAGTTCAGCTCGTTCTTCCCTCTCCTGTAACCCTGCTCGCTCAATCAGTTACCAAACTTTCCAGACTTTCCTAAGAGATTGATAAGGAATAAGCGCCTTAGTGGGTTTTTCTTGAGTGCTTGCCCCACAGAGGAGCCACCATTTAGAACCGGTTTTTTTCGAATCACAGTCCCAGTGCATCTGGTAGCCTCCTTTGCCTCTCAGCTTACTGTTTTGACAAAGTCGGACCTACAGAAGAGGTGAAAGAACTGTGCAGTGGCCACATGTCTGCCTAGCACCCAGATTCAGCTCTCCCTCACGTTGCACCACATTTGCCAACGCCTCTCTCTGCCCTGCCCTTGTATGTGAATGTCTTTGCTGAATCTTTTTTTTTAATTTTTTAATTTAATTTTATTTATTTATGATAGCCACACAGTGAGAGAGAGAGAGGCAGAGACATAAGCAGAGGGAGAAGCAGGCTCCATGCACCGGGAGCCCGACGTGGGATTCGATCCCGGGTCTCCAGGATCGTGCCCTGGGCCAAAGGCAGGCGCCAAACCGCTGCGCCACCCAGGGATCCCTGCTGAATCTTTTGAAAGCAAGTTGCAGACATCCTGACCCTTCACTCCTAAATACTTCATGTGCCTCCGAAGAATGGCATCCCCCCACATAAACACCCCTCATTATCACCCCCAAGGAAATTGGCCAGTGATTCAATCATGCCATCTCATGTACCGATTTCTCCAGCTGTGCCACAAATGTCTTTTGGGAACTTTCCCTGTTCTTGTCACCAATCCAGGATCCAGTTAAGGGTCACATGTTGCATTTGCTTACTGAGTCTCTTTGACAGCCCCATCCTCCCCAGGGCCCCCAAACCCTCACCTCTTTTTCTGTGTTCTGACCCCCTTGGAGAAGAGAGGGAAGGAAGGAAGGCTGGAAGGAAAAGTCTCAGACTGCAGTGCAATTCTCAGAAAATTTCAGCAAAACCAATGGGAGTCCTTGGGAGTGCCCTGTCTTTCATACACTGGCTAGAGGAGCCAGGGAATCTCATTGAATCACTGCCTTAGTGTTAAAGACCTGGGATGGATTTCTCAGCACAACTGTCTCCTCAATCAGGCTCCTGCCACTCAGAGAGACACATTATTGTGGCCACCACAAGGGTACTGCCTTAAAAAAAAAAAGTGGCGATTTTTATTTTATTTTACTTTATTTTTATTTTTTTAAGTTTATTTATTTATTATTCTTTTTTCTTTTTAAAGATTTTATTTATTTATTCATGAGAAACACAGAGAGAGAGAGAGAGAGAGAGAGGCAGAGACACAGGCAGAGGGAGAAGCAGGCTCCATGCAGGGAGCCCAATACAGGACTCAACCCAGGGACTCCAGGATCACACCCTGGGCCGAAGGCAGGCCCTAAACCGCTGAGCCACCCAGGCGTCCCATTTTTTAAGTCATCTCTATACACAGCGTGGAGCTCAAACTTACGACCCAGAAATCAAAAGAGTCGCATGCCCCACTCACTGAGCCAGCCAGGCACCCCTAAATCTTGGTGATTTTTTTTTTTAATTTTATTTATTTATTCATGAGAGACACACAGAGAGAGAGGCAGAGACACAGGCAGAGGGAGAAGCAGGCTTCATGCAGGGAGCCTGATGTGGGACTTGATCCAGGGTCTCCAGGATCATGCCCTGGGCTTAAGGCGGCGCTAAACCGCTGAGCCACCAGAGCTGCCCTTGGTGATTTTTTTTTTAAGATTTTTATTTATTTATTCATGAGAGACACACACAGAGAGAGAGGCACAGACACAGGCAGAGGGAGAAGCAGGCTCCATTTGGGGAGCCTGACGTGGGACTCGATACCCGGTCTCCAGAATCACACCCTGGGCTGAAGGCGGCACTACCGCTGAGCCACCTGGGCTGCCCAACCTTGGTGATTTTTTTTTTTTTTAAGATTTTATTTATTTATTCATGAGAGACAGAGAGAGAGAGAAAGAGAGAGAGAGAGAGGCAGAGGGAGAAGCAGGCTCCATGCAGGGAGCCCGACATGGGACCCGATCCCGGGTCTCCAGGATCACATCTTGGACAGAAGGCCGTGCCAAACAGCTGAGCCACCGGGGCTGCCCAACCTTGGTGATTTTTAAAAACCATTTTGAGACAGAATTATACGCACATACCGTATAATTGAACCATTTCAAGTGTACTGTTCACTGGATTTTAGTATGGCCACACCACAATCTAACTCTTTTTTGAAGATTTTAGGGATCCCTGGGTGGTGCAGCGGTTTGGCGCCTGCCTTTGGCCCAGGGCGCAATCCTGGAGACCTGGGATCGAATCCCACGTCGGGCTCCCGGTGCATGGAGCCTGCTTCTCCCTCTGCCTGTGTCTCTGCCTCTCTCTCTCTCTCTCTCTCTCACTGTGTGCCTATCATAAATAAATAAATAACTAATTAAAAAAATAAAGATTTTATTTATTTATTTGACGGAGAGAGGAGCAAGCAAGCACAAGCAGGGGAGCAATAGGAGAGGGAGCAGCAGGCAATAGGAGAGGGAGAAGCAGGCTCCCCTTGAGCAGGAAGCCCGGCATGAGACTTGATCCCAGAACCCCAGGATCATGACCTGAGCTGAAGGCAGATGCTTAACTGACTGAGCCACCCAGGTACCCCCCACCACAGTCTAACTTTAGAACATTTTCATTATGCCAAAAAAATATCCAGTAACTCTGTCTCTAGAGCTTTGCCTGTTTCATATAAATGGAATCATGTAGTGCTTGGCCTCATGTGGTTGGCTTCTTTTAGCAAAATGTTGTCAGGGGGGATCCCTGGGTGGCGCAGTGGTTTGGCGCCTGCCTTTGGCCCAGGGCGCGATCCTGGAGACCCGGGATCGAATCCCACGTCGGGCTCCCGGTGCATGGAGACTGCTTCTCCCCCTGCCTGTGTCTCTGCCTCTCTCTCTCTCTCTCTCTCTCTCTCTCTCGATCTTTCTGTGACTATCATAAATAAATAAAACGCATTAAAAAAAAAAACAGCATGAGGAATCTGGGCTGGTTAAGTTAAAAAAAAAATGTTGTCAGGGTGGTTCATCCATGTTACGGCAGGTGTTAGAAACTCATTCCCTTTTATTGCCAAATGACATTCCATCACATGGATTTACCACATTTTGTTGATCAATTGATGTCATCAACCAGCAAGGCTTTAGGTTGCTTCCACTTTAGGCTATTATGAATAATGCTGTAGGATCCCTGGGTGGCTCAGTGGTTTAGAGCCTGCCTTCTGCTCAAGGGTGTGACCCTGGAGTCCCTGGGTCGAGTCCTGTATCGGGCTCCCTGCATGGAGCCTGCTTCTCCCTCTGCCTGTGTCTCTGCCTCTCTCTGTGTCTCTCATGAATAAATAAATAAAATCTTAAAAAAATAATAATGCTCCTGTAAATGCACGTACAACTCTTTGTATGGACACATGTTTTTCTTTCTCTGGGGCACATACCTAGGAGGGGAGTTGCTGAGTCATATATTACATGTTTAACATTTGGAAGACCTGCCAGACTGTTGCAGAATAGTTGTGCCATTTTACCTTCCCAGAAGCAATGTCCCAGGATTCCAGTTTCTCAATGTCCCTGAAGCATCTTTAAATGTTTGTAATTCTCTGATTTTTGTATTTGTTTTGTTCGTTTTTTCCTGGTGCCCAAGTGTATTTAGTGTACCCTCTGGCAGTTGGGCCAAAGAAAGAGAAAGATGGCATTTGGGGGAGGGGTGGCAATGCAATTTATTTTTGGCATTTTGATCTTAAATGCAGCCACCTTGCTGAACTTTTTTGTTAGTTTTACTAGTTTGTGTATTTGTTTGAACTGCCCCTCCCACCCACTCAAGCTTTCTCCCCCTACCCAAATAAATAAAATCTTTAAAAAAATAAAACTAAAGGGAATTTGTTTTGCCATATAAGTTTCTAGTTGATAAACTTTATATATCCTTGAAGCACTTGTAATTATCCCTGGTATTTCTTTTTTTTTTAATTTTTTATTTATTTATGATAGTCACAGAGAGAGAAAGAGAGAGAGGCAGAGACACAGGCAGAGGGAGAAGCAGGCTCCATGCACCGGGAGCCCGACGTGGGATTCAATCCCGGGTCTCCAGGATCGTGCCCTGGGCCAAAGGCAGGCGCCAAACCGCTGCGCCACCCAGGGATCCCTATCCCTGGTATTTCTTGTAGCCATCCGAAATGCACTTGTTGCCATTTGCCCAATGACTAAGGATGTTGAGCATCTTTTCATATGCCTGTCAGTCATTTATATATCTCCTTTGGAGAAATTCAGATTTATGATTCACAAATATTTACTCCCATACTTTAGTCTTTTTTTAAGCATTTATTCATTTACTTGAGAGAGAGAGAGAGCAAGTGCAAGTGAGAGAGAGAGAGCACAAGTGGAGCCAGGGTCAGAAAGGGACAGAGGAAGAGGGAGAAGCAGATTCCCCATTGAGCAGGGAGCCCTACACGGGGCTCGATCCCAGGACCCCAGGATCATGACCTGAGCCCAAAGCAGAGGCTTATCTGGCTGAGCCTCCCAGGCACCCCCCTCCTTTTATCTTTTCATTTTCTTGGCAGTATCCTTTGAGGCACAAAAGTTTTTGATGTTGGTGAAGTCTGCTGTATCTGCTTTTTCCTTTTGTTGCTTATGCCTTTGGTGTTGTATCTAAGAAATTGTCTTCTAATGCAAGATCACAAAGATATACTCTTGTTTTCTTCTGGGAGTTTTATAGTTTTAGCTCTTGTATTTAGGTCCATGATCCACTTTGAGTGAGTTTTGTATATGGTATAAGGTAGGGGTCCAAAATCATTCTTCTGCCTGTGGATATCTTTTTTTTTTTTTAAGATTTTATTTATTTATTCATGAGAGACAGAAAGAGAGAGAGAGAGGCAGAGACATAAGCAGAGGGACCATTCAGGGACCCCGATGCGGGATTCGATCCTGGGACTCCAGGATCATGCCCTGAGCTGAAGGCAGGCACTAAACTGCTGAGCCACCCAGGGATCCCCTTTCCTTGGTTCCTATTGCTTTTCAGTAACCTTTGAAATTTTTTCAGTACATCCTCCAATGTTTTTGTTTCTTTTCAAAGCATTCACTTTTTAAGTGTGTCTTTTAAGTTTCTTTTAATTTATTATGCCCTGGACCTTTATCCCCATGTGCTTTATTTATCGAAGAAACCGTCATTTGTACACCACCTCTTCATGGTGTCATTTAACATGTTCTTTGGTCCCTTGTGTTTTAGTAATCCAGTGGCATGATCTGATTTAGATTTAATTTTAGCACAGGAATAATTTGCAAGAGGTGGGATCCCTGGGTGGCGCAGCGGTTTGGCGCCTGCCTTTGGCCCAGGGCGCGATCCTGGAGACCCGGGATCGAATCCCACATCGGGCTCCTGGTGCATGGAGCCTGCTTCTCCCTCTGCCTGTGTCTCCGCCTCTCTCTCTCTCTGTGTGTGTGACTATCATAAATAAAAAAAAAAAAAAAAAAATTTGCAAGAGGTATGTGTGTATGTGTGTGTGTTAGTGTGTGTTTCCAGAGTCAGAACATACTGTAGAGTTGACTCTCCCTGTGATGTTAGGGGCCATTCATGATCTTCACCTGAATCTTTTTTTTTTTTTTCATTAGAAGTAATTTACATATTGAAAGGGTCACTCTGGTTGCTGGGGGTTAGGAGGTTGTAGGTATGAAAGATAATCATGCAATAAAGCACTTGTCGCCATGCCTGGCACACAGTGACCACTCAATAAATATTAGCTGCTGCTGTTGTTGTTGTTGTTGTTGTTGTTGTTGTTGTTAGAGCTGTTTGTGGGGACCCAGAAGTCATTTTTTGGCCAGAGTGATCTCCACATTCTCCTCAGCCCCTGGAGGAGAAGCCGCCGGTGTCCCAAGGCTCTGGGAGGCATGTTCAGGAATGTGGCAGCCATCTCTTTGCACCTGATTGGGCCCCTCCAGAGAAAGAAGGCTGGAACTTCTCTCACTCGGTGCTTGCACCAGACTGTAAGTGCTCTAGCCCCATGTGCTTTGCTGCCTAAACACAGGGTCTCTGTGATCTGGCATGGTCCTGGCTTCAAAACTGTGCATGAGCCTCCTCTTTCAGGAAGCCTTCCCTGACTGTAGCCTAGATGAGAACCCTTCCTTGAGCTTGCCTCTAATGTAGAACTTGTAGCTCTGCATTTGAATGGTCTGCAGAGCGCTACTGCCTCCCCATCATCCTGTAAGCCTACCCCAGTGTTTGATACACAGTAGGTGCTCAATAGATGTTGTCTGAGGAATACATTATACACAAGTCCAAGAACAGGCACTGTTTCTTCATTTATGCAATTACTGTGTGACATACTTAAAGGTCACTCGTTTGAGTTCCCCAAATTTTGTGGCTCCCCCATTATTTTTACCTCCCTCCTATACTCATTCACCTCCATTCATCTCTTTTGTTGTCTCTTTTTTTTTTTAATTTTTTATTTATTTATGATAGTCACACACAGAGAGAGAGAGAGAGAGAGGCAGAGACATAGGCAGAGGGAGAAGCAGGCTCCATGCACCGGGAGCCCGACATGGGATTCGATCCCGGGTCTCCAGGATCGTGCCCTGGGCCAAAGGCAGGCGCCAAACCGCTGCGCCACCCAGGGATCCCTTGTTGTCTCTTTCTATATGCCTCTGTACCCCCTACTCCTTTTTTTTGTATCCCCTACTCCTTACTGCATCCCAACCTTCTCAAACTTCCCTCACTCCAATTTGTGTCTCCTACCTTCCCCCCCAACTCATTGCACTGTACATTTTTCAAGAGTTTATTTTTAAGTAATCTCTGCACCCGATGTGGGACTCAAACTCACAACCCCAAGATCAAATGTCACATGCTCTACCGATTGCGCCAGCCAAGCACGCCTCTATTTTTTAAAAATATGATGCATCCCCAATTCAAAAGTAATTCCTATAGCATTGAAACCATGATGCCATCAATGTAAGATGCATTGTTACTATATGAACTAGTAAGGGGCGGGGGGAATGTCAATTAACCTCCTGCTATAGATTCTGAGACACATCTGAATTCGGAGAATGTGCAAGGCAAAAAAAAAATGCACCTGTCAGAATCAGTCAAATATGGTGTGATCTCCATACAAAAAATTTGGAAGCATGGAATAGCACACACATGGGGCACCTGGTTGTATGCTCAGTTGGAAGAGCATACAACTTTTGATCTCAGGGTTATGAGTTCGAGCTCCACGTTGGGTGTAGACATCATTTAAATACATAGACTTAAAAAAGAAAAAGGCACACACATTAAATTAAATCACCTATAATTCCACAATAGAAAACGTATTACCAAAATCCATCTCTCATTTTCAAATAAAATTTTCCATCATGATCTCAAGCAGAGAGAACCTTTGTTAATATTTTGCTAGATTTCCCTTCCAAACTTTTTTTGTCTGCTCACGTATAGTCATAGAAAAATGTACAATGTATACACAAGTATATGTTCGGGTGCATTTTTTTACAAAACCTAATTATACTGTACATACTACTTTGTAGCCCGTTTTATTGATGTCGGCATATCACAATGATAAAAACTCTTCTAACAGGTGATTTTGGCTGGTTCAGTCAGTAGACCATGAGACTCTTGGTCTCAGGGTCCATGTGGGGTGTAAAATTTACTTTAAAAAAGCTATTTTTTAAAAGGGGGGGAGGGATTTCTCTCCTCTACAAAATGGGCCCAGCCAGATTGTTCCGAGTTTAGAGAGATTCCTACTTGGCTCAGCGGTTTAGCGCCTGCCTTTGGCCCAGGGCGGGATCCTGGAGACCCGGGATCGAGTCCCACATCGGGCTCCCTGCGTGGAGCCTGCTTCTCCCTCTGCCTGTGTCTCTGCCCCCCCCCCCCTGTCTCTCATGAATAAATAAATAAATTGAAAAAAATATATTGTTCTGAGTTTAGCAAGAGCGCCTGAGGGCAGTGTGCTGCCACCACGTTCTCCACGGTACCGCGGCTCTCTGCCTCCCCAGCCCGGCCCAACCTGGTCTGAGCCTCAGGGCTCGCGGAGCCGGGGCTGGCGGGCCGAGCAGGTGCAGCGCAGGGAAGGGGCGCGGCCGGGCGGCGAGGCGGGCTGAAGCCCCTCCCGCGCTCCAGTGCAGGCCGGCGTCTGTCGCTCAGGGGCTGTGGTCTCAGGAGTGGCGTCTCCACCTCTCTGACCTGCTGCTTGCTCTTTCTCCAGCTCACCATGGCCACGCGGCTGCAGGCTCGCAGGCTGGACGGGATTGACCACAACCCCTGGTGAGCTCCGCGGGGCCGGGTCGCGTGCGGGCGGGACGGGCTGGAGGTGCCTGGGTTTGCTGTCGCCCGGCGGCTCCCGGGGCTGCCACCGTGCCCGGACTGCGAGGTTTGCAGCCACAGCCTCAGAGAGGTGGGAGCAGAAGCAGCGGGCCTGGGCTGGAATCTCAGCGTCACCCCGCTTGGCCGAGGCGCGGGGGGGCCAGTGTCGCACCGGCTCTGAGCCTCGGCCACAGCTGCAAAATGAAGATACTTACATCTGCTTTGAAGGGCCTTGGGAGGATAGGGCGAAAGGCTGTATGAAAGCAGTGGCCATTACCTAGGCCCCAGGCTTTGGGCTTTCCAGGGACTATTTTATTTCACACTTAGTACAGAGTAATATAAGGTAAAATACAGGCAGCTCGGCACTGGACTTTTGCTGAGGTTAATTTCTTTTCTTTGTTTCTTGTTCTAAATATGAAAGAAGTGTGTGTCCATTGTTACTACTAATACAATGGATGCAGTGGGAAGGTGTGTAAGAAAAATGTGTAGATTTTTCCTAATCCCTCCCCACAACCTTTGGCCACCAGCATAGAGGCTCAGACTTATGACCAGGAGATCAACAAGAGACCAAGAGCTGCTTGCTCCACCCACCCAGCTATCCAGTCACCCCCCTACCCCCCTGTACTTTCAAAAAAAAGTTGCTAGCTCTTGTTTTTACAAAACATGGAGCTGTTTTTCTGTTGTTTCTTTTACTTTTTTTTTTTTTTTTTTTTTTTTAAGACAGAGCAGGTGTGCTTGTGAGGGAGGGGTGGGAAATGGGGGAAAGATGGGCAGTGAGAAGAGAGAGAAAGAATCTTAAACATGGGCAGCCCGGGTGGCTGAGCGGTTTAGCGCTGCCTTCAGCCCAGGGCGGGATCCTGGAGACCTGGGATCGAGTCCCACGTTGGGCTCCTTGCATGGAGCCTGCTTCTCCCTCTGCCTGTGTCTCTGCCCCTCTCTCTCTCTCTCTCTCTCTCTCTGTGTATCTCTCATGAATAAATAAATAAAATCTTAAAAAAAAAAAAAAGAATCTTAAACAGGCTCCATGCTCAGCACCCAGCACAGTGCAAGGCTCAATTTCACAATCCTGAGACTAGGTCCTGAGCCGAAACCAAGAGTTGAATGCTCAACAGACTGAGCCACCCAGGCTCCTCCCTCCACCCCCCATTTTTTTTTTCTTTCAAACTCCTCTCATGTACAAAACACATTGTGTTTTGCAAAGATCTTCCACCTGGTGCTCCATGGTGTTTGGGACAGAGGAGCCAGTCCCCAAACCCCTATAGTGTCTGACCGCCTTCTTGCTTGTACCACCTTCTGTCCTATGTGTGAGAGGGGCTGGGCAGCATCGTAGGCTATGGCAGATAAGGTAGAGTCCAACTCAGAGGGAGGAAATGACAAGAAGGCAGGCTGGGAGAGGCAGCAAGACTCTTGAGCCCACCACCCCATTTTACAGAAGGGAAGATTGACACCAGAAGAGGCCAAGTCTCCTGCAAAGGCAGGGCAGAGCAGAAACAGGCCTGGGGAGAATGTACAGGACATCTATCCTCTCAGGCCTGTTTCCCTGAAGAGGTAGTCACCAGCCGGGGCCAGAAGAAAGGTTGTTGGGGGGCCAGAAATGGCAAATGGGAGGGCTGGTGGGGGCCCCAGTCTGTCCAGGCTAATGGTCTAGAATCAAAGGCTGACTGGGCAGTGCACTGACTGGGAGTCCTTGGGTAGATCATTGCCAACCTCAGCTTTCCATCCCCATTGTGACTCAGGAATAGGACATGCCTCGTATGTATTGGAAGTTTATTGAGCACACATTTCAAACTCTGGTCAGTGAAATATCCACTTAGGAAGTCTCAACAAATATTTTTAAAGAATGGAGCAGGATAGGGGCACCTGGGGAGCTCAGTTGGTGGAGCATCTGGCTCCCGATCCCACCTCAGGTCTTGATCTCAGGGTGTGAGTTCAAATCCCACATTGGGCTCCATGTGGGGCATGGAGCCTACTTAAAAAAAAAAAAAAAATGGAGCCAGTGATGACGAAGAGGAGGACTAAACCCACCCTTCCATCCCTTTCAGGGCCCGTGGGTTATCTAGTTTTCTAGGCCAATAATAAAACAGTGTTTGGAATCGTTAAAAAAAAAAAAAAAGAATAGAGTAGGGTAGGGGCATCTGGTTGGCTCAGTATGAAGAGCATGGGACTCTGGATCTTGGGGTCATGAGTTAGAGCCCCACACCGGGTATAGAGATTACTTAAATAAGTAAAACTTTAAAAGAGGGTGGGGGGCACCTGAGTGGCTCAGTCAATTAGACGTCTGCCTTTGGTTCAGGTCATGATCTTAAGGTCCTGGGATCGAACACCCCATTGGGCTCCCTGCTCTGTGAAGAGTCTGCTTCTCCCTCTCCCTCTGCTCCTCCCCCCTGCTCATGCTGTCTCTTTCTCTCTCCCTCCCTCCCTCTTCCTCGCCCCTCTGTCCCCCACAAATAATTTATTTTTATTTTTTTAAGATTTTCTTTATTTATTCATGGGAGACACACAGAGAGAGGCAGAGACATAGGCTGAGGGAGAAGCAGGTTCCTCGCAGGGACCCTGATGTGGGACTCGATCCCGGACCCCTGGATCACGCCCTGAGCCAAAGGCAGACGCTCAACCGCTGAGCCACCCAGGCATCCCAATAATTTTTTTTTAATCTTAAAAAAAGAATAGGATAGGATAGGAAATTCTGTCATAGATCACGCCAGAAGGATAACATTGATTCCGTGTTTGTGCTCTATGAGGTTTGTGATGTGAAGATGATTTCCTATTGTGGATCATGGTTGGGAAGTTTGAAAACCCCTGGGCTGAGACACGGGATTGGCACAGTGCTTGGCCCAGGGAATCCCAAAGCAGGGACCAGTTTTGGCCCTCAAGCAGATCTCAGGCTGGGACAGATGCCAACTGTCTAGTTTTTCTGGAATGAGCCTGGTGCACTGTTCATCCTGCCCTGGAAACAGGTGTAAGTCCAGGTCAGGGTGGGCTGGTATCAATTCTCTATTTGTTGCTCAGGGTGGAGTGCACCAAAATGGCCAGCGAGTATGATGCCGTAAACTTGGGCCAAGGCTTCCCCGACTTCCCACCCCCAGACTTCGCACTTCAAGCCTTTCAGCTGGCTCTCAGCAGTGACTTCATGCTCAACCAGTACACCAAGGCGTTTGTGAGTTTCCCAGCCTCACCTGGGCCCTGGGACACAGGCCTCAAGGAGGCCCCGGGGGAGGAAGGGTCAAGCCGTTCTGAGCATCATGCCTACGTGGGTGTCAGGGTTCTGGGGCAAAGTCCTGAGAATTTAGTGTGGCTATGGTTCAGTATTCACTGAGTGTCTTCTCTGTTTCAGGCTCTGGGACAACTCATGGTCTGGGGAAAGATAGACAAAAAACTATGAGCTGGGAGCTCAGGGCCTAGGAGGAAAAGAAGGCAAAAAAACAAAACAAAACAAAACAAAACAAAACAAGGCAGTTGATATGCTGTAATAGGGGAGGATGGAATGCTGTGGAAGCAGGAAGAAGGGAATGAAATCTGGGGAGAACAGAGAAGGCTTCCTGGAGCAGGTGACACCTAAGCTGAGTCCTGAAAGACAAGCTGCTGACTGATCTGACTCTAATCCAAACTCTTTCTATAAAGGTCACAGGGTAAATATTTGCCAGTCCTTGGTTTAGTAAAGCAGCAAATGGTTCTTAAACTTTGGTATGCCTCAGAATTACCTGGGGGGAAATTCCCTCCAGTTCCACCATCCAGAGATAATTATGGCCAAGAGTTTGCTATTTGACTGAGCTCTTAGACTTTTAAACTTTTAACTTTTTATTTTGTTTTAAAGATTTTATTTTTATTTATTCATGAGAGACAGAGACACAGAGAGAGAGAGAGAGAGAGAGAGAGAGGCAGAGACACAGGCAGAGGGAGAAGCAGGCTCCATGCAGGGAGCCCGATGTGGGACTTGATCCTAGGACTCCAGGATCACACCCTGGGCCAAAGGCAGGCACTAAACCGCTGAGCCACCCAGGGATTCCCAACTTTTAACTTTTTAAAGTGCTTATTTGAACACACACACTCGCATATATGTAACATACGAGATTTGGGTTTTTTAACACAATTGGACTCATGAATAATGCTCTGTAACCTGATTATTTCACTAAACAGCATGTCATGGACAACTTTCCATGTCAGAACAGCCTCGTCCTTTTTAAGGGCCACCTAGTATTCCAATTGCATAGCTGTGCCATTGTTTCCTGAACCAGCCCTGCCCTAATGGCCCAATTTGGCTATCTCCCTATTAGAAACAATGGCACAGTGAATATTTCTGGATATATATCGTTGTACACACATGTAAGCGTTTCTCTCAGACAAATCCCTAGAAGTAAAACTAGAGAGTCAGAGAGTGTAAGAATTTATTTTTTTTATTTTTTTAAGATTTTATTTATTTATTCATGAGAGACACACATACAGAGAGAGAGAGAGAGAGAGTCAGAGACACAGGCAGAGGGAGAAGCAGGCTCCACGCAGGGAGCCCGATGTGGGACTCGATCCTGGGTCTCCAGGATCACACCCTAAGCCAAAGGCGGCGCTAAACCGCTGAGCCACCCAGGCTGCCCAGGGTGTAAGAATTTAAACCTGTGATGGATGTTGTCAAACTGCCTTCCAAAAAGGTTTACTCACATCCCCACCAACACACTAGTCTCATACTCTTGCCAACCACGGGCGGCATTATCAGTCTTTCATATTGATATTATATTCTTATAGCAATATTTCATTGTTACTTTTATTTGCTTTTTTTCTATCATTATCCTTTTCCTATGTGCATTGGGCATCGGTAATTTTTCTTTCAGGACTGGCTCCTTTTTTTTAGTTAAGTCTATATCTTTGTCTTCTTGTTTTTGTATACCTTTTTCTCTTAGTTTTGTCTTTTAACTTTGCCCATAGTATATTTTGCTGTACAGGAATTTTTAATTTTTACATGGTCAAGTCCAGTTGAGTGAATTATTTAGTGAAGTTCTAGACCTTGAGGTTTCAGTCATTTGGTTCAACCTGAGTGTTTTATAAATGTCCTCTGCAAACAGGCATATGAATCCAGTCTTCCTCTCAATGGGGTGCTTCCATAATAAAATCCTATTCCTGCACCTTAACTGTGCATGAGCTTGAGCAAGTCACTTCTTGTCTCTGGGTCTCTGTTTTTCTACCTGCCAAATGGTGGGGATCAAATAATACAGGTACTGCAAGGCTGCTGGGATGAGCAGATGGTACACATGTGCTTCTTAAACTAAGAGGGAGGTGGTTAAATTGTGGAGTGGAGTGGAGGCCTCCACCAAGGCATGTACTCTGTCCAGTTCTCCACTGAATCCCAGCCCTGGATGTTGGGCCTGCACAGAACAGGCCTGATGGCCAGTGCTGGTGGAGGAGATGAAAGAACTCACCCTGTAGGAGTGAACTTTGCCTCAGCCCTGCTGCTAGAGAGTGCTAGAACTGCCTGGATGCGGCTGAGCGGGAGGGTGGGTGCAAACTGAGCCAGGCAGGCGGCTGACCAGCTGACCGCTGCTGTCCTGACAGGGTTACCCACCTCTGACAAAAATCCTGGCAAGTTTCTTTGGGAAGCTGCTGGGACAGGAGATAGACCCACTCAAGAACGTGTTGGTGACCGTGGGTGCCTACGGGGCCCTGTTCACAGCCTTCCAGGCCCTGGTGGATGAAGGAGACGAGGTGAGGGAGCAAGGCTTGGGCTGGGTAGGGATGAGGGGCGAGGGGCAATGCTGATACTAGCTAATCTGGTCCTTCTGCTAGGTCATCATCATAGAGCCATTTTTTGACTGTTATGAACCCATGACGTTGATGGCAGGGGGTCACCCTGTGTTTGTGACCCTGAAGCCGGTAAGGATGCTGGTCGGGATGTTTGTAGGCAGAGGGGTCCAAGGAGTGTGTTGTGTTGGCCCTTGGGAGGTGGGAAAAAAGTAAGGAGGTAAAGGAGGCCAGTTTCTCCAGGGTGGGGAGGGATATCCAGACTCCCAGAGGAGAGAGGTTGGGGACAGATACCTATGAAGGAGGGCGAGATCCTTGGAGCTGAATGCCAGGTCTGTAATTAATTGCCATTCCCTCCCACCTCCTCTTACAGAGCCCCACCCAGGATGGGGAACTGGATTCCGCCAGCAACTGGCAGCTGGACCCCACAGAGCTGGCCAGCAAGTTTACTTCTCGTACCAAAGCCCTAATCCTCAACACACCCAACAACCCCGTGGGAAAGGTACCTGAGAGACCTCCTTCCAGGGACCCCTCCGGACTGGGTTCAAGTCCCTGCTGTGTTACTGATATGCTGCGTTGGGCCTCAGTTTCTTCATCTGTGAAATAGGAGGGCAACTTGTAATGAGCTCTGAGGACCGAGGCTCCCCAAGGTCCTGGGGACAGGGGCAGGAATCCCCAGGGAGGGTGTGAAAGGTATAAGTGCTGGTGGTGTAGCAGCCTGGGTGCCTCCCTGGCTCCCCCAAGACCCTGGGGTAACCTCACCTCTCAGATTGCCTTCTCATATGTAAATTGGTAATGTGAGAGACGTGATGCAGAAGAAACTCCAGTTATCCAACTGAGTGTCTTTCCTCTCACGTGACCACTGCACTTACAACACTCTGACCCTGGTGGTGGGACGTCCCACACCCAGTAATTCTGCAACACCAGCTGGGGTAATGTCAGATCCCATAGGCTAGGGCTCAGCTGCACAAGGCTGCCCACCCTTCAGATGCCAGTTCAGCTTGTCACCTGCGCTTCTGACCAATGGGCTATAAATTAGAGGTTCCCATCACCCCCTTGGGTTCTGTTAGTTGGCCATAATGGCTCACAGAACTCAGAAAACACTTACTTAGGCTTATCAGTTTATTAAAGGAGATGAGAAACTATACAGATGAGAAAGGACACAACGTCAGAGGAAGAGATACACACAGAGTGAGGTCTGAGAGGGTCCCAAGGAGCTATGGTGCATCACCCTCCCAGTATATGGATGTGTTCACCAATCTGGAAGCACCCCAAACACTGTACTATTGGTATTTTATGAAGGCTTCCTCTCATAGTCATGATCAATTATTATTTTTTAAAGATCTTATTTATTTATTTGACAGAGAGAGAGAGCATACAAGCAGGGGGAGGAGAGGAGGCAGAGGGAGAAGTAACCTCCCCAGTGAGCAGGGAGCCTGATGCACGGCTCAGTCCCAGGACCCTGGGATCACAGCCTGAGCTGAAGGCAGATGCTCAACCAACTGAGCCACCAGGTGCCCCACAATCAATTATTATTAACTCCATTTCCAGCCCTTCTGCTCTCTTTAGGATGAAGGTGGGGATGAAAATCCAAGCTTTTGATCATGGCTTAGGCATTCTGGTGACCAGCCCTGACCCTAGAGCCACCCAGGTGTCTACCCAGAGTCATCTCATTAGAACAAAACACATTTCTAGTGCTCTTATCACTTAGGAATTCGGTGAGAGTTTCAGGAGCCCTGTGTCAGGGTCAAAGACCAAATATTAGCACAAGAGATGCTCCTTGCTCCTTGTCACCACAAGGGTTTTAGGAGCTCTATGCCAGGAACTGGGTGCAGAGACCAATATATATATTTCGTATTATCTTGCAGCAGACCTCCCAGGGTCAGTGTTGCAAGGAATGATATCTGTTCATCTCTCTGAGAAGGCCTCTCTGTTTGGGGGTGGGCCCCACAGGTGTTCTCCAAGGCAGAGTTGGAGCTGGTGGCCAACCTGTGCCAGCAGCACGACGTGATATGCATCACCGATGAGGTCTACCAATGGCTGGTCTACGATGGTTACCAGCACACCAGCATTGGTGAGCCACGCCAGCCTGGGGGCCTCCATTCCCCTGGATATTTGTAGTGGGGCCTTGAGCCCAATCTGGGAGTCAGTGCAGGCCCCGTGATTGGATCTAGAGCCACACAGGTCGTGCGTGTGATCTGGGGCAGCGGCTTTACCTCTCTGAGAGCCGGAGAACACAATGGCACTGCTCCCAGGGTTCTCATGATGATGAGCCGAAATAAGCCCTGTAAATAGCTTAGCACAGAGCCCGGTCTAGAGGGTTAAGAGCCCGAGTGCCCACCGGGGCCCAGCTACTACCCCTCCCCTGCTCCTCACTTCCGTCTCAGTCACTATTCTCTTTGGCCTTGGGCAGCAAGCCTCCCTGGCATGTGGGAACGCACCCTGACCATTGGCAGCGCTGGGAAGAGTTTTAGCGCCACTGGCTGGAAGGTGAGTAGATGAGGGTTGGGGTACCACCTCCCCCCACGATCCTGGGCAGGCAAGGCTGCGCCAAGAATTAAGAAGGAGTATGGCCAAGTCCTGAAGGGCCTCACCCCCTCCCTGTGTTCCTGGTCCAGGTGGGCTGGGTCCTGGGCCCAGATAGCCTCGTGAAGCACCTGCGCACCGTGCACCAGAACTCTATCTATCACTGCCCCACGCAGGGCCAGGTGAGGAGAGGCAGGGGACCCCACTGTGGGGGGAGAGGCAATAACAGAGCCCCAGGGTCAGATCATCCCCCCCAACCTGTTTGTGCACCCTCTCCAACCCCCCCAGGCTGCAGTAGCCCAGAGCTTCCAACATGAGCAGCTGCACTTTGGCCAACCCAGCAGCTACTTTGTGCAGTTCCCACAAGCCATGCAGCGCTGTCGGGACCACATGATACGAAGCCTGCAGTCTGTAGGCCTGAAGCCCGTGATCCCCCAGGGCAGCTACTTCTTCATCGCAGACATCTCAGACTTCAGTGAGCAGAACTGACCAGGCTGGGCCGGGGATGGGGTGGGGGCTGGAGGCCACCCAGGGCTCAGCGTGGCTTCTGTCCCCAGAGAAGAAGATGCCTGACTTGCCTGGTGACAAGGATGAGCCTTACGACAGACGCTTCGTCAAGTGGATGATCAAGAACAAGGTGGGCCAGGCTCTGCCGGGGCCCCTGTGTGTTTTTTTACAGGCTGGGCACAAATCCAGCCCAGCGTCTGCCATCAGCCCTGGAACAGGGGTGCATCTCTGTCAAGGAATGGGGAGTCTGTCTGGAATTTGCCAAAAGCTGCTGGGGCAGGCTGGTAGGAATCCCTGCCCTCTCGGGTGCGGAGTTGATGCATTCAGCCTGAGCTCGTGCAGCTCTGAGCTCTGACCCTAAGGCTTATTCTTCTTGTCCTGTGCCCTGACCTGCCAGGTGGCACTCCCTGCTCGCAGCCTCCACCTCACCTCTGTTGTTGTTTTTTTTAAAGATTTTATTTATTTATTCATGAGAGAGGCAGAGGAAGAAGCAGGCTCCCTGCAGGGAGCCCGATGCAGGACTCCATCCCAGGACCCCAGGAGCATGATCTGAGCCAAAGGCAGCTGCTCAACCACTGAGCCACCCAGGCGTCCCTCCACCTCCCCTCTGTACGCAGGGAGGGCCTGGGAACCGAGCTCTGCCATTCTTTTCCCCTGACTTGGCCCAGCCCTGGGAGGTGCTGCATGGAAGCTAACTTCCCCTCCCCCAGCCCCTCGTGGGAAGCCCTCTGTCTGCCCCCCACCAGCCAAGGTCTGCCATGCTGTGGGGCTGTGTTGAGACGTGCACTTCTTCCTCCCCAGGGCTTGGCGGCCATTCCGACTTCCATCTTCTACAGCAGGCCACATCAGAAGCACTTTGACCACTATATCCGCTTCTGTTTTGTGAAGGTAAAGGACGGGTGTCCGAAGGGAGGGCGGGCCTCCTCCAGACCCCTGCAGCCTGTTGGTGGTGTGGGGAGAGGGGTAGGACCCATCTGTGTCCGCACAGGATGAGTCCACACTGCAGGCCATGGATGAGAAGCTGCAAAAATGGAAGGAAGAGCTCAGGCCCTGACGTCGCCTGCTCCACCCTGCCCCACCTGGTTCCTGCTTGCTCTTTATCTGGGTTTCAGCCATTCCCAGGTTGGGTGTAGATTGAGCCTGGGCCCCCTTCTCTGTGTCATGGGATGCCCCCTTTCATGGAAGAAAGGAAGAGCCCTCTTTCTTGGTCCTGGTGGATTCACGAGCACTTCCCACAGTGCCTATATTCCTGTCATGGTGGTGAGGTGGACCTGACCTGGGCCTCTCCCTGCTCCTCCCTAGATTGGGTCATAGTCTTGGGCCCCCTCCATATTCTCCCCAGACTTGCCTGGGACTCAACGGACAGAGTCCATCAGTGCACTGGTCTTGAGCCCCAGCCCTGCACTGGCCCCAGCGAAGGCTCCAGCATCCCTCCCTTTTCTTATCTAGTTCAATAACCTTGGGAAGTAGTAGTCTTTAGGCTTGAGTCCTCCAAGCTAGTACTCTTCACCCATAATAAAGTTTTAAGTTATTCCGGCTCTTATTTGCTCCTTCTCTCTGCTTCACGCCGTGGTGTTGATCACTGATGGGGACTTGGGCAGAGTGGGTGTGGAAGGCGCCTCTTTGGAGCTTAGACTCCAGCCCCTCTTTGTACAGATGTGTTTTGTGGAGTCAAACAGAGGCTTAGAAAAGGGCAGAGACTGGGGACTTGTCCGAAGTCACAGTTAGTGGG
Organism: Canis lupus familiaris; assembly: GCF_011100685.1. NCBI lineage: Eukaryota > Metazoa > Chordata > Mammalia > Carnivora > Canidae > Canis > Canis lupus. Next base: position 54,885,033 of record NC_049230.1, read on the forward strand.
AAAACGGGCTTAGAACTTAGGGCTCAGATGGGGGTCAGGGGGTGTCTCTGTAGCATGTGTACATGTGTATAGGAGATGGGGGGCCTCAGCTGAGTGTCTACACAGGCCTATCCCACAGGGGTTAGAGTGCAGGCCAGGAGGGCCAGGGAGTTTAGACAGAAGGGGAAGGAAGTAGCTCGTTGAATTGTGCACCCCCATGTGCCACAGGCCTACATGCCCACCATCTCGTTGAACAGCCCTCTGAGATGGGAGTTACTATCTGCGTTTTAACAGTGAGGAAGCCACTTTGGAGGTGATGTGACCTGGCAAGGGTAGAAATGGGTTTGTTCCCAGGGGTGGGCATCTCACTGGAAGGCAAAGATGTAGCTCCTAAATTCATCTGGAAGATGATGCTGGGAACTTGAAGTTGGATTACATTGCAGATCCATGTGCTTGCTCATATGATACATTTAATTGGGGGAGCCGGGGGTGCCTAGGTGGCTCAGTCGGTCAAGCATCTGCCTTTGTCTCAGGTCATGACCTCAGGGTCCTAGGTTCGAGCCCCCGACATCAGGCTCCCTGCTCAACAGGGAGTTTGCTTCTCCCCCTGCCTCTGCCCCTCATCACTGCTCATGTGTATTCTCTCTCTCTCAAATAAATAAATAAATAATTTAATAATAATAATAATTAGCTGATGGGAACATATAATCAAATGTATTTAGTGTTTGTTCCTGGTTCTTGGCACAGAGCTCCTAAAACCCTTGAAATTCCCTGAGAGCTAGGACTGTCTTTTGTATTCATAATAAGCCCCTTAGACTATGTCATTAGAGGGTCAGAGCTTCCAGTACCAACCCCAGGCCCTGATGGAGGGGAGAGAGACCAAACATTGAGTTCAGTTACTTAATTTGGCCAATGATTTAATCAGTCATGCGTAGGGAATAAAACCCCATCTAAAAACCCTGAATCTGAGGCTCAAGGAGCTTCCAAGTTGGTGAGCACATCCATATGCCGAGAGGGTGGTACATCAGGAGAAGGCACCTTCCTCTCCCAAACCCTTATTTTGTGAATCTCTTCCATGTGGCTGTTTCTGCGTTGTATCCTTTATGATGGGAATGTAAATACACCTTTCTGAGTGCTGTGAATCATTATATGGAATTATTGAACTCCAGGGGAATGCTGGAATTGCCCCAATATGTAGACACCCAGGCAGAACTGTGGGTAGCCTAGAGACCCCACTTGTTGGTGGCATTTGAAATGGGGGGCGATCTTATGGAACTGAGCCCTTAACCTATGGGATCTGCGCCAACTCTGAGTGCTTCTTGTTAGAATTGAAGTGTGGGATACCCATCTGGTATCGGAGAATTGCTTTTGCTTTGTTTCTTTGTTTTTTAATTTCTTAAAAGATTTTATTTATTAATTCATGGGAGAGAGAGAGAGAGAGAGAGAGAGAGAGGCAGAAACACAGGCAGAGGGAGAAGCATGCTCCATGCAGGGAGCTGGACGCAGGACCCGATCCTGGGTCTCCAGGATCACGCCCTGGGCGGAAGGCAGGCGCTAAACCACTGAGCCACCCAGGGATCCCCTTAATTTTTTTTTTAAGATTTTATTTATTTTTTCATTCATGAGAGACACACAGAGAGAGGCAGAGACACAGGCAGAGGGAGAAGCAGGCTCCGCACAGGGAGCCTGACATGGGACTTGATCCCGGGACTCCAGAATCATACCCTAGGCGGAAGGCAGGCGCTAAACCGCTGCGCCACCCAGGGATCCCCTGGAAAATTGCTTTTGGATCGCATTATGGGCTGTGGCTTAGCACACTTCCCTCTTTCCCCGTCCGAACCATGACTCGGTACTTATTCCCACAGTTCCAAAGTCAAGAAATAAAATACAAGCTCAGGGGATCCCTGGGTGGCGCAGCGGTTTAGCGCCTGCCTTTGGCCCAGGGCGCGATCCTGGAGACCCGGGATCGAATCCCACGTCGGGCTCCCGGTGCATGGAGCCTGCCTCTCCCTCTGCCTGTGTCTCTGCCTCTCTCTCTCTCTCTGTGACTATCATAAATAAATTTAAAAAATTTAAAAAACAAAACAAAATACAAGCTCAGAGGCTCAGCTTTGGAGTCCCTTGGCCAAGAGACACATAGCCTGATGGCAAGAAAGTCCCTGGTGGGATAACCCCATAGGTTTCATGGGATTCAATCCCCACTCCCACCCGCAAAGTTTCCATGTCTCCTGAACCAATCTAAAATCTGCCAATAACTCAAATAGAAGTTCCAGATCTTCAACTGAGTAACCTCAGCCAGCTTGAGAGGACAGATCTGCCTGAGATGTATAAATGATTTGACTTCTCTTTCAGAGGGGAGGGAGAGGCTGGGGAAATAAACACACCCCTTGGAATGTTAACACATACACTGAATTAGAAATCTCTCCCCAGGTATCTGGCTGTCTTAGTCGGTAGAGCATGTAGCTCTTGATCTTGGGGTTGAGTTCAAGCCCCACAATGGGCCAAGAGGTTACTTAAAATATATTTTTAAAAAAGAAAAAAAAGAATTTTTTCAATTAAAAAGTTTAAAAAAGGGGGCACCTGGTGGCTCAGTGGTTGAGTGTCTGCCTTTGGCTCAGATTGTGATCCCAGGGTCCTGGGATCGAGTCCTGCATCAGGCTCCCCAGAAGGAGCCTGTTTCTCCCTCTGCCTATGTCTCTGCCTCTCTCTCTGTGTCTCTCATGGCAAAAAAAAAAAAAAAAGAAGTTAAAAAAAAAAGAAATTAATCTCTCCTCTATTCAGTTGTAAGCTCCAAATCAATGTCTGCCTTTACTTACCATTGTGTCCCTGTTCCTGCCTCAAAATAGGCCCTGCTCAATAACTATTTGTTGATTGAATACTGACTAAATTTAAATATTTTTTTAAAGATTTCCTTTATTTATTTGAGAGAGTTCCCACTTGGGAGCAAGAACCAATGTGGGGGGCATAGGGAGAAGAAGAAGCAGACTTCTGGCTGAGCAGGGAACCAGACATGGACCCCTCCAGCACCCCAAGATCATGACCTGAGCCAAAGGAAAATGCTTAACCCACTGAGCCACCCAGGTGCCCCTCAAAATTATTAATATAAAATAAAATTATTTACATAAAAAAGCTTAGCTCATTCATGGCTGGCAGGAGTGTAGATGGTCTAGTCACATCAGAAGATAGCTTGGCAGTTTTTACAAACCTAAACATAGCCTTAACTGTCCTATCCAGCAATCTGGCTCCCAGGTATTTACCCAAGTGCTTTGAAAACTCCTGTCCACGCAAAAACCTGCATATGAATGTTTATAGCAGCTTTATTCATACATAACTGGAAGCAATCAAATATCCTTCAGAAGGTGACTGGATAAACAACAGGCATATCCATGCAATGGAATTGAGCAATAGAAATAAATGAGAATTATTAAGCCATGAGAAATCATGGAAGAAACTGAAATGCATATTGCTTAATGAAAATGTTTCTTAAAAGGCCACATACTTTCTAGGGCTCAGCTGGTAGAGCAAGCAACTCTTGATCTCAGAGTTGGGAGTTCACCCCCACCTTGGGTATAGAGCTTATTTAAAATAAATAATTAAAAATAAATAAAGTGGCTCAGTGGTTGAGCATCTACCTTCAGCTCAGGACGTGATTTTTTTTATTTTTTTTTTTTCTTTATGATAGTCACACAGAGAGAGAGGCAGAGACATAGGCAGAGGGAGAAGCAGGCTCCATGCACCGGGAGCCTGACATGGGATTCGATCCCAGGTCTCCAGGACTGCACCCTGGGCCAAAGGCAGGCGCTAAACCGCTGGGCCACCCAGGGATCCCCTCAGGATGTGATCTTGAGGTCCAGGATGGAGTCCTGCAGCCAGCTCCTTGCAGGGAGCCTGCTTCTCCCTCTGCCTATGTCTCTTCTCTCTCTGTGTCGCTCATGAATAAATAAAATAAAATTTTTTTAAAAAGAAGAGGGTAGGTGGAACACAGGATTTTTAGGGCAGTGGACATATTTTGTACCATAATGTAATGGTAGATACATGACATGTCTCTGCCCAGAGCTGTAGAATGTACAACACAAAGAGCGAATCCTAATGGAAACTATGAACTTTAGTTAATAATACTGTATCAATATTTGTTCATCAAGTATAGTAAACGTACACAGTGAAGCAAGGGATTAAGAGTAGGGAAAAATAAGTGGGGGAGAAGAGTTATATGGGAACTTTTGGTAAACCTAAATCTGCCCTTAAAAAAAATGTTGGGGCACCTGGATGGCTCAGTGCTTGAGCGTCTGCCTTTGGCTCAGGTCCTGATTCCGGGGTGCAGGGATCGAGTCCCGCATCGGGCTCCCCGCAGGGAGCCTGCTTCTCCTTCTGCCTACGTCTCTGCCTGCGTGTCTTTCACGAATAAATAAATAAAATCAGGGATCCCTGGGTGGCGCAGCGGTTTGGCGCCTGCATTTGGCCCAGGGCGCGATCCCGGAGACCCAGGATCGAATCCCACATCGGGCTCCCGGTGCATGGAGCCTGCTTCTCCCTCTGCCTGTGTCTCTGCCTCTCTCTCTCTCTCTGTGACTATCATAAATAAATAAAAAAAACTTAAAAAAAATAAATAAAATCTTTAAAAATAATCATAATAAATAAATAAAAGATAAAGTATGTTAATTAAAAGAAAGAGTAAATGAATGCATCTGTAAAAGAACTGGATTAAATTCTCTCCAAGATCATTTCCTTTTGGGCTACAGGGTCTCCACGTAGAATAAAATCGAGCTGAGCTTTAAGTGTCGCGCTCGTGCAGAAACGGAGCGCGGCTCTCCAGTCGTCCAAGGACCCAGGACAGCCCCGCACAAGCTGCCGCTCTGGACCCCCGAGGATGAGGACAGGACCCGCCCGCGTCACCTGCGCCCCCGCTTCCCGCGCGCGCGCACCGCCCCTAGACGCCTAGGCCACGCCCCCGCGCGCCACGGGCCCTCCGATTGGGCGGCTCAGAGGAGGTGTGGCCGGAAGGGGTGGGCCTGACTGGGAGGGCGTGGCCGACGGGGTGCGGCGAACATGGCGGAGCGCGCGAAGAAGCGACCCTGCGGCCCGGTAGGTGGCGGGAGGTGGGGTCCCGGGACGGGACTGGGGGTGGCGGCGCGAGGACGAGCCGCGAGGGGGCCCGTGGAGGGGCCGGGCTGCGCCTCCTGCTCCCTGCTTGTCGCTGATCCGAGGCCGGGAGCGCCGAGGGGCTGCATGTTCGTGGCCGCGTGCGCCCCTGTGAAAACCGGGGTGTGGGTGCCGGGGTCCCAGCCAGGGCCAGCTCAGCGTCAGGCACATTGCTGGAGCCCCTTGCGGCTCCTCTGACCCGGGCGTGGATTCAGGAGGTGGGATCCTGCCCGCCATCTCGAGCCCTTTCGTGGCGTATCTCTTCGGACTCCCAGGGCGACAGTGGGAAGGTCCTCTCCCCCTGAGCTTCAGTTTTCTCCTCTCTCCCGTTAGATTTCATTCAGCAGCTTACCGCTTGATGTAGTAAGTGCTCACTATGTGCCAGACCCGGTCCTGGGCACTGTAGCATGGCAGGTCGTCGCCTTCCCACGTTCTCCCAGCCGTGGCAGTATGGGGGGTTCCCTGGTTTCCTCACCACCCCCATTTATAGGCAGGGGACAGCTGCCAAGCAGGAAGTGGGACCCACTCACAGCCTCACACCTACCTATACCTGTTTCCATTGCTACTCTAGGGTGAACATGGCCAAAGAGTCGAATGGCGAAAATGGAAGCAGCAGAGTAAGTAAGGGTCTGGAGGGGAGGGGATCTATTCAGCCTTGCGGGAGGCCACTCTAGCAGTGCACTGCTGAGCCTTGGGGAGAGCCTCCAGGTTTGTCCCTCTGGGCCCCACAGCGCCCAAAATGGAAAAGAAGGGGCCATGGAGCCTCCTCGGGCTCCTCACTAAGGTCCAAGCTGACCCTACTTGGGAGGGCACCCTCTCCTGGACTGGTCCATATCCCTCCCCTTCCAAGTCCCTCTCCACTCCACCAATCCAGAGGTTCTCTTATCCAGAGAAAGAAGAGAAAAAGAAGTGGAAGGATCTCAAGCTGATGAAGAAACTGGAGCGGCAGCAGGCACAGGAGGAACAGGCAAAGCTCCAGCAGGAAGAAGAGGCAGCTGCACAGAGGGAGGACCAGGGTGAGCAGGCTGGGTCCTGGGCAGGGACGAGCATGTCATATCTGGAAGGGACCTTAGAGACAAGTGGGTCCAGACATCTTGTCCTGATGGAGAAATTGAGGCCCAGAGAATGGGAAAACTGAGTCCTAACCTCCTACATAGGTAGATTTCAGTCCTTTGAAGCATAAGCATCACATATCATAACTTTATACCTTCACTCATCATCATAATGATAGTTATTTTTTTACCTCTTTATTGAGCACTTTCTGTGTGCTTTAGTCTAGTTTTTCATTTACTTTTTAAATTTTTATTTATTTCTTTAAGGAAGCACTACACCCAACTTGGGCTTGAACTCACAACCTTGAGATCAAGAGTTGCATCATCTTCTACCGACTAAGCCAGCCAGGCGCCCCTTATTTTGATAATAAGAATTTGTATTTTTTTTCTCATTAAATAATACCTGTTCAAAATAATCCCCCTCTCAAAATACAGAAAACTCTAAAGAAAAATCCCAGCAAACACTGCAGTGAAAGTTTCGCCAGATGTTTAGAGGGTATATAGATACAGTTTTACAAAACTGAGACCCAAACCTTAGAAAGGGTTAGGGTGTCATAACGTACCCTCTAAGCCCATTGGTTACCAGTGATGATGGTGACAATGGGGACAGAAACTGAGCATGTCAGCTGTTTCAGCTAGGAGGGAAGTCCTTCATGGGTGCTCCCTTATGTGGCTCCCTTTGGGTGACTCTGGGAGGGAGAATATGGTGGCCCCTCTGGAGCTAGACAGCCTGAACCCATATCTCAGCTGTCTTGCCTTCTGTGTGACCTTGGGCCACGTGTTTGATCTTTCGGGGGTCACAGGTTCCCCACATCTTGATGGAGATCACTGTAATACTTCTTAGGGTTATGGTGTAAATGCACACATAAAAGGCCCTAATAATATTAGCTCGCTTTATTATCCCCATTTGACAGCTGGAGAACTGAGGCAGTAAGGGGCAGAGCCAGTGTATAAATTTAGGCCAGTGCCTCTAACCACCTCTAGCCTTGCCCAGGGATGTGCCCTGCTCATGAGAGCCTCGGGGACCAGTGGGTATATTTTCCTTCAGGGTAGACTGAGGCCTGGAAAGGGGAGTTGGATCTATTTTGCTGGCCTCAAAATTCCTCCCAGAGGGAAAATTCTCTAACTCTGGGATTGGGGGAGGGGGTATATGTGGGAAGCACCACCCTAGCCTCTTGGAATGACCATGAATGCCCCTCCCCTGTCCAGGTCGGCCCTACACCCTGAGTGTAGCCCTTCCAGGTTCTATCCTGGACAATGCCCAGTCACCAGAGCTTCGCACCTACCTGGCTGGCCAGATTGCCAGAGCCTGCACCATCTTCTGTGTGGATGAGATTGTGGTGTTCGATGAAGAAGGCCAAGATGTCAAGTGAGGGGCCATCTGACAGGGCATCGGGGCTCAGAGAGGAGGGAGGGACTGCCAGCATTGACTTTGCTTCATCCTTTTCACTGCCTACTTGCCTGAGCTGAGACTGCTGCCTGAAATGTCCCCAGTATATCTGGTGGGAGGAGTCACAAAGCAGGGGCACTGCAGAGGTCAGATTGGGTGGAGGAGCTCTCGAAGGAAGCACAGTAGATTCTGGAAGCCCTGTCTTTCTCTCTCCAGGACTGTGGAGGGAGAATTCAGGGGAGTTGGCAAGAAGGGACAGGCATGCGTACAGCTGGCCCGGATCCTGCAGTACCTGGAGTGTCCACAGTAAGGGGGTGAAGGGCAGACTTCCCTAAAAATGATGTGGAGGAGGGGGGTAGTCCAGGTGCTAGGTCAGGCAGGAGGTAGCCTCCCCTGGGAATTTCCTGAGATCCGTGTTCTTTACTAGGTACCTAAGAAAGGCATTCTTCCCCAAGCATCAGGATCTCCAGTTTGCAGGTAAGGCTAGAGGGGGTGCTGACCCCCATTTTTCATGGATCATTCCCCCCAGACCCTGAGAAATTGCTGTGCAGCTGAGAAAACAGGCCCAAGCAGGGCAAGGCCTGTGCCTGGTGGCAAGCAGCAGATCTGTGGCAGCCCTGGAACTTGGGCCAGGCCTCCAAGGTTCCTGCCATACTACCATGTGCTTTTGCACCTCCCTCCCCACAGGGCTTCTGAACCCCTTGGACAGCCCTCACCACATGCGTCAGGATGAGGAATCTGAGTTCAGAGAAGGCATTGTTGTCGACCGGCCCACCCGGCCAGGCCATGGGTCCTTTGTCAACTGTGGCATGAAGAAGGTAGGAATTGGAAGAGTGGGTTGGGACACAAATTGCAGACACACCCTGACCGTGGAAAGCCGGCAAGGTCATGTGAATGGGGAGCCCTCAACCCAGGCATCTGTGCCTGCAGTTCCCCCACTGATGTAGATTCAGGCCAGAGAAGCTCCTAAGACAGGGCTCAGTAGATAAAGCCAGGAGCAAATTTACTCTCTTAAAAAGTAAATGAAAAAAAAAAAAAAAGTAAATGAACAGGGAGGCCTGGGTGGCTCAAGGTATGATCCCAGAGTCCCTGGATCAAATCCTGTATTGGGCTCTTTTCATGGAGCCTGCTTCTCTTCCCTCTTCCTATATCTCTGCATTCTCTCTGTGTGTCTCTCATGAATAAATAAATAAGATCTTTAAAAAAAAAAAAAAAAAGCAAATGAACAGAAGGTAATCCTCATGCTCAAATCCAGTCCAACCCAACCACAACCCTACAAAAAACAAGTTCAGAATCCTTCTGGGGCAGCTCCAGCAGGATGCAAAGCCATGCTGGGATTGGCACATCCGCCACCTGGTTACTCTCAAGTCTTCTGGAGTCAGAGACAGAAACTCTTCAGTGTGTAGGGTCCTCTCCTCTCAAAAACTGCAGATCAGAAATGACCGGCTAAATGCACACCAGGGTGACCCAGACCCAGACAAAAGGAGAAAACTGGAGAAACCTCAAAAGGAAAAGAGTGTGTGTATCAGGGCACCTGGGTGGTGGTCTCCCTGTTCAGGGGGAAGTCTGCTTATTCCTCTCCCTCTGTCTCTCTCCCTCCCCCTGCTTGCACTCTCTCTTCTCTCTTAAATGAATAAATAAAACCTTAAAAAAAAAAAAAAAAAGGTACCCTATCCTGAATTCAGAGTTGGCACAAACATGGACATTGGTTGTCATTTGTCACAGCTTGCACTGACCACATGCTGGGCCCTGGGCAGTGTAACAGGAGCTATTTATGGAGAGTTTCCTGTTTGACAGAGGAGGGAACCAAGGCTGGGAGAAGGTTACATGGCCCGCCGAAACTGCTGTAGCTAGGAAGTGGCACAGCCACATCTGTTCAAAACGTAGAAGATTAGGATTTCATCTCGCAAAATACTTTCTGCTCTGTGCCAGGCCCAGAGTGTTCATCTTTACCCAGTGTCCTGTGGTGGTTGTTTTGCACAAATGGTCTCTCACTCTTTTTTTTTTTTTTTTTTTTTTTTAAGATTTGTTTATTTGAAGCCATCTGGGTGGCTCTGTCAGTGAAGCATCTGCCTTCAACTCAGGTCATGATCCCAGGGTCCTGGGATCGAGCCCCACGTCTATCTCCCCGCTCAGTGGGGAGCTGGCTTCTCTCTCCCCCTGCCTGTGCTCTCTCTTACTCTGCTCTTTCTCTCAAATAAAAAATAAAATCTTTTTTTTTTAAAAGACCCCATTGAATGCAGAACCCAAAGTGGGGCTCGATCCAAAGACCCTGGGGTCTTGACCTGAGCCGAAATCCAGTCAGCTGCTTAACTGACTGAGCCACCCAGGTGCCCCACGAATGGTCTCTTGAGAGCAATTCTGGCCCAGGTGCCAGAGAAAGGGGACAGAGGTTGACCTGGACCCCTCAGGAACCGACTACCCCCTCCCCTGGCATCTGGGAGAGCAGTGACCCCTGCTGGCCCTTTGGGGGAACAGCACCCATTTCTCCTGGTTCTCCCCAGGAGGTGAAGATTGACAAGAACTTGGAGCCTGGACTTCGTGTGACAGTTCAGCTGAACCAGAAGCAGCTCCCAGGTATCTGGAAACTTCCCAGCCTGGCCATCCTGAGGGCTCAGAGCCATCTCCTGCTACCTCGTTGTCCCTCACCCCATCTTCACAGCCTCCATGCTTCCTCTCCAGAAAGCAAGACCTACCGGGGAAAGGTTGTGTCATCACAGGACCCTCGCACCAAAGCCGGTCTCTACTGGGGCTACACGGTCCGGCTGGCCTCCTGCCTCAGTAAGGACAGAGCTTCCTCCTCTGAATGGCTGACCTCCGTCTGGGAGGCCACAGAGAACTTTGCTTGACCCAAAAGGCAGACCATAGTCCTTGCCCTGCCACCATGCTGTGTGTCCTTAGGCAAATGCCTTTCCTTCTCTGGGCTTTGGGCTCCCTGACTGCACTGCCTGGAATTCTGTGAAGGACCTCTGAGGAAAAGGATTGTGGTTCATTATTCATGTCTGCTGTGAGGTTGGGAATAGGACAAAAGGACTAGATAGGTCAAAGGTGCCCTGTGAGTCCTCAGAGCTCCTCCCTACCCACCATCCACTTGGTTTCCCCAGGCTAGCACAGGTGTGCTTTCTCCCTGCTCAGTCCCGGGCTTGCCAGGAACTGGGGGGGGGAGGGGGGCGGCTGGGCGCCACTGCCTTACCTGAATCCCCTTCTCCACCCTGCCCTCATATATGTACACATGCAGCCAAGTGGCTGTGGCATTGAAGCAGGACCCCCAGTGAACTGGTCTCTCCCCCAGGTGCCGTGTTTGCTGAGGCCCCCTTCCAGGACGGGTATGACCTGACCATTGGGACATCAGAGAGAGGCTCGGATGTGACCTCCGCCCAGCTTCCTAGCTTCCGGTGGGTACAGCCTGGGGCAGGGGCTGGGGAAGGAGGAATGCAGCCGGAAACCTGTCTGCTGGAGCAGAGCTGTACAGACTGGGCCCCTACTGTGTGGGGGGCAGGGAGCTCTGGGAAGCTGCCTTCAGTGTGGCCGTGGTACACAGTGACTGATCCCTCCTGTGGGTACCAGGCATGCTCTTGTGGTGTTCGGGGGCCTCCAGGGCCTGGAAGCTGGAGTGGATGCTGACCCCAACCTAGAGGTGGCTGAACCCAGTGTCCTCTTCGATCTGTACGTCAACACCTGCCCTAGCCAGGGCAGCCGCACCATCCGCACCGAGGTGAGCCTGCTGCCTCTCAGCTCCAGCCTCAGGCTGTTCTCAGGTTGCTGCCAGCCAGAGATCCTGTCTGAGCTGTCCAAGCACCTCTGCCCAAGGCTGACTTGAGCCAGCCTTCTCTGAAGATGGTTTCCTTACAGCCTTGGCCTCTCACCACAGCAGATTCCAGCAGGAACTTGGGATGAGTGAGCTGAGACTTAAGACTCCTGGGTGCTGGTGCCCATCCAGCTGTTCCCAGGCTGGGTGGCCCAGGAGACCCTGGGCAACCAGGCTCTGGGCCTCGGTTTCCTCAGCTGTACACTCAATGTTCCACTTCCTTACATGGGACAGTGTTGGGCAGGGCAGCCTTCCCTAACTGTGCCTCGCTGGCATCTCAGTCCTGTGGGGGGCAGTATGCAGCCAGCTCTGGGAGCCTCAGCCCTGGGCACCCATGGAACCCATAGACCTTCTTCTGAGGTCTGCATGCTAGAGGCACATGGCTTCCAGTAGTCTCAGAGTGGTGCCTACGCAGGTGGGCTGCCCTAGTCTGTCCAGGAGGGCCCTACAGGGGCCACACCCTCCTAGCCAGAAGCCCTGCACCCACCCTGTCCTGGGGGCTGAGAACACCCCTAATCCTGACCCTGAGCCTGGGAGGCAGGGATGATCATGAGCACATTTTACAGAGAGGAGAGGCAAGGCCCTTCCCCAGCAGGGCACACAGCCAGGATGGGGCTGAGCCTGTTCTTAACATCCTTGGTGCTCTGTGGAGGGCACCAAGCCCCTGGGAGTGGGTCCTGGGTGGTGGAGCCCCATAAGGTGAGGAGCTGTGCACCTGCCGGTCTCCCAGGCCCCAGCCCACTGCTGCACTTCCCCTCCAGGAAGCCATCCTCATCTCCCTGGCCACCCTGCAGGCTGGCCTCAGCCAGGCGGGTGCCCGGGCCAGCTGAAGGTCCTGTAGGGCCAAAGACAGCGAAGCAGCAGCAGAGAAACCAGAGGTTCCTGAGGGTCCCCCAGGACAGACGCAGCCAAGACTTGTCTCCAGAAATCACCACCTTTTTAATGCGACCCAGCCCCTACAGTCTGGCAGGGTGACACCTTCACTTGCTGCCTGCAGTGATGGCCTGGAGGCTGCCTGTCCGTGCCAGGATATTGGGTACGAAGAGCAGCCCCGAGGCCCGCTCGATGCTTTCAATGGGCACGAGGAAGCGCTCCAGTGGGACTGCCTCATCCACCGGAGCATTGGGCATCACGTAGGAGCGGAGTTCGATTTGCCCGCCAGCCGCCTCCAGGATTAGGACTTTGAAGAAGTGGGTGGGCACCGCCACGTGGTTCTTGCCAATGACCTGATACTTCACGTAGGACTTGCCGTCGGCCTCCGTCCTGCAGACAGACCCAGGGCTGTGCCTCCAGGAAGCCTTCCCTGACCTGACTTCCAACCTATGTCAGCCTGTAGGACTGCCACCCTCTTGCGAGGCTTCTGGGCTCTTCTGGGCTCCCCCAGGAGGCTGGGAGCCCCCTGCAGGGTAGACATTCCCTTACCCTGTTTTCCTCAGGCCTACTGGGCCAAGCAAGGGTGGGTGGTGGCAATAAATGCTGCTGAGAGATTCAGGCCTTGTGGGCATTCACCTTCATTCGCACAGACGCATGATCACTGGCCACCTCCCCTGTGGTGAGGGAGCTTCAAGAGGCTAAGGCACATGACCCAGAATTCCCAGTGCCATCACAGGGCCTGGGGTCCAGAACACAGGATGAGGGACTTCCAGTCTTCCCCTCAGCAGGGTCTACTCCATTCCAACAGTCCATAGGAGGCACCTGCTGATTATCAGTGCCTCGGCTGGCCCATCCTAAGCACTCACTACAATGACCTCCAGCACCCCACTTTACCCCTAAGCAACCACGAGGTAGGTAGTAAGTAGCTGTTATCCCCATTTTACAGGAGAGAATATGGAGGTCATTTGCCCATGGCATCCAGAGACCAGGTGGTAGGGCCTAGGTTCTCTCTCAGACCTGTGGACTCCAGAGCCAGCGGCTTCCCCACAACCCTTTGCCTCCCTGATCTCAGTCTTCATTGGGCCAGAAAAATCACTGAGCATGCCCAGGGGAGCTCGGTCCCTTCTACCTGGGAGGCAGGGCTGCCGAGAGACAAGAGTGAAGGCTCAGGGTTGAGGAGGTGGAGGTCACACCGTGGCTCCAGGAGAAGGGTGAGGAGGGTTGCTCCAAGCAGAGCAGACAAGGCAAGAGCCTGGTGCTAGCTAGGCTTTTCTATCTGGACAGAAACAGAGTCAGGTGTATGTGGCAAGAAGTGAGAAAAGAGAGGAGCAGAGACATGTTTGGGGCCTGGTGCTGGGGGCAGGAGAGACGATCCAGGTGGGTACCCCACAGGTCTCGCTACAGTCCTGGAATTAGGGGGCCTGAAGCACAGAACAGACAGACATGCCAAGAAACCAGATGACATGACCTGGCACTGCATGAGGACCCAGAGGTTGAGGCAGGCCTGGATGCTGTGAGTGGCAGGAGGGCCTCTACTGTATGGGAGAGACCCTGGCATCCCGGGGCCCCCCAGTTCGAGCCTTACCTGGGCAGGAAGAGCGGCCCTGTGCATACATAGACATTTTGGTAGGTGCGGGTCAAGCTGCGGCTGTACTTCTCCAGGTTGTTCCAAGCATTCTGGTTGAGGTGGGGCACCTGGTTGGAGAGGTGGGGCTCAGGGAGACTGGCTGGGGCCCTTCCCCTGTTGTCACATGGGCAGGAACTGGCACCAAATGGGGACAGTCCAATGGGGAAAGGGGTGGGCAAGCATGGGGTGGGCAAGTGTGCTGAGGTAACAGGTTCAAGGAGGGAGACGCCTTTAGGCCACCTGGCCATGAGGGTGGAGCCAGAAACCGTTTCTCACCCCCAAAGAGCCACACTGAGGAAAAGGGGCAGTTCTCCTCTTCAGAGAGAGAAACAAGCCTCTCCTCCTGAGCCCCCCTCCCCCCATGCCCAGGAGCTCTTGGGAAGGCCAGCTCTCTAGCCCTACCCTCTCCTTTCCTTTCTAGATCTGAAGCACATGCAGAGCCCAGCTGGGGCTGCTCCTGACTTCCCGCTCTTGAGCATTCATTCCAGTGTCTGGTCAAGTGGGCAGGCAACTGCAGCACTTGGAGAGCAGAAGTCCTAGGAGCCTCGTACCCCATTAGCTTCACCCGGAGCCCAGGGGGCAAGTCTCCAGGCCCTGCTCCGCGGAGGGCACACAGTGATGGCTACCAGCGGACTTTGCAAGTTACTTTCCTTTGGCTCCTGGGAGGCAGGCAGAGTATGGACAATGGCTGAAAGCTCAAGGTCCTCTAGACCGACTGCCTGGGTCTCCTGCTGTGTGACAATGGGCCAGTCACTTGGCCTCCCTGCCTCAGTTCCTTCTTTACAGCTAGCATGCATGCATGCTGAGTGCGTCCGGCCAGGAAGCGAGCTCGGTACTTTATGTGTACATCGTCTTCTTTCTCCGCGCTACTGCGAGGAAACAAGCTCAGGGAGGTGCCCAGAGGCGCACAGTAGAGGTCGGACTGCAGGCGGGTGTTGGGTGCCCCGTGCAGTGTACCTCCCGCCCGGCGCGCGGGGTGAGCAGCCAGGCACCTGACCCGGCGCCCGCACTCGGCAGCTTCGCAGCCGAGGTTCGGAGAGGCTCAGGGGGGCGAGCGCGGGCGCTACCTGCGGCGCGACGTTGCTCAGGTAGAAGGTGTCCTCCATGGCCTTCTGGCTCCAGCGGTGGTTGGCGGCGGCGGCGAGGTGGCCGCGGTCAAAGCCGCTGCCGCGGTAGTCGGCGTTGGTGGCGCGGTGGTACGCGTGCACCGAGTCGTCCTCGCGGAAGTCGCACGAGCGGCGGTCGCCGTCCCCGCGGAGCCGCTCCGGCCGCAGCTGCTCCACCACCCAGAGCGCGCCGCGGGTGCGCGGATCGTAGCACAGCACGTACGACTCGCGGCTCTTGAGCTGCGCCAGCCCCGGCAGCCCGTACTTGGCCAGCTCGCTCGCGCCCGCCGGGGCCCCGGGCTTCGCGGGCACCTCGGGCAGCTCGGCCGCCGCGGCCACGGGCAGCACGGGCAGCCGGCCCAGCAGCCCCGGCGCCGCCCGCGCGTCCGCCCTCCGCCGCCGCCAGCCCTCGGCCGCCGCGCCCAGCCCCGCGCCCAGCGCCAGGGTCAGGGCGGCCCGCAGCGCCCGCATGGCGGGGAGCCTGGCCCGAGCGCCGGTGGAGCGCAGTCGCCGACGCCTGGGGGCCGCCGCGACCTTCGAGGCTCTTAAAGGGGCTGCGCGGGACTGCGGGGCCCACCGCGGGGAGGGGGTCGGGGAGGGGCGTGAGAGCGGGGGATGCCCGCCGCTTCTACTCACAGGCGCTTCGGGGAACTGGGGAGCCCAACGGAGGGTGAGGCCTGGCGCCGAGCTGACGTCCCGGCGCCCTTGCTTTGCCCTTTTAAGACGCGCGGAAGGGGGGGGGGGAGGGCGTGCCACCTCCCCGGCTCGTGATTGGCCGCCGCCGCCCAGCCCCGCCCTCCGCCCAGCCCCCTCGGGCAGCAGGAGGCCCCTCCGCGGGTGGTAGGAGCTCCAGCTTCAGGAGCGCCAAGTGTTAGGTACTGAACTACCATTTCCAGTACTAGACTTAATCTTTAAAAGAGCCTTGAGACGGAGTCTCTAGTTGGCAGAACAAGGAAACAAGGACAAGACCCCAGGTCTGCCTGACACCAAAATCCACCCCCCCTAACATTACAAAGTTAAGTCAAAAGTTCTAGGACACTGGCAAATGTTTTAACAAGCGGCAAGAGGACAGCGTAGGGGCTGATGCTCACTGCTGGTTGGAAGAAAAACTGGCACGATTCTAGAAGGCAGTTTGGCAGTATATATAAAAGTCTTAAAAAGGTTCATACTTCTCAATCCACTTAGAGGACTGAGCTGGGGAAATGAATCTGGAATGCAAGGATCTTGAACAGAAACCCTTCTCCACAGTATTATTACTCATAATGAAGGCTGAAATAACCAAAATAGTCCAAGATAGGGGCTGGACTCAGACGTTTTTAGCATGTGTGAATTCTATATAGCACATAAATATATTTTAAATCATACAGCAACTTGCTTACCACCTAAGGGAGGGAAGAGACAGTACACAAACTGTATCAAGAAAATGACAACGATGTAGCAAAAACTAACGTGTTCTTGGTGATTTTCTTTAGATTGTGGGTAGTATGCATTTTATTTACTTGAATTCTCAGTTTCGTCAATCTCAAAAACAACTTGCTGTGTAATCAAGTGCATAGCACCTCTGTCCCAAGCTCACTGGCCTTTGGCCTCCAGCTGCAAACTGCAGTGGTTGAATGAGAAGACTTGAACAGGCTCTTCCAAAAAGAATTTCCTGACCTTCTTTGCCGAGTCTCAGAGCCTCCTGACTCCATCCCTACTCAAACTTTCCCTCCTCTAAGGTCTCAAAAGGTTTCAGCCCATCACAGCACCAATGCCCATTGCAAAGAACACATGATTTATTAAAGACAACTTGTCATCAACAGCATTGATTCAAGGAATAAAACTAATGAACAATAGCAGACTCACATTCTGACTCGAGAGTGAGACCTGCTGAGTTCGTACAGCCCAACCTATAAGTGTCCAAAGTCCTGGGGGCAGCTTCCCAACTGGGAAGCCTCAGGCCCTCTGGTTCTCAGGGCACTCCCTGGAGAATCTCAGGAGGGGGAATCCCCAAGGGTCCGTCCTTTCCTTAGGCAGTATCCCACTGGGGAGCACAGCCTCATCTGGACAGGGTCCTTTGCTCTTGACCCTCATTCCAAGGTCAAGCGAAGAGCACTGGACCTAAGCCTGCCACTGAGGCGAATCAGATGCAGTGATTCAAGTAGTATGGCCCCAGGAGGGAAGGCAGGGGGACTGGCAAGAGGGAATGCATGAGGTGTCCTGGGCAGTCTGCTGGGTCCCAGGCTGGGGCCTAAGCCTCAGGCTGTAAAAGGGTCAAACACCCAAAGTGGGACTGAACCACCAGCTGACAAGTTCTGAGAAGAGGCTGAGTCAGGCTGCCAGGCCTCGGGGAAGCAGTGTCTCTGTGCCATGATGGGGGCTTGCAGTCTGGACTCCATGCCAGCCCTCCTATATCGCTTACCCTCAGTTCCAGTACATAGCTCACAGCCCTACCAGCCAGGACCTGCTGGAAAATAGGGACAGTCCCAGAGGTAGGGGGAGAGGATGCTACTCTGACCTTGGAAGGTCAGGAAGACTGTCTCCAACTGCTTTTTACCCTCCTGGCCCCACCCTTCACCACCAAATCAAGCACTAGCCAGTCTGCAATAAATAACCAGGAGTCTGAATAAATAGTAAAAAATCTCCCAAACTGTATGTTGGGAGAGGAGGAGGCAAAAGGCAAGTGCATAAAGTCCCAGGAGCATCCAAGATACGGTCTGGTATAGGAGCCACTTGGAGACAGCTCTTCCTGGCCCACAGCCAGGCCTGGCAGACTGGGAAGTCCAGTACAAAGTCCTGGCTGCCAGACTCGGGAAGGCTCCGGGGACGGGCGGGCCACTGCTGGCCAGTCTGAGGAGAGGTTGGGGACCCCTGCTACACTGCCCAGCCTTCCAGACCCAAACCACCTGCATCCTCACTATAGGAGGAAGGGCTTAGTCAAAATAAGCCCACTCCTCCCACAGTCCAGCAGCAAGTGAAACCAGCTGCTCCTGCTCAGAGTGCCCCTGCCCCAAATCCCAGAACTGCCCAAGCAGGTGACCAGGGATGGGCAGCAGCTCCTTCACCCTGCTTGGGGGGACACCTGGCTCTCCTGGCACTGACAGGACCCAGGGCTTTGAAGCTCAGGGAGGATCCCATTGGTCCCACCTGCCCTTTAAGGGACTTACCACCCTGGGCGGGGACCCAGAAGCCACGGGAATGACTGCTCTTCTGAATCATTCAGATCCCAACCCCTGGTACAATACCACTTTCATGTCCTTTTACTTTAGGAAAGAAGGGCCTTTGGGGGGAATCTCTGGAAGATCCAGCTCTCCCTCTTCTTCCTCCAACCCTGGGCAGAAAGGAGGGGAAGGGGCCCAAAGCTTTGTGGGCCATCATTTCTCAGCAGCTTTTGGTTTCCAAGATTTCTGTTGGGAACACATTCAGGGCCCTCTAGTGAGGCAGTGTGGACTCCTTCCCAGTCTGTGGGACCTGGGAGTCTAGGGCTGGGGACGGGCACAGGGCAGAACTGACCCCCAGGAACTTTGCTAAGCCAGACTCCTCATTCTGTCTCTGGGGTTCAAGGAATGAAAAGGAAGAGGGAGGAAGAGGCTGGGGATAAGGCACCCCAAGAGAGAAGGGCAGAGGGCGAATGGAGAGAGAGTCACACACACTCTGGAAGGGAGGGAGACAGAGAAGAAACACCAAAGATACGCCCACCCCCTCACGCACGCACTGACACACACACACAAGCAGCAGACACCTGGAGGATGGAGAGACACATACACACCTACCCATGACTAAAGACAGAAACAAACACTCAGTGGGAAAGGGATAGAGGGTGTGACCTGGGCCTGGCAGCTTCTTAGCTCCTTCACAGTGTCACCTTCCCCACAGAGAAGCCTAAGCACCAACCCCCAGAAGTGGTTTCTGGCTCATTTGCCAAGCACCTCCTGCAACCAGAGCCCAGAGGACCAGAGCAGGAGAGGAGGAAGGAAGCAGCAGAGCGGAGGCAGGGAAGGGCCCCTGCCAGCCCCCAGTGCCCCCAACATGCCCCTGCCCCAGGAAACCACCTCATGAGCTCCGGCCTTGCTCGGCAGCCTGGGCAAAAGGTCCCCGGGTCAAAGAGCAAGGAAGAAGCCAGGGCTGGGTGGTTAAGGAGCATGGCACAGTGTGCCCCCGGTGGAGCGGCCTAGGGTGAGGAAGCCAGATGAGGAGGCCTGGAGTGGGCCGATCCTGCAGCTTCCCCTCGGGGTGGCTGGGATCCCACAGGCTCCTGCGTGTCCCAGAAGCCAGGACACAGGGGTCAGTGTCTTCTCTCCCAAACCTGGGCCTCCTGCCAACAGGCTACTTTGAGTCTTGGAGTTCCTTGGCTTTCTGTAGGATCTGGCAGACGTCTGTGATGGGGTAATCCTAGGTACGGGAAAGGTCAACAGTAGGCCTCTGAAGTCAGCTCAGCCTTCCCACCTTTGCCACACCCGTGCCCTTCCCTCTGAGCCCTGAGCTGCATGGACAGGGACCACAGGCTACCAGATGCCACGTTCTGCCCAAGCCCCTGAAGAGAGCTAACACTATACCCACCGCAGCACTAGCTTACCCAACCCAATCAGCACCAACCAGTATCACGGCCCCTTCCTTAGCACCAGGACCATCTTCCCTCATCTCTCTCCTGCCCTCAGACCCGAGTGCTATTCATAACGAGCCAGAGAGTGGACTAGACAGTGCTTACGCAGTAGTTCACCGGGTCACCTCATCAGTCTGATAAGAAAGTTACTGTGACTGGATCTATTTTACAGACCTGGTCAATCCAATTGTGAAAACCAACCCCAGGCCAGGCATTGAAGAAACTGAGGCCTGGAGAGGTCGTCCGGTGGTTTAGGTCACGGAACTAGCACAGCAGAACAAAGATGTGGCCCAGACCTGTCTGGTACCGCACCAACATTCTTCACCGCTATACCCCACTTTCCTCCCCCAGGTCCAAGCACTTTCACCAACAAGCACTATAATGTACCAGGCACTGCTGTGTCCCAGGCACAATGAACCTATGTGGAACATTTGGTCCAGAGACGCCAAGTTACTCTTAGCAACACCATACTCAAGTGGTAAAAGCAGGATTCAAAACCAGATCCAAACCAGATCTGCCTTGGGGACCTGGATGCTTATGCCTTGTTCCTGATTCCAGCCTGCCACAGCAGCTGGCATGGGTGGCTGCTTGGTAAGCATCTGCCTCACGACTAAAGACTGAGCTCGCCGCTCCAAACTCCGTTACCTGCAGGAGCCGCATGTTTACGGTAAAGTCCCCTTCCAGCAACTGCTCCCGGATCAGTCTAAGGAAAACAAGCAGCAAAGGTGCTGGAACCCTGGGCCACTGAGTGCCCAGCTCCTTCCTCACCACCCTCAGTGTGACCCTCGCCCAGGAAGTCCAGAGGTTCCCTCCTCATGAGAGCAGCCCCTGCCCACCCCTCTGCTGGTGGTCACACTCACATGAGCATGGCGCAGCAGACCAGGAGGAGGAAGTCAAAACGGTTGTCGTCAGCGAAGAGGGAATCCCAGATACGGATGACGTCGGGCAGCAAGAACTCCTGGGACAGCAGCAGTGTCAGCCAGCGGAAGGCGAAGAACTGAGGCTTGATGTTCTGCTCTTGCTGGGGAGACAGGGGCATGGGGCGGGGTGCTCGGCAGCCACGCAATGCCACACAGCCAATGAGACCGGCCACATGTTTCAGCGCCAGGCACAGAGTGGGGAGAGCCTCGGCCAGCCAGATCTTCCTAATTTCCAGTAGAAGCCAGAAAGCCAAGCTTTCTTATGAGCTCTCTGGATTTACCAATGATGGCTCTAATTCTTTTAAAATACTGTATGGATTATAACCTTGGATTGAGGGACAGAGAGACCCTCAGAGAGGGTCTTAGAGAGACTAAGTTATCAGCACTTAGTATAAGCCTAGCTTTGTGCTTAGCATGTTAAACGTATCATCTCATTTATTTACTTCATATTACAGACTTACATGGCCGTCATCCCCCTAATATGAGCTCTCTGGTCAGCCCCAGTGATTATTATTAACTGAAAAATTGTTAAAAAAACAATTTTTCAAAATTGGGCAAAAATATAATTCTGTATCTGTTTAAAAAGACCTGTTTATATGTATTTTCTTATTCACAAACCATTTTTGTTTATACAGTTTCTCTTCACGAAACTATTTTCTGAAATAGGGAATGCCACTCTAATAACTTTATATATTATCTTTAATTTTTAAAAATGATGTTCGCTGGAGCGCCTGGGTGGCTCAGTTGGTTATGTGTCTTTCAGCTCAGGTCATGATCTCAGGGTTGTGGGATCGAGCCCAGCGTCAGGCTTCCTGCTCCATAGAGTCTACGTCTCTCTCCCTCTGACCTCTCTCGCTCTTGCTCTCTCAAATAAATAAATCTTTAAAAAAAAATGATGTTTGTACTTTTTTCTCAGAGGACTACCACCAAGCTACAGTCATCTAGCATGTGGTAAATGCACTGTGCAGTGCCTGGCACATGACAGGCACCCTACCAGCTTCCTCTTCCCTCCCAGCCCGCTAGACTCCCATGTCAACTGCTGCCTCAATCTCCCAGTCGCGCCCCAGCACTTGCACCAGCACCCTCCAGAAGGAGCAGCCATTTTCCATCCCTGGATTCAAGCTGGACCTTGCCCTAGGACACGCAGGAGGCCTGCCTATCTGTGCCCCTCCCCGTCTGTCTGCCTTGTCCTGGTGGTCCTAGAGCTCCTCACCAGTTTCAGGTAGAGTTCCATGTCCCTATCCTTCAAGGTAGAATACACCTTCTCCATCTTGTAGGTGATGCCACATTGTGAGTCGTCCAGGCTCTTGATGAAGTTGTCCCGGATCTCAGCCATGAGGTTGGTGAAACAGAAGAAGGTATCTGCCTCGGCGTGCTCTGGGGGACGGGCAGGGGGAGGGCAGCTGCAAGGGGACTGATGCTCTCTCGAGTCCCACCCTATCTCTCACCCCATGTCTCACGTATGTGAGGGCTTTCTCCCTCACCTCTGAGCCTCTCTGGGCCACCCACTCACCTGGTCAGGCTCAGGTGCTCCTCTATCCTTGACCATGCCCCACCCTCAGACTAAGGACAACACATCTTTCTTGTCACATCTGGCAACACTGTACTTTCGCTTAGCAGCTATCGTAGATACATATCATCTTCTGATGATGTTTTCCAATCGTTATATATTTAAATCCTTGTCAATCATTCAGCTTCCTGTATATACATCCCCTCTTCTCTACCAGAATTTCAATTATAAACACTGAGATGAGGAAACTCCCAACATTCTAGAAAGCCTAAGCTGGAAAAGATCTTAGAGACCATCCAAGTCAACCCCTCACATCTGACGGAGGGAAGATGGAGGTAAGGAAAGGGAGTTGTACACCTGATAAGGCCTATCACTCTGGTTTTCCTTGGTCCATTTTTCTAGGGAGTTACATGAGGGATGTGGGCAGCCAAGAGCCCTCTTACCTTTCCACTCGCTGTTGGGGTCGGTGGCAAAGGTATAATAGAGGGGCCCCACGATCTCATTCATGCCCTGTACATAAGCAATGCCAGGGTTGAGCTTGGCATAGATGAACAGGATGCGCTCCACCACCTCCCAGTGGGCCTCGCAGCCATTGGGCAACACCTCATACTCATTCAGGGATGACGGCGCAGAGTTCTTGTGTGGGGAGCTCATCTGCGGGAGGAGAGGATCTGGTAAGGTGGGTGGCATTACAGATAATGTGTTCTTGACAGAAATGTCTACCATTCAGCCTACCATTCAACTTCCAGCTTATGGGGAATACAAAGCAAAGCAGAGCGTGTCCAATATTATGAAAAGAAACAAGCAGACAAATCTACAATGTGGGATATTCCACAAAACAGCTAGCTCATTTATGTGATAAAAGCCACAATGGTTACCTCTGAGGTGAAGGGATACTGACTAGGAAGTGACATGAAGGAACATTCTGTATGATGGAAATGTTCAGTGTCCTGATTAGGTTGGCAGTTACAAGGTATATACATGAGGAAAAGTTCATCCAGTTGCATATATAAGAACTGTCCATTTGGGACGCCTGAGTGCCTCAGCAGTTGAACGTCTACCTTTGGCTCAGAGCATGATCCCGGAGCCCTGGGATCGAGTCCCACATTGGGCTTCTAGCATGGAGCCTGCTTCTCCCTCTGCCTATGTCTCTGCCTCTCTCTGTGTGTCTCATGAATAAACAAGTCTTAAAAAAAAAAAAAAAAAAGAACTGTGCATTTTACTACATGTAAGCTATACTTTACCTTTTTTTTTTTTTAATTTTTTTTATTCATTTGAGAGAGAAAGAGCATAAGCAAGAGGAGAGAGAGAGGGAGAGGGAGAAGCAGACTCCTCACTGAGCTGGGAGCCTGATGTGGGGACCCTGGGATCATGACCTTAGCTGAAACTAGATGTTCAACCATCTGAACCCCCCAGGTGCCCCTATCATTTACTTTTTAAAAAACCTTTAAATAGGGGTACCTGGGGGCTCAGTTGGTTAAGTGTAACATCCCAATGCAATACATACACCTTGACTGGGTCCTGGTTGGGAAGTCAAACCAAAAAATATTCTTAGCACAATGGAGAACATCTGATCATGGACTGGATATTGGGTGTTAGTGTGGAATTATTGTTAATCTTCATGGATGTGATGGTGGTAGGGAGGAGGATGTCTTCATTCCCAGGAGACACCTGGTGAAGTTCTTGGGGGTGAGGGTCAGGGCCTGTACAACATATTCTATCTCTACATAATATACCCACAAATTTGGCAAAACGTTAACAACTGCTGAATTTAGTTAGAATGTATATAATTAAGCATTGAGAATGTATATAGTTGGGACACCTAGGTGACTCAGCAGTTGAGCAACTGCCTTCAGCTTAGGTCATGATCCTGGAGTCCCAGGATCGAGTCTCACATTGGGCTCCCTGCAAGAAGCATGCTTTTCCTTCTGCCTGTGTCTCTCCCTCTCTCTGTCTCTCATGAATAAAATAAAATATTTTTTTAAAAAAAGAAAGAGAGGGATCCCTGGGTGGCGCAGCAGTTGGGCGCCTGCCTTTGGCCCAGGGCGCAATCCTGGAGACCCGGGATCGAGTCCCACGTCGGGCTCCCGGTGCATGGAGCCTGCTTCTCCCTCTGCCTATGTCTCTGCCTCTCTCTCTTTCTCTCTCTGTGACTATCATAAATAAATAAAAATTAAAAAAAAATTTTTTTAAAAAGAAAGAGAAATGTATATAGTTGAGCATTGTATTCTTCTTTCAACTTTTCTGAAAGTTTCAGATTTTTTAAAGTTTTATTTAAGTCATCTCTACATCCGAGGGGTTCAAATTCACTACCCCAAAATCAAGAGTCACATGCTGTATAGCCTGAGCCAGCCAGGGGCTCCTCAGATTTTTCAGTAAGAAAAATTTGAGGCAGGACACCTGGATGGCTCAGCGGTTGAGCATCTGTCTTTGGCTCAGGGTGTGATCTCAGAGTCCTGGGATCAAGTCCCATATCAGGCTCCTTGCATGGAGCCTACTTCTCCTGTCTCTGCTCTCTCTCTGTGTCTCTCATGAATAAGTAAATAAAATCTTTAAAAATAAATAAACAAATAAGAAAAATTTAAGGGGAGCTTAGGTGGTTCCATCGGTTAAACATTCAACTCTTGGTTTCAGCTCAGGTCATAATCTCAGAGTTGTGTGATCCAGCCCTGCATCAGGCTCTGTGCTAAGGAGGGAGTCTGCTTGAGTCTCCTCCTCTCCCCCATGCCCCTCTCCCATGTGCACACACATGTGTGCTCTCTCTAAAATAAAAATAAATCTTTAAAAGAAAAAGAGGGCAGCCCCAGTGGCACAGTGGTTTAGCGCCGCCTGCAGCCCAGGGCGTGATCCTGGAGACCCTGGATAGAGTCCCATGTCAGGCTTCCTACATGGAGCCTGCTTCTCTCTCTGCCTGTGTCTCTGCCTCTCATTCTCTCTCTGTGTCTCTATGAATAAATAAATAAAATTTTTTTTAAAAAATAAAAAATAAATAAAAAAAACAAAAGAGAAAAAATTGGGAGAATAAAAAGGAAAAAATTAGAAGATAAATAGAAGAGAATCCCAGTTAACGAGGAACCTTTATGCAACAGAACAGAGGTCTCAAAAAAAAAAAAGAAAAAAGAACAGAGGTTTCCAACAGCGGTGCCAGCAGGAGCCTCAGGTGCTCTGCAAAGATTCAGGTGCCTGGCGTTACCTGTGTGAGACAGCTATAGGCACAGGCAGGTAGGGATAGTATATTAAGCCACACACTGGAAGCACACAGTACTGAAGACAAAGTCCTTCTTCCATCACTCACACACACGTGTATATGTGCACTCACACACACACATATCACTACATTTACTGAGAGCTTTCTAAGTGCAAGACAGTGCTCTACAAGCATTCTTCCATTAAACCCTCTGTACAATCTAGAATATCTGCTCAACATCATTTTTAGGATGAAGAAACTGAGGCTCAGAAATGTTAGGTCACGGGATGCCTGGGCGGCTCAGTGGTTGAGCGTCTGCCTTCAGGTCAGGGTGTGATCCCGAGGTCTGGGGATCGAGTCCTGCATCAAGCTCCCTGTGAAGAGCCTGCATCTCCTTCTGCCTGTGTCTCTGCCTCTCTCTGTGTCTCTCACGAATAAATAAATATTTTCTAAAAAATAATATTATTTTATATAAATATATATTATTTTATTATAAATAATAATTTTTTTTTTTTTTAAAGAAAGAAACGTTAGGTCACTCATCAAAGGCTCACAGTACGTAGCGGCACTAGGACTTGAACCCAGATTGGCTGACTCCAGACCTGGAGCCTAGGCTTCAGAGAAGTGCTTTCCAGTCTTCCAAAAATCTACAGAGCCACGACCTGCTTTCATCCTCTTGGCACTTCAAAAGCCAGGAGGATGGAAATGATTATGCCCAGTTTATAGGAGACAGAGGCCCAGTATCACTTCCAAAGTCAGATGAATGTACAGCTGGAACTAAACTGTCCAACCACAGGTCCAGCGGTCCAGGGATGAAGCTCCTGGTCATATTCTCTGCCACCGGGACCAGACTGAAACCTAAAATGGGTAAGAGCTTGGCTCCCAGACCCCTATTACTGTAGTGAAATGAATGAAACCAGGTCCCCACCTTGCCCTATAGCCAGGACATCAACTATTAGTAAGAGGGTTGCCCACAAAGCCAAGCATTCTGCACCTTTCAGCCCATACAACTCTGTCCTAGGCATGGGGACAATGGGATCAGCTGTAACGGCACTTGTTACCCTGTAGCAGAAAACGGCTGCTCTCCTAAAGATAGAGACTTGGTCAGTCATTCTACTTGGGGAGAAAAAAAGCTGCTGCAATATTATCTGTCACTAGCTTGTTGGAGGTTAGAGAGGAGGGTTTTTCTACTGTTGGAGGACAATGAAAAGTTTTAGAAACAAGCTGGGAGTTCCACACACCAAAGCCTAGGTGTCAATTAAGGAATAAGGAAGGGGTACCTGGGTGGCTCAGGGTTTGTCTACCTTTGGCTCAGGTCCTGATCCCAGGGTCCAGGACCCCTGCAGGGAGGCTGCCTCTCCCTCTCTCTCATTAATAAATAAAATCTTAAAAAAAAAAAAAAAGGTAATAAAGTAATATGCTTCATTTGGCTATAAGCAGCTTCTCAGAGTTACAGGAATCTGCCAGAAGAATGGGATTCAATAACTCAGCATGACTTAGCCAGCAAAGTCCTATCAATTCTAGCTCCTGGAAAACCTGGCTGGCTCAGTCAGCAGAGCATGCAATTCTTGATCTCGGGGTTGTAAATTTGAGCAACATGCTGGGTATAGAGATTACTTAAAAAATAAAATCTTAGAAAAAAAAAAATTCAAGCTAAGTCTCTCAGCTCCACCCTTCATTCCACCCCGGTCTTCACTGGCCCTTGCCTGGATAATGCAGCCACCTCTGAACCTCTATTCTACCCCTCCGATCAATACCTCCACAGGCCCCATGGCAATGCTTTACAAAGGCAGATCTGAATCATGTCACTGGCCTGCCTAGAACGCTGCAAGGCTCCCCAGTCCTCAGGACCACTATTTTTGCCAGCATCCTTCAGTAGCCCTACCCCTCTTGCCCCCCACCCCTGCACCCTGCCTCCAGCTAGGCTAGACCCCACTATTTCCTGAACACACACTTTCTCCTGCCTGAAGTCTCCACGTATGCCCTCCTCTCCACCTGGAATGAGCTTTCCTCTTAGTTCCTGGACCCTCAGTTTCCATATCGCCTCCTCGGGGAAGTCTTCCTGGACACCTAGGTCAGGTCAGCTCCCCACTGCCATTACTGCCTCCACCACACTTTCCCATCAACATGTAATTACTTTTTCTTTTTCTTTTTTTTTTTTTTTTTGTAATTACTTTTTCAAGAGCCATCTCCTCTGTTGCTCCTTCACCCTATGGTAGGGCCCTTCCCCGCACCCCTCACACTCAGCTTTTGATACATGACTTGCAGAAAGAGCCCTGGAGGTAGACCCAAAGTCACTCTGGGTAACTGTCAGGGCAGATAGTCATGGGCCCAATGGCCAATGCTCCAAGGGAAGTATGAAGGAAAAAGCTGTCATGAGGCATCCCTGGGGCCCCCAGGTTGGCTCTCACATTTGTGACTCCACTCCGGTTCCGGGCCACTGTCTGGGATTTTAGCGTTGTCTGTTCCACCCGCTTTCGAAGGGTCTCAAACTCATTCTGGGGGTCCAGAATAAGAAGGCAAGGGTACTCGGTGGCTCTCTGGAAGAACGATATATCTGGGCACAGCCTCCTGTCAAGAGGGAATAGGATAGAGTTTTGTTACTCAGGGTGGAGGTTTGGGGCATTTTTGCATGTTTTTAAAAAAATAAGTAACATTTTATCTTTAAATGTTCAGGTTTTAAAAAGTAATATACTCATATTATATATAAATATGCATAGATACACACATATATACATATGCAAACATATACCCATCTTACCGTGTATATTTGCCAATAAAATTAAGTGTCCTTACTGTCTTGTAATCCAACTCTTCTCTTAAACCATAAACATCTCTCCACATCAAAAATCTTTATCTAATATGCACAGGGTGTTAAGTGTAGCGTGGCTTAAAATGGTGACATTGCACATTATACAACAGGATCACATTTACAGCTGACGTAGGAAAATGTCCAAGACAGAGGGAGAGGAAAAATCAAGGTGGGAGACAGTCTCTAGAATGTGATCAAGTTGGGTTTGTTTTGTTTCCAGTTTGACTAAAGGTATAACCGACACACAGCACCATGTGAGTTTAAGGCACAAGTTTTTCTCAGGTATGTACGGCAGCATAGGCACATTTTCCAGACTTCTTACACATAGCCCATCACAAATCTGCCTTCCAGGGGATCCCTGGGTGGCTCAGCGGTTTAGTGCCTGTCTTTGGCCCAGGGTGTGATCCTGGAGACCCGGGATCGAGTCCCACATCAGGCTTCCTGCATGGAGCCTGCTTCTCCCTCTGCCTGTGTCTCTGCCTCTCTCTCTCTGTGTCTCTCATGAATAAATAAATTAAATATTTTTTTTAAAAATCTGCCTTCCAGAAACACTGAACAATGTGCTACAGTTGCTACCAGTGAGAGACAAAACCTCTCTCTCTAGAACCAGATTGAAGACATGGTTCTTGACTCAAACCGTTAAGACACCTTGTGGACAGAGGCTGCCCCAACACCAGCCTGGGAATGCAGGAGACAAGCCCCCATTTGCATCCTGGTTGAGCCATGCGCCGGGCTGGGGGCGTCTACCTGGAGCCTTCTGAAGATGGGCCTGGGCAAAATGAGCATACCCTGGAGGGTGAGCACCCAGAGACACAGCTGACACCCACTGAAGGCAGAACTGAAAGCAGGCAAACAGACCCCAGAACTCTAGCTCTAACCACTCAGGCCCAAGGCAGACAAGCCTCTCTTACAGCTCCTCACACAGCCTTGTGGGAGATTCCACCCGCTGCCAGACTCATCAACCCCACAAGACAGCACAAGCGTGTTTCCACATTTCTCTGCCAAGTGGAAAAGCACACCCACGTACACATTGTAGCTCATGATTTTTTAAAAAACAAACATCTGACCCTGTCACTCCTACACTTAAAACCTTTGCACAACTGCCCTATATGTCCTTGGGATCAAGTCCAAGGTCCAGTGCCTGCCTCCCTCTAGTGTGGCTTCAAGCACATTGGCCCTCATACTGTTCCTGTAATGTGCTCCCATGGGCTTTCCAGGGCCTTCCTGCAGGCAGCTCCCTGCCACCACAGTCTTTTCCTCCCTCTTCCCCTGAGGCCTCCCACTCCTGAGACCTCAGCCAAGGCTTCCCCCAAACTCTTAAAGCACCCTGAATTCTCCCCTCAGAGCATTTACCACAAATGCTAATCATATGGAAGATAGGTCTTGCTGAATGACTGTCTCCCCGTCCTCTCCACCAGGTTCTCAGCTCCTAAGAGGGACCATGTCTGTGGAGTCCATCCTCAACCCTGAACTTAGCACAGAGCCCGCCATACAGTGGGGCCTCAATATCTGCTGCAGGAACAGTCAGCTGAAACCCTACATTACGTCCAGGGCATGACACTAAGGCAGGGAAAAAGGAGAGCCAGGCACCCGCCTCGCGGGCCAGCCCCATTCACAGGCTGACATCACTCGGGCCTGGACCCACCTAGTGGACAACCCCCTGAAAGTTCCTCAAACACCCACCTGTGGGCATGCTGGAAAGCACAGGCCTGGGAAACTCCCCAGCAGTCCCAGGGGCCAGCATGTAACCACCAGCGCCCCACTTACCGGACGTCTTTGTCAATCTGCAGCAGCACCTCATTGTCCTTGAAATACGTGTTCCACCGGCTGTCAGGGTTGGGGTTGAGTGGCTGTGGGGAGAGAATCAGCTGCTCTGTCCTAGGTCCAACAGGACCCCAGGGGGCAGACTCCAGTCTGGGGGCCTGCGCAGAGGCCCCACTGAGGCTCTGAGTCAGCCTGGGAGCTACTCCAGGAGCCTCTCACATCACATTCCAACTCCAAGTAGAGCCCTGCAGTCTGCTCTGACGACATCCCTGCTGGTCAGGGACCGTCATTTCCATCTACTGCTGCCGCCTCGAATGCTGCCTGTACCAGGCACTCGCTGAAATGCTTGCTGAATGAATGCACATTGTATCTTTTTGAATCTGATTCATCAACACTTTGAATCACCGATCCTAGTCCTCGGAGCATGGGCCTGGGTCCATCCATCCCCACTTCCTGAACACGGGGAGGGGCTCCGTATTTGAGGAGAGAATGAGGCTTCCTCCAGGCCACAGGAAGATGGTCTATTCTCCTACCCTGGTCTGATTTTCTCTTCAACTATAAAACCAGGGCCTTCCCCAGGAAACAGAGGTGAGGAGGAAAGGAGACAGAGCCCACAAAGAGGATGGGGCCCAGTGCTATGCACACTTGGAGTCCAAGCTGTGATTTATGTACCTGACTGGGTCTAGCGCCTGGGAAGCAGAAGGGAGAGACAACGGCCTCCAAGGGCAGAGCAACCCAACACAGAAAGGAGGTAGTAGATGGACCAGAGGGGACCCAGACTGGCTACACCTGACCTCTAGGGTGGGGCCAAACCTGCCAGATCCTTGTAGCCCCAGCTCCTGCTGCCACCCTTACTCACATGGTCTTCAAAGGTCACATCCTCCCTGGACACACCCATGTTGGCCTTGGCAATACCAGGCTGGATGATCATTTCCCTCAGGAACTGAGAGTATAGCTCCCTGTGGAAGAGAAGAGGAGAGACAGATGATCCCAAAGGTTCCTTCCAGGCAACCAAACCAGAGAAGCTGCAATAGGGGGAAGATGGGCTCAGCCCCAGCTGCTGTCTCACAGGAAAGCCCTCCCATCACCCCCTCTTTCTCATGGTCTCACCTCTGCTTGGCCAGGATGGAGGTCCATGAGGCTCTTTCCAAGGGGAGGTAGTTCAAGAGAATCTGCACAGAGGGAGAGGATCAAAGCTCTGGTGACTCTCCAGCTCAATCCCAGACAGTAGATGGAGGCTGACTGGTCTCAAAGAAAATGTCTAATAAAGCCGAGAGAAGACCAGATGGGCTAGAACCCACAAGTGGAAGTGTGGACTGGGGGTAGCCTCCATTCTCCTCTCCACTGCCTCCCTCCTCCTTTATCCCAAACCAGCCCTTTCCTCTGCTTTTCTTCACACAGACTCTCCCAAATGATAACAAAACCTAGTGCTCAGAGGCTGGAAACTGGGCTTTGGCTCCCACCTCAGCTAACAGCTGCAGGCAAAGCATGGCCTTTCTTTGTCACATTAAGCATCACTTCACTGTACTATACAGACTAGGAAGGAGATGGCTTCACTGCTACTACAAAGCATCCCATCCCCAAGAGGATCCTGGAGGGGGTATCAAGAACAGAAAACCCACAACTTCCCAGAAAAGTGTCCTCAAACAAGCAAGGAAAGGTGCAGAACCAGAAGGGGCCGGGGTGGGGGTAGCCCATGCAGGAACCCAAGGACTCTCAGCAGAGCAGACACCCCAGCCCAGGCACACCCACCTTCCAGCAGAGGCACCGCAGTCCGCCCTCACAGGGGATGCCTGTGGACACAGCAGGCGAGAGTCACGCCCCAGGCCAGAGGCCCCAGACCCCCAGCCTTCCACCTCAGAGCCAGCTGGCAGGCAGCAGAGCAGGCAAGAAGTACTCCTTCAAGGATCATTTTCCGTCACAACAATGACTGGACTGGATGCTAAATCTGTATATTTCCCTCCATGACCCCTGTCCCCAGGCCAGAGCTCCCTCAGTGTGGAATGTTCTTTTGGGGAATAACACCTTCTCATTCTCTGCATTTCTTCCTCTGGGCAGTGTTAACCCAGCACCCTCTCTTCCCAATCAAAGTCATATCTCTTGTTACACATGATAATGGCTCCGTGACTTCTCCTTCATAGCATCCATCACAATCAGGATGATCTACCATAGTTTGTGTATTTAACATCTGTATCCCTGACCCCTGCGTAAGCCCCAGAAAAACATGCACCAAATGTGTCTTATATTACCTATCCCTAGCATGGGGCACAGCACACAGAAGGCATACCGTAAATATTTGTGGAACATAAACTAAGCTATGAATGATACGTCTTTGTGCTTTATGGACATTATTTCACTTAACCCTCATTAGAACCCTAGTAAATCCGGAAGGTTCACTTTGTTGTCCGCATCTTACAGATAAAAAAACTATCTGTAATGACAGAGCAATCAAGGACTCAAACACGGGTCTGTCTTAACTCTATAGCCCAAACTCAACTGCTACTGCAGAATGGCTCCCCCGAGGCCTGGTAAATTCTTCAGTGTGGTATACATCCTGTGACCTATCAGGATCTTCAGGGTCTAAGTATCACTCCTGAACAAAAAACAAACTCTTCCTGCAATACTGTCAGGAACCCTGCTAAAGCAGCTGTTGCTCCAGGATCCCTAACATTGTGAATGGGAGCTAATGCCCTCACCTCAGAATCTGAACAGGCAGGAGAAGAGCAAGTCAAGAATGCCTTGCTGACAAGGTCACAAGGGCCGAGCAGTAACAAGAACCTACACAGAATACCTTGGGGTATTTTAAAAGATAAGCTAAAAAATCTCTGTGCTGGAAGATTAACCATGCCACAGAGGGCAAAGTCAAACATGGCTGAAGTTCAGCTCCTAAAGTCAGGGTCTCAAGGCTTAACCAAAGTTCACTATGGCCTGAGTCAGCTTTGTTCCCCTGGGAGGGAATAAGGAACTGCTCTGCAGCTAACCAAATTCTACAACACAGGAAGTTTGCTGAGGAGTGAGGAAGACCCTGCAGCGGCTCCAGGCTCAAGTGTCCTCTGGCTCCAGCCTCCCAGCCTCCCAACTTCCCAGCCTCCCGTGTTCAGCCTTCTCCAGTTACTCTCAGCAAGCAGCAAGCACCACTCACAGGCCAGGAAACATCCTAAGACTCACAGGCATGCTCTTGGTGGTCAGGGCAGTCAAGGATAGTTCAGAGTCACAGAATCTGGAAAAGTCTCCAGGAGGTCGGCTAGCCCCCAGAACTGACCGGGTGTGGCCTTGTGCACCTTCCCCTCCATTCAAACCATAATGCTGCTCCGGGAAAACCTTCAACACAGACAGCTGCCGCTTACCACTAAAACTGAGTTCCCGAAGCTTTTCCAAGACGATGGTGGGCTCCTTCAGGACATCCTGGAAATCTGCAATCCTGGAAGGTGGGATGGGGAGGCAAATGAAGCACACCCAAACCCGAGTAACAGACTTAGTGATCACTCCTGAAGCCCAAAGATCTCCTTGTCACCAGTCTTCCAACAGTTCCTCCCGCCCCTCGGGGACATGAAGACAGCAAAGCTCAGTCAAGGTCCTGGCCAAAGACATCTTTGGGAAACTACATAACTACCCATCACTTCTTACTCCAAACCCCAAAACATAAATGTTTTTGTCTAGAGGTTCTCAAAGGCACACCATGAAACCAGACACATTTCTCATATTCAGTGAGCTGGCATTTATTGGGCACTTCCTGCTGGCCAGGCCCAGCCCACAGGGCCACTATCTGAACTCAAGGAACCCCAGGAACCAGGAGTAACATGATCCCTAGACAACGGGCCTGTGTAATCCGCAGGCAGCTCCCAAGGCTCAAAAATATAACGATTAGAAGACCTCTGGGCTGGCCAGCAATCAAGGACAAAAGGTTTAGAGGAAAATTGAACAGTGAGCAAAATTTGGCTGTTGCTGCAGGATTTGACCTGGGGGAAGGAAAACTGGAGAATCCAGGTTGTCCAGCATGCCTCGTAAGAACCGGGCAAGGGGGATGGGGAGTGTTTGGAGGGGAAGGTACCGGGCAGAGGATGAACAAGGGAGACAAGAACGGGGGGATGGGGAGCTGAGGAGCGGGGCATCGAGGCTCTGGATGAGGAAGGCACCGGGAAGGGGGAAACCCGGGGTCCAGAAGGAGGGCGGGGGGGGGCGGGCACTGGGGAGCAGAAGAGGTGCCTCGGCCCCGTGCCCCCTCAGGCCCATAGGCAGTGAGGCTGGAAAGTGGGCACCCGAGATCCTCTCCCGGGGCGGGGGTCCCCGACTCCTGGCCGCACCTGCACCCCCCTCGGCAAGGCAGGCAGGGCAGCCCGGCCTGGCGTGGTGGAGCCGGGTTGGCCCCCGTGGCCCTTACCTGCTCTTGTGCAGACTCGACATGGTGTTGACTTCCGGATCCCCCGCTGCCTCTACCGCCCCCGCCGCCGCCGCCCCCTAGGGACGCGGGGCTCTCCGCAAAAGCCTCCGACCGGAAACGCAGCCGCGCGCGCGCGCGCGTTCCGGCTCGCCCCGCCCCCTGCGCCCGGCCCCGCCCCGCTCCTGTGCCGCCCCTTCCCCGCCGACGCCGCGCGGCCCCCCCACCCCCCTTCCCTGGTTCTGCAGCCCGAGTCCCGGCGCGCGGGTGACCGCGCTGTCGCTGTGCCCGAGGCCTGTTCTTGGCGCTTCGCTGGGCCTCAGTTTCCGTCTGTGCAACGTAGCTCTCACCCTGTGCTCGGCCTCACCCGGTCCTTGGCGGCCTTATGCGGTGGCGACATTGTGTCGGGAACGTGCACCTTCCCTGCTCCGCGGCTCGGGCCTCCGGCTGGTCTTTCACTGCGGGGTCCTCCCCGCCCAGGGCAGCGGCTCCCGCAGCGACAGTCGGCTGGAGGACTGTGGTTCAAGATCTAGCAGATGGAGGAGCAGGACGACAGTTCAGGGTTTCCTGGGCTTTTGGAGTGGATGAACGTGAAATTTACCACATCGGAACAAAATAAGGAGAAAGCCAGGATTTCAGGAGCGTTCCCAAGGAAAGACCGTTGGCAGCCTTACAACGATTTTCCCTACACGTACGTGTGCAAATGTGCAAAATTGCCCTTATTTTTAAAATTTATTCACTGATGGGTGAAAAGTTTATCGCTGGACTGGGAAACCTCAAAACCCCCCTCCAGCTCTCAGGACTTCTCTGCTCCATGAAGCCCGCACACAGATAAAGTCTTCCTTTATTCACCAATCCCAGATTGTTGCTCCCACTTGTGTGCTATGTGTTGAGCTAGCTAAATGTTTCTGTAGAATACGAAGATTAAGTTCTCGTATGAAATGCAATAAATAAATAAATGTCATAACTGCACAACAGGAAAGGAATATTTTTCCAGGTAAAAAGAATATCAGCCAGTCCTTTTTTTTTTTAAAGGGAGAAGCAGGCTCCATGCAAGGAGCTCAACGTGGGACTTGATCCCAGGTCTCCGGGATCACACCCTGGACTGCAGGCGGCGCTAAACCGCTGAGCCACCCGGGCTGCCCCAGCCAGTCCTTTAAAATGTTGGTTAGGGGCTCCTGGGTGGCTCAATTCATTGAGCATCTGCTTTGGGCTCAGGTCATGAACCCAGGATCCAGGGATCAAGCCTGAGTTGAGCTCCTTGCTCATCAGAGAGCCTGCTTCTCCTTACTCCCTCCACCTGCTGCTCCTCCTGCTCATGCACCCTGTCAAATCAATAAAATCTTTAAAAAATAAAATAAAATGTTGGGCGCCTGGGTGGCTCTCTCGGTTGAGCATCTGCCTTTGGCTCAGGTCATGATCCCGAGTTCCAAAATCAAATTCTCCAGCAGGCTCCCTGCTCAGTGAGAGTCTGCTTCTCCCTCTTCCCCACACCGTGCTCATGCTTTCTCTCTCTCTCTCTCTCTCTTTCTGTCTTTCAAATAAATAAAATCTTTTAAAAAGTTAAATAAAATGTTGGTTAGGAAGAAAAATGATATGTTAAGAAAATTGTAGACAGTTGGCTAGCATTTAAGAAAAAGACAGTTCTATTTCTATCTCACATCTGACAGAAAAATAAGTTATAGATGAATTGAAGTTCTATAAGGGAAAATCTATAGGATTAGAAGAAATATATAGAAAAATGTTTATAACCTTAGGGAAGGAAGACACAAGAAGCCATGAAAGATAAGACAGATAAATAACTACATAAAATTTAAAATCTCTATATGGCAAAGTAAAAGATAAACGCCAACAGGAAAACATATGCACCCTTTGTGATAACATGTGAATCTTCCTAACATATAAAGAGTTCTTAAATCAACAAGAAAGAGACAAACACACTTGTGGGACAGGAAATAAGCATTCATTCATTTGAGAAATTCATTGAGTGTCTAGGATGTGCCAGGTATTTTCTAGTATTGGGAACTTAGATGTGAACAAAACAGACAAAAATCCCTGCCCTTGAAGCATTGATATTTTCGTGAAGGAGACACATAAGATAAGTCAGTAAAGGGGATCCCTGGGTGGCTCAGCGGTTTAGCGCTGCCTTCAGCCCAGAGTGTGATCCTGGAAACCCAGGATCGAGTCCTGTGTCGGGCTCCCTGCGTGGAGCCTGCTGCTCCCTCTGCCTGTGTCTCTGCATCTCTCTCTCCCCTCTCTGTGTTCTCATGAATAAATAAATAAAATCTTAAAAAAAAAGAACAATTTAACAAGTACTAATACAATTTTGTTAATTTGTATTTAACTTTCTATATCGAAATACTGTAAGCTCCCAGGAAGCTACAAAGATAGTACAGAGAGATCCTTTGTACCCCTCACTCAGCTTCCCCCACTGGTTTCACTTTTATACAATTCTACCAACTTTGAGATATATTTGATGTTCCATCAGCTTCCCATGTTTAAAGGATACGCTTACAAGTGTTTAGATGTGTGTGTGTGCATGTGTGTGTGTATAGAACTCTGAAACCATCACCACAATTAAAATAGTAAGCATATCCCTCAAAAGATTCTTCCTGCCCTTTTGTAGCTTCTGATTTCTTCCTCTTTTTGCACGCCCTCACCTCCCCCCCATCCAAGCAACCACTGATCTGCTTTCCATCACTGTAGATTAGTTTGCATTTTCTATAATTGTGTATAAAAGGGAACATAGGCTCTGTGCTCGTTTTTTTTAATATAAATTTTATTTATTTATTCATGAAAGACACTGAGAGAGAAAGGCAGAGACACAGGCAGAGGGAGAAGCAGGCTCCATGCTGGGAGCCTGATGTGGGACTTGATCCTGGGTCTTCAGGATCATGACCTGAGCTGGAGGCAGATGCTTAACCGCTGAGCCACTCAGGCTTCCCTCTGTACTTGTTTTTATCTGGCTTCGGTCACTCAGCATAATTATTTTGAGATTCGTGCATGCTACATAGCATGTATCAGCACTTCACTACATTTATTTGTTTGTTTGTTTGTTTGTTTGTTTGTTTATAAAAGATATTATTTATAAGTAATCTCTACACCAAACTTGGGGCTTGAACTGACAACCCTGAGAGCAAGAGCCCCATGTTCTATGGACTGAGCTAGCCCAGCAACCTCACTTCATTCCTTTTTATTGCTGTGTAGATTCCATTTTATGAATACACCATAGCTTATCCATTCACCTGTTGATGAGTATTTGGGTTGTTTCTATTTGTTGCTATTCAACTACAGCTGCTATGAACATCCATGCACAAGACTTTATATATGGACATATGCTTTCTTTTTTCTTGGAGTGGAATGGCTGGATGAATTTTAAATTTTTAAGAAACTGCCAAACCAGTGTGCCTTGATGGCTCAGTCAAACATCTGCCTTTGGCTCAGGTCATGATCCTAGGACGCATCGATCTGACGACATTGACATTGAGTCCTGCTGAGCAGGGAGCCTGCTTTTCCCTCTCCCTCTGCTTCTCCTTCTCCTTCTGCTGCTCCCCCTGCTGTGCTCTCTCCCTCTTTTCTGTGTCAAATAGATAAATAAAATCTTTTAAAAAAGAAGAAAGAAAGAAACTGTCAAACCATTTTCCAATATGGTTGTGCCTTTTTACGCACACAGCAGCAGTGTGTGAAAGTCCCTGTTGCAGCACATCCTCACCAACACTTAGTATGGTTGGACTTTTTCATTTTGACATTCTAGTAGATGAGTAGTGGTATATTATTATAGTTTTATTTTTTTAAGATTTTATTTATTTATTCATAAGAGACACAGAGAGAGTGGCAGAGACATAGGTATTGGGAGAAGCTGGCTCCCTGAGGGAAGCCTGATGTGGGACTCAATCTTGGTACTCAGGACCACGCCCTGAGCTGAAAGCAGACACTCAACAGTTGAGCTACCCCGGCGCACCCTCTTATTGTAGTTTTAATATGCATTTCCTTAAGACTAATGATGTTGAGTATCTTCTGTTTGCCATTCATATATGTCATTTGGAAAAGTTATCTATTTAAATCTACTGCTCATTTTTTAATTATATTCCCTGCTTTCTTTTTATTTATTTTTTTATTTATTTATGATAGTCACAGAGAGAGAGAGAGGAGAGAGAGAGGCAGAGGGAGAAGCAAGCCCCATACACCGGGAGCCCGACGCAGGACTCGATCCCGGATCTCCAGGATCACGCCCTGGGCCAAAGGCAGGCGCCAAACCGCTGCGCCACCCAGGGATCCCCTATTCCCTGCTTTCTTACTGAAATTGAGTCTTGAGAATTCTTTAGATTTCTTGGATACAAATCTATTTGATTTTTATTTTCAACTGTGGTAAAATAAACATAGCATAAAATTAACCATCTTAACCATTTTTAAGTGTAAGGCTCAATAGTATAAAGTATATTCACAAAGTTGTGCCAACAATCTCAGGAACTCTTTTTGTTTTGTAAAAGTGAAACTTTGTGCTCTCTAAACAAGTCATTCCCCCTCCTTCTTCCCCACCCCCCTGCCCTTGGATATTCACATTCTACCCTCTGTCTGTATGAATTTCATCACTCTAGGTACACGTAAGTGGGATCATATAGTATTGGTCTTTTTGTGACTGCCTTATTTTACTTAGCATGATATCTTCAAGGCTCATCCACACTGCAGTTAGAATTTCATTCCTTTCAAATACTGAATAATATTCCATTGTGTGTGTAAATATATATACATATATTATATATTCATACACACACATACATATATGGTTTATCCATCCATCTGTTGCAACATGTGTTGCTTCCACCTTTTGGCTGTTGTGAATAATGCTACTATGAACATGAGTGTAAAATATTTCTTCAAGACTGTTTTCAGGGGCACCTGTGTGGTTCAGTTGGTTGAGCGTCCAACTCTTTACCTCAGCTCAGATCTTGATCTTAGGGTCATGAGTGCAAGCCCTACATTGGGCTCCGTGTGGGGCATCAAGCCTACTTAAAATTTTTTTTAATTAAATAAAAGGCTGTTTTCAATGCTTTGTGTATATAGCTAGAAGTTGAGTTCCTGGGCCATATAGAGAATTAACATTCTATTTTTATTTATTTATTTTTAAGATTTTTGGGTTTTTTTTTAAGATTTTATTTATTTATTCATGAGAGACACACAGAAAGAGGCACAGAGACATAGAAAGAGGGAGAAGCAGACTCCCTGTGCGGAGCCTGATCCAGGACTCTGGGATCACGCCCTGAGCCAAAGGCAGATGCTCAACCACTGAGCCACCCACCCAGTCCTCCCAAGAGTTTTGGTTTTTTAAAATGATCTCTACACCTAGAATGGGGTTCAAACTTACAACCCAGAGATCAAGAGTCCATGTCCTGTGGACTAAACCAGCCAGGTGCCCCCATTCTATTTTTAATTTTTTCGAGGAACTACCATACTTTTTTCCATAATGGCTATACCCATTCACATTTCGCACCCACAGTACACAAGAATTCAAATTTCCCTACCTTCTTGCCAACACTTTCCTTTTCTTTGATCATAGGTGTCTTAATGGGTACAAGTCTTAAAAATATGTGATTTACAGATATTTTCTCCCAGCCTGGGCTTGCCCTCATATTCTCTTAACAATGTTTTTCAAAGAGCAGGAGTTCTTAATTTTGATAAAGTCTGACATTCCTTTGATGTCATATCTAAGAAACTTTTGCCTATTTCAATATCACAAAGGTTTTCTCCTACACGTTCTATAATTTTAGGTTCTACATTTAGGTCTATGATCCATTTAAAAATATTTACAATCCATGTTGAGTTCATTTTTTTAAATGAGGTGAGGTAGGGATCAAAGTTCATTTACTTCCACATGAGTATCCAACTATGCCAGCACCATTTGTTGACAAGGATTTCTCCTTTCTCCAACTAAATTGCTTTGGCATCTTTGGCAATTAATCTCATGTGTGGGATCTATTTACGGACTCTATGTTTTGTTGATATCTTTGTCTATCTTTTTGGCCTCAGAACACTATGTAAGTACCTTTATAATAAGTCTTGAAGCTCCTTCATACTGTAGCCCTATAATTCTTTTTTTAATTTAATTTAATTTATTTATGAGAGACACACAGAGAGAGGCATAGACACAGGCAGAGGGAGAAGCAATATCCCTGAGGGGAGACCGATGAGGGGACTTGCTCCCAGGACCCCAGGATCATGCCCTGAGCCGAAGGCAGATGCTCAACCACTGAGCCACCCAGGTCCCTAGCCCTATAATTCTGTAGCATTATAATAAGCCTTGATGGTGTAACTCCATTAACTCTGTTCCTCTTTTTCAAAGTTGTCTCAGCTTTTGCATTTGGTCCTTTGCATTCCATATGAACCTCAGAATCAGCTTGTGATTTTCTAGGGCAAAAAAAGTTGCTGGAATTTTTCTTTTTGCTGGGATTTTTATTGGGACTGCACTGAATCTATAGATCAATTTGCAAATAATCGATACCTTAACACTACTGAATCACCTGTTCCATGAACGTAAAATTCTTCTCCATTTATTTAAGTCTTTAATATCACTCAGCAATGCTTTGTAGTTTCCAAGGTAGAAGTCTTATGCATAATTAGTCAGATTTATCCCCAAATATCTCATACTTTTGTTGCTATCATAAGTGGTATTTTTAAATTTCCATTTCCAACTATTTGTTACTGGAATACAGAGATACCGGTTTTGTTTTGCTTTTTTTACATTTGTTTTTATTTACTTTCTATTTGCCAACATATAGCCTAACACCCAGTGCTCATTCAATCAAGTGCCCTCCTCAGTGCAGAGATACCATTCTTTTAAATTTTGTTATTATTTATAATAACAAAATTAATTTTTTAGATTGTATTTATTTAAGTAATCTCTACACCTAATGTAGGCCTCCCATTCACAAACCCAAGATCAAGAGTCACGTGCTCTACTAAGCCAGGAAGTCACCGCTAATAAAATTAATTTATAACAAATTATTATTTACTTTTAATTGCCTTTATTTACTTGTATCCTGAAATCTTGCTAAACTCACTCATTAGTTTGAGAAGCTTTTTTGTAGATTCCCTAGAACTTCCTATACAGACTATTGTTTTCATTTCCTCAGACTTCTGTAACAAGTTACCATGGACTCTGTGGTCTATTCTATTGAGAATTCAATGTATTTTGTTAAGTTTTTCTTCTTTTTTTTAAAGATTTTATTTATTTATTTATTCATTCATTCATTCATTCATTCATTCATTCATTCATGAGAGAGAGGCAGAGACACAGGCAGAGGGAGAAGCAGGCTCCATGCAGGGAGCCTGATGTGAGACTCGATCCCAGGACTCCGGGATCACAACCTGAGCCAAAGGCAGACGCTCAACCGCTGAGCCACCCAGGCGTCCCGTTAAGTTTTTATTCTGTTAAAAATTCCTAGCAGAATGTTTGCATCTCTATCCACAAAGGATAGGGGAGCCTCGATGGTTCATTCGGTTAAGCATCTGGGACACTTAATTTTGGATCTGATCAAGATCTCAGGGTCATGAAATCAAGCCCCAGAGGAGTGTACAGTCAGGCTGTATGATGGGCATAGAAACTGCTTAAGAAAAATAAAAAATAAAAAAGAATCTGCTTAAGATTTTCTTTCTCTCTCTACCTCTGCCACCCACCACTAACACCCCCTGCCACTCATACTCAAGCACTCTCTCTTTCTAAAAATAAAATAAAAATATAAGTGCATTTTAAGATTTTTAAAAAGATTTTACTTATTCCTGAGAGACACACAGAGAGAGGCAGAGGCAGAGTCATAAGCAGAGGGAGAAGCAGGCTACTTGGGAACCCATATAGGACTCAATCCCAGAACCCCGAAACACACCCTGAGCCGAAGACAGATGCTCAAGCACTGAGCCACCCAGCCATCCCTATAAGTGCGTTTTAACTGCTTTACTGGGATATAACTCATATTCTACACATTTTTTAAAGATTTTATTTATTTATGAGACAGAGAGAGAGAGAGAGAGAGAGAGAGAGAGGCTCTATGCAGGGAGCCCGACATGGGACTCGATCCCAGGTCTCCATCACACCCTGGGCTGCAGGCGGTGCTAAACCGCTGAGCCACCCGGGCTGCCCCTATTCTACACATTTAGAGCATATATTTAAAGTGAACAATTCAGGGGCACCTGGCTGGATCAGCTGGTAGAGATGATACTCTTGATCTCAGGGTTGTGAGTTTGAGCCCCATGTTGGGAGTAGAGTTTACTTTAAAAAGTAAATAAATAAAATGAACCATTCAGTGTGACTGGGAAGAAGAATTTTCTCTGTCCTTCAAGGTCTTTCTAGCTGGACTAAGAATCAAATTGATATAAAACAAATTACCAGGAGAAAATCAGATTTATTTTCATATATATGAGGAATCCACCCAGACATGGAAGTTCAAAAAACCGGTGAGGCAATGTGAGATAGAGCTGTCATTCTGAACCAAGGAGAAGGGGATAGGAGTCTGAGACTTTATTTATCATATATTTTATTTATTTATTTGACAGAGAGAGAGAGCACAAGCGGGGGGAGTGGCAGGCAGATGGAGAGGGAGAAGCAGGGTTCCCAGGACCCTGAAATCATGACTGAGCCAAAGGCAGATGCTTAAACAACTGAGCCACCCAGGTGTCCCAAGTTTGAGACTTTAAAAGGAAGAGATATAATTCATAGGAAAGTGAAAAAGCATAAATGTTTGGTAAACAAGTGTTCGCTGGGCCACTTAGAAACAATAGGACATAGATGATTTGGATCAAACAGGCCTTTCTAGGTTCCTCCCCGTCTATCATACCTAGCTCATAGGATAATGTAGTTGTCTCTGGTGATAGCTCTCTTCCTGGAGCAGGTCCTCTATCAGTTCTCTTTAGGCACTTGTTGAAGGGGGCAGAGTAAATAGCTTTTTCTGAATCTGCTGGGTTTTGATTGCATAAATAACCTTTATGCCAACGTGGACCATCTTGGGACGGCCTGCCCTTGGCCTCTACAAGTGACTTTCAGAATATTCACAGAGTAATACATATAGAACTATTATCTATCAACCATGCAACCAGCATCCTTATCTAATTTTAGACCATTTTCATCATCCCAAAAAGAAGCTCTCTACCCACTGGCAGACGTTCCCACTTTCCCCCCTCCTTAGCCCTAGGCAACCACTAATCTTTGTCTCCATAGATCTGTCTATCCTGAACATATGAATAGACTCATACAGTATGGCCTTTTGTGACTGGTTTCTTTCATTTGGCACATTTTCAAGGTCCATCTATGTTGTAACATGTCAGCACTTCATTCCTTTTTATTGCCAAATAATATTCCATTGTATGAACATATGTCATATCATTCCCATGTTCCAGTTGATAGACATTTGGGCTATTTCCACTTCTTGACTATTATGAATAATGCTGCTATGAACATTTTCCTTGGGGTATATACCTAGGAACGGAATTGCTGTGTCACATGATAACTCCGTCTAACTTTTAGAGGAACTGCCAAACTGTTTTCCAAAGCAGCTGCTCTTTTCGAAATTCCCACCAGCAATA
Organism: Canis lupus familiaris; assembly: GCF_011100685.1. Classification (NCBI taxonomy): domain Eukaryota; kingdom Metazoa; phylum Chordata; class Mammalia; order Carnivora; family Canidae; genus Canis; species Canis lupus. The sequence continues at coordinate 54,928,733 of NC_049230.1, forward strand.
TACTAGAGTTCCCATCTCTCTACCTCCTCAGTAATACCTGTTATTGTCTATTCCTTTGATCAGGTCCACTCTAAGAATATGAAGTTGTATCTCATTGTGATACAATGTGATACAGGGATCCTCACCAAACTGCTAAGAATGGTCATCTCTGGGGAAGGTGATGAAATTGGGGTTGGGTTAGGGTTTGAGTGGGGATTTTCATTCCCCCCCCCCACCATGTATTTATTTCTGAAGTACTTGGGTGTGTTTTTGTTTGTTTTGCAAGCATGTCTTTTAGTGATTTGAAACCATCAATAGACTTTTCAAAGGATTCGAAATTGTACAAACATAGCTGCATATGGTTGAAGACTAAAATATAATATGCAAAATTTAAAAACATGCACAAAAGTAGTCAAGGCATTAGTATTGATGAGGCAGGGGCACCTGGGTGGTTCAGTGGTTGAGCGTCTGCCTTTGGCTCGGGTCCTGATCCCCGGGTCCTGGGATGGAGTCCCCATCAGGTTCACTGCAGGGAGCCTGCTTCTCCCTCCGCTTATGTCTCTGCCTCTGTGTCTCTCATGAATAAATAGAGAAGAAAGAAGAGGAAGGAGGAAGAATAGGAAGGAGGAAGAAGAAGAAGAAGAAGAAGAAGAAGAAGAAGAAGAAGAAGAAGAAGAAGAGGAGGAGGAGGAGGAGGAGGAGGAGGAGGAGGAGGAGGAGGAGGAGGAGGAGGAGGAAGAAGGAGAAGGAGAATTGGCTGGGGGGGGGGGGGGGGGACGGATATGTCAAGAAAGTAGCTTCTAAACTGAGCCCAGAAGGTGGAAGAAAGAGCAAGTTGGCTATGTACACAGCAAGAGCGTTCAGTTGGGAAGATTATTTGAGCCCATAGGAGAGAAGAAGATCATTCAAAGACCCAAAGATGGGATCCCTGTGTGGCTCAGCGGTTTGGCACCTGCCTTCGGCCCAGGGTGTGATCCCGGGTTCCTGGGATCGAGTCCCTCGTCGGGCTCCCTGCATGGAACCTGCTTCTCTGTGTGTGTCTCTCATTAATAAATGCATACAATTAAAAAAAAAAAAAAAAAAGACCCAAAGACGCTTTAAAGCTGTGTGGATTGGAGAATGGGACGGAGGGCAAGTCGGAGGAGGAGGACAAGAGCCTGGAGAGGTGATCCTAGTGGCCCGTGTCAGGGGTTGTAAGCAGGGGAGTTCTAAGTGGGAGAAAACCCCGCTCAGGGGATGGCGGGGGAGATCTGCGCGACCCCCAGGACCCGGGGCCCAGGGAAACGTAGGCGCCAAGCGACTCCCACGCCCCCACGTGGCGGCCCGTTAAGTAGCGGGCGAGGCGGGCGCGCGGGGCCGCGTGGGAGCGCTACCTGCGGAGCTGGGGGGGGGGGCGGGGGGACGCTCGCCGGGGCGCGGGGGGCGGCGACAGGGGGCGCCCAGAGAGACGTCGGCGCTGACGCGGGAGGTGGAGTCCGTCCCGCCCGTCACCACTGCCCGGGCTCCCCTGGTCCGCCGGCCCCAGCGGGCCCCCCACTCCGAGGCAGGGGAGCCCCCGGAGCAGCGTGCTCGGGACCCAGCGGGGCCCACCCACACTCCGCAGCCCCGGCCCCGGCCCCGGCCCCGCCCGGAGAGGAGCCGCCGCGCGCGCCCCGGAACCTTCGGCCGCCGCCGCCCGCGTTCGCCGCGGGACCTGTCGGGGGAACCCGTTCGCTGTTGCTAAGGGGCGGCCCCGGAAGTGACGCGCCCCGGGTTTGTTGACAGCGGAGGCGGCGGCGGCTGCAGGCTCCGAGCCTCAGGAGCCGGATCGGGGGAGGGGCCGGGCCCCAGAGCCAGCACCCGGCGGCCCTCAGCCCCGCCCGCAGCCCTAAGGGCAAGGTAACGGCCACGGGGTCCCCCCCGGCGCGACCCCCTCCCACGCGGGGCTCCAGTCCCCGGGATCCCAAGCTCCGCCCCGCCGACCCCCGTCTCCCGCAGACCCCGGCCCTAGCCTGACGAGATGCCCTGTCTCCCTGGCGCTGTGGCCCCGGATTCCCCCGGGCCGCATCGCTCGCTTTCCTCGCGGAGGAAGCGAGTAAGCATCCCGTCCGCTCCCGGGGCGGAGGGATTTATCTGCGTCCGTCCCCTTTCCCTTCTGCCTCAGGCGCCTCGGCATCGCTGCTGCAACCTACTGCACAGGTCCATTGCGGCCAATGGTGGGAGGGCTCCTTTCTCTGCCCCTGCTGCCAGGTCTGAGAAACGTGCCTTTAAAACTGAGCTCCCTTCCTCCCGAAAGAAAATGACGCCCTGTCGGATGCCCCTACAAAATGGGGGATCGATATAGGGCTAAAGAACCAGCCTCTGCCCCTCCTACCTGTTGGACGAGCTTAAGTTCCACCAAAGCCATGCTTAAAAGCTCAGGGACGGCTTGGGTTCTGGAACGGCTCCCAAAAGGGATGACAAGGTGCAGGAAATCCAGCAGGATGAGAAAGGGATGGGCTGGGGTTGCAAACCTGAGGGGCAAGGGAGCCTAGCCTGATAGGTGAGTTGAAAGTGAAACTGACTGCTGGCCATTATAGTTTTGTGGGTGGAAATTGACTTGGCTGCTCTTTTGGCCCAAGGAGTCCAAGATTTCCAGTCTTTGCCTGTGCCTGTCATTGGGCTTGGCTCATTACGGAGGGGGGAAGCCTCATGCCTCCACGGGGGAAAAACACCCCCTATAATCTTTCCTACAGAATGTTCCTTTTCAGGGTTCAAAATGGTTAGAATGAGTATTGGAAGGCAGCTTTGAAAAGAGTTACAGGAGGCTATGCTTAGAGCAGGAGGTGGTTGCCAGTGGTGAGGGGTCTCTGTTTCAGTTTATTGCTTCATTCAGAAAATAAGAAACCTGTAATATTTAGAGTGTCCATGGAGAAGAATAAAGCAGGAAGGGCCATGACAAGGGCCAGAGAGTGGGGTCACCTTTTTGGAGACGTTGACCAGAAAAGTTTGCTAATAAGGTGATATCTGAGCAAAGTCTCTAATAAGGTGGCATCTGAAGGGAGGGAGGGAGCAAGCCACGCATGTCTGTCTACAGACAGAGCATTCAACAGCAAGTGCAAAGGTCCTGAGGTTATATATCTGATGATTTTAAGAAACAACAAGAGGACAATAGAGCTGGAGCAAAGTGAAGGATGGGAAGAGTGGGAGCCAGATAACGGTGGGGAGAATGTCAGGGGCTGTCTCTGTGATACAGGGTCCCTGAGTATCTAAAGGAACACCCTGTCAGAACTGTACAAACATGGTGGTCAGAGAAAACAGATTTGTCTTAGATGACAAATAGCCATTATGCTCTGGCCCAGCATTTTTTTTTTTTATTTTTATTCATGAGAGAGAGAGAGAGACAGGCAGAGGGAGAAGCAGGCTCCATGCAGGGAGCCTGACGTGGGACTCAATCCCAGGTCTCCAGGATCAGGCCCTGGGCTGAAGGCGGCACTAAACCGCTGAGCCCCCCGGGCTGCCATGGCCTGGCGTTATAAGTACTCTTTTTCTATCTTTGTAGTGACCATTGATGGAATTAATACCAAAAGGATGGCCATAGAGCACTGTAGTTAGGTCATGCGGCTGCTTCCTGGTTGTGAGAACTTGGGCAAGGGACCATCTCATTGTCCTCATCTGTAAAATAGGGTTGTTGGGCTTAATGAGACATCAAGCACTGAAGTGCTTAGCACACTGTTTAGCATGGTTTAAGTACTTGGTATCTAACAGTTGTGATGATGGCAGTAGCCGTGATGAGGAACTGTTTGCATGTGTCTATCTCAAAGCCTTTCTTTTTAGCACCAGCTGGTGGTGCCACCAGCTCTGGCTGCCTCCCTGAGCTAGTAGAATTTTGCAGAACAGGGTAGGTGGGAGGGACACAGTGGATTCCTGTCACCCCTCAGTGGGAACAATGCTTGCGTATCCTACAGGGAGGATGGTAGCTTGGTCTTGGATTTCTTGATGCCAGTAGAAGGTGGTGGGGGTTCACTGACACCTTACAGCTCTGAGTGTCTTTTTAAAAAGAGCACAGCAAATCCCCATTCTGCCATGTAAAATGGACAAAATGATACTGCCGACAGAAATGTGACATGAGGATAGGTTGGGAAGGATGGTCTATGTTGGTTCCAGACGTGGTTGGGGTATGTGTGGCTGATCTGCTGATGGTGAGTGTTAATCGAAGAAGTACCCAGCAGAGGCTAAGATTTTGCAGCCTGCCTTATAGGGAGTGGAATAATGGCTGATCTCCCTCCTCACCCCTTAAGCCTGGACTTTATCATCAGGCCTGGGTCATAAACTGAACAGGGTGACTGGGCCTGATGATTTAAAAATGAAAAGCCAAAGCTCTTGGATGCTGAGAGCCAGCATATCCGAGCGGCTGTTGTGGCTAGAACCTAGGACTAGCCACCTGGGGCCCTGGGTTCAAGCTCCAGCTCTGCTGCTAGCTCACTGTGTGAACTTGGGCAAGTTCCATCCCATCTGGGCTTCAGTTTTCCCATCTGTATATTAACTCTGAAGGCTGTTGGAAGGATGAAATGAGACATAAGTGGTGAAAGAATTTGGAGCACTCTAAAGCACTCTACAAAGGTAGAGAACAGTTCTTATTATTATTTTCTTAAAGATTATTTATTTATTCATAGAGATGCAGAGAGAGAGAGAGGCAGAGACACAGGCAGAGGGAGAAGCAGGCTCCATGCAGAGAGCCTGACGTGGGACTCTATCCCGGGTCTCCAGGATCACGCCCTGGGCTGCAGGCGGCGCTAAACTGCTGTGCCACCGAGGCTGCCCAGTTCTTGTTATTATTATTAATGCTGTCGGTACCTCAGCTGTTCTTGACTCCTGAAATGCCACTTCACGGACCCCTGTTGGGTCATCTATTTTGGGACCAACATTCTTTATCTGGCTCAGTCACTAAAGCTGATTTTCCACCTTCCAAAACAAACAGAAGGCTCTCCTCAAGCATTATTCCTAGGAGAGCACTCCATAATGATTGGTCACCACCTTCTGGACATTATTTCATGGCATCTCCTCATCAAACCTACAAGGTAAGTGGCGTTCGCAACACATTGACTGATAAAGGACCCTGATGAATATTGAGGCTGGTAAATATTGCTTGGGGATCTCATCATAACAGCTGAAGCTCCTTCATCTTCACCCAACCAGCCACACACCCACTGTGTCATGGAGATGCCCTGGGTCACCAGCGTCCCCACTAAGAAGCTTCTAGTTGTGGGTCAACATGATATATGCTCATAGGACAGTTATCAGCAATAACAGATCATCTGCGCTCAGTGCCTAAGGACACTCAGAGCTGTAAGGAGTCAGTGAAGCCTCAGCAGCAGAAACAAGCCCTGAGGCGGGGAGAAATAGTTCTGCCCATAGCGTCATGAGAGAGAGAGCCAGGCACCTGCTGGGGGACCTTGGGCAGGTCATCACACATCTTTGAACCATGGTTTGTTCATCTGGAAAACAAAATAATATGTCCCTCATAAGTTATTTGTGCCTTTAGTAAGAACATGCATGGAAAGCTTGACACTCTGGAGTCTCATCTAACGTATACATGTCTGTCTGTTGCTAAGTACAGATAGACCCTCGTACCTATACATAGTCCGTGGCAGATACTTGGCCACTCAGAGCCTCAGCTGCCTATTTGTAAGTTGTAGGCTTTATTATTATTTTTGTTAGTTGTAGGCTTTAATAACTCCTGCTTCATGTGGTTGCTCAGGGAATTAAATGACCTAAAGGATATCGAGTACTTAGAATTCTTGGAGTATTGTACTCAGCCTGGGTGTGGTGTGATCATGAAGTTTGAGTGCAAGCTTGGAACCCAGGTATCCCCGAGGCCCCTCTGCCTCCAGGTGGCACCAGTGAGCAGTGAGGTGCATCCCTTCATTCCATGTCTGCATCTTCTTAATGTCACCTGCTTTGCAGATTAGGCTCGGGAGGCCAGCAACCCCTTGGGATGCTTTCCAACCCTGGCCTGCACCCTGGCCCCTGGGAGATGCTGGCACTTGCCCTGACTCCCCTCATGGCAGCTTCCCAACCCCCAATATCTGGCCTGGGATCTGCTCCCTCCTGGAAAGCTTCCAGCTTCTGTAAATAGGGCATTTGTTTGAATTTTCCCCCCCGCACTTGGGTTAATATTTCACAAGGTGGGCGCTGCTCCAAGGCTCAAGCTTCTGGCTCCCCAGCCTCTCAGCCGGTGTTGGGCCGCTGGTGGGGTCCCATGCTCCCTCCGGACCGCAGTTTCTCTCCCTGCTGCACTGCATGTACGGAAGACCCTGTGGTGCAATGAGAAGCACGGGTTTGGTTTAGGATGGCGTCCTCTGTCATCAGTTGTGTGATTTCAGGCAAACCTCAGTATCTCTGAGGGGTAACAGTCAGTATTCAATACCTCAGCTGCTATAGTGAGGTCAGGGCAAAGGCAAACCTTCATTCTAACGCGTGCTAGGCACAGGCTGGCACAGAGGATCCGGGAGCCTGCAAGCAGAATGGGTTCCCATCCTCTAGGAGCTCATGGGCTATGGGAAAGGTTGTTCCACAATTGTTATACGAATGACAATTAGCTTCAAGTACAGGATCCTAGGGAATGTCATCGGTTAAATAAGAACTATATGTCCCAAAGCGTGAGGGGCTCAGCATCCCACCTGGAAGCAACCAGTGTGGAGATTGTGGCCACCACTTCTCTTTTCTGCCTTCTCTGCTGCCTGCCCTCCCTGCCCCCTATGTCAGAGCTCAGGATGTAACCTGCTAGAGAAGGGATAGAGTAAGACACAGGATTCTTCTTATTGTGTGGTGTACTCTCATAATCAGAGTTCCCTGTGTCGCCAGTTACCAGAATTCCAGATGCCAGTGCTTGCCACAGGAATGAGGAGCCCTCGGGTGGGAATGGGGAGGGTAGAGATGGCTGTGTCTGGTAGGCGCCAGACCTGCATGGGGCACAAGAGGCAGGCCGCCCCAGGCCTCTCAGCCTCTGTGCCAAGATGACGACAGCCCCTTCATCCTCCAGCTCACACCAAAGAGTGGTTAGCAGATGGTACCATCTGCCTGGTTTGTCTTGAGGAGAGCAGTTTGGGATGACGTTAGTGGCTGAAAGGGTAGTATTTCTTCTACCTGGGGAGCAGGGGTAGGTCCTGGTAGGTACCTGGGTAACTGGGCTCAATCCTGCAGAAAAGGCATAACCCCTGGTGCCACTCTGTCATTCAGAGTGGTGGGAGTTCCTCTGTGGCTACTGGGGCCTCCCCCTATCCTGGCACAGTGGGCAGGGAGGATACAAGAGTGTGCCTTGTCCCCCGGGTTCCATGTCTGGCACAACCTACAGTCTCTCTCGTCTCTTCCACAGGCATGTGTTGAAACCCTACAATGTATCAGGCCCACACAGGGTATTCAACACTTCCTTTGTCCAGCAAATTATCTTGGAATAGGGTCTGTGGTACCAGCATCCCATACCCTCTGACCTTTCAGACTGTGCACATCTATTCCTTCTTCCTGGAATGCCTTTTCCTTCTCTCCCCACCACCAGAGTTAACTATGACTCATCTTTTGGGTTGCAGCTGAAATGTCACTTCCAAGGAAGCCTGCCCATGACTCCCCAGTCCAGGGCAGTTCCCCTGGCATAGGTATTCAGAGTCCCAGGTGCCTCTTTCTCCTTCAGAACATTGTTCCCAGTGACATGGTGTGCGGTTTGTGTGCTTATTAGGTGGATGTCTGTCTCCCTCAGATTCCGTTTGCTCCATAAGGATGAGGACGTTGTCTGGTTTCACTTGCCACTGAACCCACAGTGCTACTGAGTAGATAAATAAGTGGCCTGAGCTCAGTGCAGGGTGATGCCACACAAGACAGCTCAGTTCCTGCCTTCATGGAACTGGCCACCTGGCAAGGAAGCCCATAACTAAACCAGCATTAGGTTCAAAGTGTTAGTTGTTACAGTGGGTCAAGGGTGCACAGCAGGGAAGTGATGTTGATATTAAAGCCTGAGATATACACGGAGCAGCTAGTGAAGGGCCTTCAAAATGGTGTGGAGTGTGGGCTGGAGTGTGTGTGGCCGGGGATGCTTCCTGGAGGAGGGACACAGATGTGTTTTGAGGGTGGGAGTAGTATTTAGAATAGAAAGTGGGGTAATGCATTGACTTGGGATGCTCCCAGTTGAAAGAAAACAGGTTGAGCAAAGGTCTGAAGGTGACCCCGTGCTTAGGGCCTGTTGCCAGTACCACGAAGGAGGCCAGGCCGGCTACAGTAGGGGCCAGAAGGCTGGCTGCGGTTTAGGAGGCCTTGAGTGACTGCTCAAAGACATGGACCCAGTTTCCAGCAGGGTATGCTTTGCTGCCAGCGGTGCTTCCCAGACTCCTGTTTCCCAGGGAAGATCTGGAAGTGAATGAAGGTAAAGGAAGATCGTGCCCAGTGCCCAGGCAGCCTGTTTATTGTGCCTTCCCTCAAGGGCAGCACACAGCCAGTGGGACAGCTGGCACCACAGGCCTTTGTGGCAAGAGACCAGGCCTGGAGAGCACAGGCCTGGCACTGGGCAGGAGCAGACCCTGCTGTGTTGGGGACCAAGGCAGGTGAGGCAGGAGAAGGGGATGATGATGGTGATGGTGATAACAGTAGTTGTAATAATAGCCAATTTTCATTGAGCACTTACCATGGACCATGTGCCAGGCTAAGCTCCAATATTCCATGTTATCCTCTCACAGTCCCCTCTTTTTTAGAGAAGAAACCGAAGCACAGAGAGGTGAAGACACTTGCTCAAGTTCATCTGCTCTTAAGTGGTAGGGCTGGAACTAGAAGCTGGGTGGGCCTGACTCCAGAGCTCTCAGAGCACTGTCATCAGTAAGTGGTGGCACCAGAAGTTAGAGCTTGCGACTCCAGAGGGCACAGGGCTCTGTGGCCATGACCAGATTTTTAGAGCCGCCCAGAAGATTCAAATTCAACTCAACTTCCGGTTTCCAGGAAGCCGGGGGCAATGTTGGGCCCTGAACTCCTTCAGAACTTTCCAAGGGGTGACATGAGAGAATCCAGAGACCAGGTTCAAATCCCACTTCAGACAGAGCTTGAGTTTTCTCATCTGCAAGATGGGATCATAACTATTCCTTGTGTACTTAGTCTCTTAAAGTGTGAGACCAAGCGTTTCCCCAACATGCATGGGGCTCTCCAGCAGCCCCGTGAAGTGGGGATTATTATCCCCATTTTCCAGATGAGGAAACTGAGGTCCAGAGAGTTTAAGTAATTTATAGTGAATTGTAGAACTGGGTTGAAACATAGATCTATCTGATGACAGAACCTGCACTTAAAAAAAACAAAAAACCTATTGAAGTACAAACTAGCTAGGGAAACGCCTGGAAAGGGTGACTGGACAGTCTGATGAATTTCCACAAGTGAACATACCTTCGCTGAGGCCCCCCTGCCACTTTCTAATCACTGCTTCTCTGCAAAGGGAATCGCTACCCTGACTTCTAACACCATGGATTCATTTTGCCTATCTCCTCCCCTTTCTGATATAGACTCTGGGAGGAAGATAGTTTGGATTAATTCCTTACTTTCTTTGGTTCTGTAAATGGTTGATTGTTTTCGATCTTGTTCACTCACTTCGAATGTGAAGGTTCAGTTTTCATTCTCTCTCAGCCACTTGTCGCTGAGGAGCTACACTCTCAGCATCACTTAATGAACTCCGGCCCCATCTAACTGTGGACCTCTTTGGTGTTCAGGTCATTTTCTTAACTTTTATTGAATTATACATTTTTTAAAATCACACATCATAATATACAGGTCCCAGATATCCCCAAAGTGAACATACCTGTATATCCAGCACTCAGATGAGGGACTAGAAGCTTCTCAGCACCCAGCCAAATCCACAAAGTAACTGCAGTCCTATCTTCTATTACCATAGATCAGATTATTCTGTTGTTGCTTTCTTAACTCAATGGAGTAAAACATGAATGGATTCATTCAGTGTGTAATATGTTATATGCTCTTTTGTACCTAACTCCTTTCACTAAACATTGGGAGGTTCATCCAAGCTGTTGTGTTAACAATCATTTGTATGTTCTTATTTCCCTTAATTTCATTGGTGAGGGGCAGCCCCGATGGCCCAGCAGTTTAGCGCTGCCTTCACCCCGGAGTGTGATCGTGGAGACTCGGGATCGAGTCCCGCATCGGGCTCCCTGTGTGGAGCCTGCTTCTCCCTCTGCCTGTGTCTCTGCCTCTCTCTCTGTGTGTCTGTCATAAATAAATAAATCTTAAAAAAGAAATTTCATTAGTGAGTATACCGTAATTATTCATTCTAACGTCAGGGGCATTCAGACTCTTTTCTGGTTTTGGCTATTCTGAATAATGCTTCTCTAAACATTCTAGTTTGTGTCTTTGGGGGAACATGTATATGTGTATCTCTGTTGGGTGTATGCCTAGGTTTGGAATTTCTGGACATTGAACATATGTGCATATTCAGCTTTAGAAGATAGTGTCACACAGTATTCTGTTATATTGTCAATCCACACCAGTTTGCACTCCCACCCACAGCTTGGGTGACATCCCATTGTTCCATCTTCACCACAGCACAGGCTTGTTATTGCCTGGATTGTTTCCAGTTGAGCCATTCTGGTGGATGGAAAATAGTACCTCAGGTGGTTTTACTGATACTAATGAAGCTGAGTCCTTTTCTAGATGTCCATATGTCTTTTGCTCATTTTTTAGTTGAATGCTATGTCCTTTTAAAAACAGTTTGGAAGAGTTGCTTGAGTAGTTCAGTTGGTTAAACATCTGACTCTTGATTTCAGCTCAGGTCATGACCTTAGGATTCATAGATCAAGCCCTGGGATGGGCTCTGTGCTCAGTGGGGAGTCTGCTGGGGATTCTCCCTCTTCCTCCGCACCTCACCCTGCTCACTTGTGTGTGTGCACAAATGTGCATGCACATTCTCTCTCTCTCTCAAATTAATAAATAAATCTTTTGAAAAAATAATTTGGAAGCACCCGGCTTGCTCAGTCGGTAGAGCATATAACTTAGGGTTGTGAGTTCAAGCCCCATAATGGGTGTAGAAATTCCCAAAATCTTAAAAAAAAAAAAAAAAGATTTGTAGAAAATGTTTATATAGGGCAGCCCCGGTGGCGCAGCGGTTTAGCGCCGCCTGCAGCCCAGGGCATGATCCTGGAGACCCTGGATCGAATCCCACGTCAGGCTCCCTGCATGGAGCCTGCTTCTCCCTCTGCCTGTGTCTCTGCCTCTCTCTCTCTCTCTCTCTCTCTCTCTCTCTCTCTGCATCTCTATGAATAAATAAATAAAATTTTAAAAAATCTTTAAAAAAAAGAAAATGTTTATACATACTGAATATGAGTCATTTGATGGATATATTATTGGAAATATCTTCTAGTCTATGGCTTATCCTTTCTCTTTCTTAATAATATCTTCTGATGGACGGAGTGTTATGTTTTAAGGCAGTACAATTAATTTCTCTTTGTGGTTTCTAGGGGTTTTTTGTACCTTGTTTAAGAAATGATTGCCTACTCTAAAATCATAAGATAGACTCCCATGTTTTCTTCTAGAAACCTTGTTGTAGGGGATCCCTGGGTGGCGCAGCGGTGCAGCGGTTTAGCGCCTGCCTTTGGCCCAGGGCGCGATCCTGGAGACCTGGGATCGAGTCCCACGTCGGGCTCCCGGTGCGTGGAGCCTGCTTCTCCCTCTGCCTGTGTCTCTGCCTCTCTCTCTCTCTCACTGTGTGCCTATCATAAATTAAAAAAAAAAAATTAAGAAACCTTGTTGTATTACCCTTCACATATAGGTCTGTGGTCCATCTTCAATTAATTTTTGTGTATGTATGAACAGAAGTTTCTTCACTTCAATGCAGATTGCTTTATAATTTTTCCTTTATGAGTCTTATTTAAGGAATCTTTACCTAGCTCGAGGTCATGAAGATAGTAGGAAACTTTAGGGGTTGTTGTTTTTTTTTTTTTTTTTTTTTAAGGCTTTTTTTTTTTTTTTTTTTTTTTTTTTTTTTTTTAGTAATCTCTACACTCACGACCCCAAGATCAAGAGTTACATGCTCCACCAACTGAGCCAGCCACGTGCCTCGACTTTTCTTTTCTTTCTTTTTTTTTTTTTTGTTCTATTGTCTCTATGCCCAAGGTGGGGCTCGAACTCACAACCCCAAGTCAAGTGTCACATGCTCTTCTGACTGAGCCGGCCAGGCACCCCCTAACTTTAGTTTTTTAATAACAGTTTTATTGAGCTACAGTTCCTATACCATACAGTATACCTATTTAACATAGATAATTCTGTGATTTTTAGTATATTCAGAGTGTGTGACTGCTACCATAATCAATTTTCGAACATTTTTATCACCCCAGAAGAAACTCTACCCATTAGCAGTCATTCTCCATTCCTCACTACCCCCCAGCTGCCACTAATCTATTAGGCTGCCACTAATCTATTTCTGTCTCTACAGCTTCACCCATTTGGGCTGAACATTTCATATAAATGGAATCATGTAATATATGGCCTTTTGTTTGGTTTTTCTCACTTAGCACAGTGTTTTCAAGGTCTGTCCATGCTGTAACAGGTGTCAATACCTCATTCCTGTTATGGCTGAATAATATTCCATTATATGGATAGATCACTTCTGTTTATCCATGCATCAGTTGATGGAAAGAGTTTCCACTTTCTGGCTATTATGAATAATACTGCTGTGAACATTAATGTATAATTTTTTATGTGGACATCTATTTCACTTCTCTTGGGAGGATCCTCCATTCTTAATCCTCTACAGATTCAGTGACAACATGTCTATAAGGCCCTGGTATATATGGAATGTTTACACAGTGACAGCTGTTTATGGATTAGGTTACATAGTATGGGACACACCAATGTCACTGTTAATGAAAGACCCTATTATCCTCACCCAGACGTTGAATCCCCAGCACATGCATGTCTGCCCACAGACACTGTGAAGGGATAAAAATGCTTAGACAAGGCCCCTTGCTTTTTGCAGGTCAAAGCACACATAGCTAGTGGCATAGCAGAGGGGAGCAGGGAAGGAATCAGGAGCCCTGGGGCATGCTTCTGCTAAGCTGCTAATTTGAGTATGACATTTCCTCAGTTTCCCTACTTAGAGAGTGGGCATAGGGCAGCCGGTGGTTGTGACTTTTATGTGGGGCTCACTTAGCTGCTTCTTGTTTCCCAGGCTGTGGTTCTGCCAATGATCCTGTGAGTGCTGAGGAGTCACCACTGCCCCTAGGGGCCCCTGTCCTAGATCTGTCCATCTGCCTCCCCCAGCATGGCGTCTGACACCCCCGAGTCCCTTATGGCCCTCTGCACCGACTTCTGCCTGCGCAACCTGGATGGCACGTTGGGCTACCTGCTGGAAAAGGAGACTCTGCGACTACATCCAGACATCTTCCTGCCCAGCGAGATCTGCGACCGGCTTGTCAATGAGTGAGCAGGCGGGGGGCTAGGGCACGGCCATGAGTCTTAGCTTGACAGAATGTGGAGGCTCTGAGACCGTCAAGTGCACTAGGCGGGGATGTGGCTATGGATACACATGTGTGACAGGGTGTGCATGCCCTTGGGTATCAGTGGGCGCAGGAGAACACTGGTATATTCATAACCATAAAGTTACATGTGTGCATGTTGGTATGTGTGTGGAGGGGTGTGCGTGTTTAGGAATGGGTATATACACACATGGGCATCTGCAGCACGGGGTGTGTTTGAGTATATAATTGCAAGTGCGCATTACATCTATGAGAGATCAGAGCCTTTGGCTCAGGTCATGAACCCAGGGTCTTGGGATTGAGCCCCACAATGGGCTCCCTTGCTCAGCAGGGAGCCTGCTTCTCATTCTCCCCCATCCTTCCCCCTGGCTCGTGCTCTCTCTCTCACTTGCTCTGCTCTCTCTCTCAAATAAATAAATGAAATCTTTTTAAAGAAAATTAAAAGCAACTTGCATAATAAACAAAGGAGTTCTGTGCTGATCCATATGTGTGTATATGCCTGTGTGTGTACTGATAACAAATAATGGATCCATGACCAGGAATCAAATCATTCAGAAAATCTTTGTGTGGACCCTCCAAGGGACTCCTCACTATTAGAGGGTCCTAGCAATAGGATACACTTTCACTCACCTCAGGAAGTTCAGTCTGGATGCCCAGAAAGGAAATTGTTAGAGCAAACAGTTGCATATAAAAGTGGGAACTTGTGGGGTGCCTGGCTGGCTCAGTTGGTGGAGCGTATGACTCTTGATCTTGGGGTTATGAGTTTGAGCTTCATGCTAGGGGTGGAGATTATTTAAAAATAAAATCTTTTTTTTTTTCTTAAGATTTATTTATTTATTTGAGAGAGAAAGAGCATGAGCAGGAGGGGCAGGAGAGAGAGAGAGAGAGAGAGAGAGACCAAGCAGACTCCTCACAGAGTACAGAGCCTGACAAGGGGCTCAATTAAGCTACCCAGGCACCCTCTATTTTATTTTGTTTTTTAAATATTTTATTTTTAGGGGTGCCTGGGTGGCTCAGTCGATTGAGCAGCTGACTCTTGATTTTGGCTCAGGTCATGATCTCAGGACTATGAACTTGAGCCCCACATTGGACTCCATGCTCAGCAAGAAGTCTGCTTCTCTCCCTCTCCCTCTGCCCCTCCCCTTGCTTGCTCACCTTCTCTCTAAAATGAATAAATAAATCTGAAAAACATAAACAAAATAAATCTGAAAAAGAAAAGAAAAAAAAGTGGGAACTTTTATGTGATCTAAGGACAGAGCCCAACTTGTAAGCATGTTCTGAGCATTTAAGGTGGATCAGGTACTTGCTTGGATGCTTTGCAGACCAGAGTTATGTCCATTTTACAAATGAAAAAACTAAAGTCTGGGAAAGTTCCATGACTTGTGTAAAGTTGCCCAGGTAATGAACAGCCAAGCCAGGATTTAGATTCCAGAATGTTTGACTCCAAAACCACCAGACCGAGATTCTTGCATCAACTGTCATCTCAAACAGGGTCTTATTGGGCGCTTGTCCTATACCCAGCTGGAAGTGTTAAACCCCTTGGCTTAATCTTCCTGTTAAAAAGGGTCCTGGGAGGGGCTGATCAAGGAAGCTGGTTTAAAGATGAGGAGTATGGACGTGTATGTTTGTAATAGATGTGTACAGTTTGAGGAAGAAGAGTTTAGGATTTGCTCTTGATTAGAGGTCCCTTCATCAACTTTGCTCTCCTCGTGCCTGGGGCCACTCTTCGTCTCACCTGCAGGGAGATCAGGGTCCACTCAGGTACTGTTAGAAAGAGGGGTAGGGGATGGAGATGGAAGTTACTGACTAGTGATGAGGGAAGGTTTCAGAGATAGGAGGGCTGGTGCCGAGCCTTGAGGATGAGGGTCCCTGGGCCCTTCCCACTAGCCAGGCCTTCTTCCCTCCCAGGTACGTGGAGCTGGTCAATGCCGCCTGCAACTTTGAGCCGCATGAGAGCTTCTTCAGCCTTTTCTCTGACCCCCGAAGCACCCGCCTCACCCGGATCCATCTCCGAGAGGACCTGGTGCAGGACCAGGACCTGGAGGCCATCCGCAAGCAGGTGAGACCTGCGTCACCAGCTAGTGGGGATGGGCATGGGGAGGCCAGCCTGAGGCAGTCAGTGAGTCCGGGGCCGGGGCGCTCCCCTCCAGCACAAGAATTGGGCGCTCCCCTACCTTGTGCATGCCCTTCTGCGAGCCCACCTGTGGTCTGGGGCCAGGCCTGGAGGGTGGGGAGAGGCTGTGGCAATAACAGAGCTGTGCCTGCTGCTAGGACCTGGTAGAGCTGTACTTGACCAACTGCGAGAAGCTATCCGCCAAGAGTCTGCAGACGCTGAGGAGCTTTAGCCACACCCTGGTGTCCTTGAGCCTCTTCGGCTGTGCAAACATTTTCTACGAGGAGGAGAACCCAGGGGGCTGTGAAGACGAGTGCCTCGTCAACCCCACCTGCCAGGTGCTGGTCAAGGACTTTACCTTTGAGGGCTTTAGCCGCCTACGCTTCCTCAACTTGGGCCGCATGATCGATGGGGTCCCTGTGGAGTCCCTGCTACGGCCACTTAACTCCCTGGCTGCCTTGGACCTCTCGGGCATCCAGACAAGCGATGCGGCCTTCCTGACCCAGTGGAAAGACAGCCTGGTGTCCCTTGTACTCTACAACATGGACCTGTCAGACGACCACATCCGGGTCATCGTCCAGCTGCACAAGCTGCGGTGAGCTGCTGGCCCAGAGCTCACTGGGGTAGGGATGGAGAGGTGGGGGTTGGCAGTCCCAGGAGGCTTGGGAGCCCCTGGCTGGGCAGGAGTGGGCTTGGAAGATGCAGTCCCCTTCTTAAACCCAGTGTTTTGGCTGCATCAAGGCTGTTCAGGGCCTTAGGGTGCCAGCAGGTTCTCCCCCAGAATGCCCTGGAGCAGTTGTGGCATGGGCTGAAGGAGCAAGGGTCTCTGAGGCAGCCCCAACCTGTGTCCAGCTCCTGACCTGTGACCCCCACTCCAATCTCCAGACACCTGGACATCTCCCGAGACCGCCTCTCCAGCTACTACAAGTTCAAGCTGACTCGCAAGGTGCTGAGCCTCTTTGTGCAAAAGCTGGGGAACCTGATGTCCCTGGACATCTCTGGCCACATGATCCTGGAGAACTGCAGCATCTCTAAGATGGACGAAGAGGCAGGGCAGACTAGGTGGGGACCAACCTGCCATGGTTGCCAGCAGGGTGTCCAACAAGCATCCCTATGCCAGGTCCTATGCTGGGTGCTGGAGATAAAGAAATGAATCAGGCCCTGCCCTTTTGAGTCTGTATGAACTAGTAGGGATAGAGGAGCCATTATTAGGACCGCAGTAGGGGAGGCACAGGGCTGTGGGTTTGCCCTGAGGATCAGGATGGAGGAAGGAGGAATGACATCCAAGCTGTCCTGAAAGCTCCTGAGTTTGCCAGAGGAAAGGTATCCCAGCAGAAGGAACAGCATACACAAAGGCTGGAAGGTACAAGCTTGAGGAGTGACCAGGAAATTAGGATGCTCAGACTGGCTAGAGATGGGTGGTGACTGGATGGGCCAGCAGTATCTGCCATGTATTAGGTTTCACAGCAGATAGGTTACTTCCTGGCTTGTTTGGTTGAGAGATCTGATTTAAACCCATCCAGCTATAATTGGCTATAAGCCCTACCCCCAGCCATACTTTCACAGGGTTTGGTTGATTGGTGTGTCTCTTCATGATTGTTGGTTGAACTTTACATAAAGGTAATAATACATCCTCACTAGAATGGTACATAGTATTTTCCAAAGATGGCTGCAACAATATCTCCCATCCCACATGTTATACAATGTGACCTTGCTACCCTTCCATCAGGAGGTGTGGATCTATGTCCTCTGTCCTTAAAAAGCAGGAAAAAAAAAAAAAAAAAAAAGATGAGGCAGGAAGGCCTAGAAGAGGGCCCCAAGTAAATGCTTAGTTACCCCCAAGGAGAAGTTCTCCTAAACCCAGGGCAGCCCCAGTCCATACGCCACTGACCCTGACACCCTCTTCCCCCAGCATTGAGCCTTCCAAGAGCAGCATCATGCCTTTCCGGGCCCTGAAGAGGCCACTGCAGTTCCTAGGGCTCTTCGAGACCTCTCTGTGCCGCCTCACACACATTCCCGCCTACAAAGTGAGAAAGGGAGTCGGGGAGGGGAGGCATAGGGAGCCCTGGGACCAGGGAAGGGGGCGGGATGGGGGCCCCAAGGTGTCTGCCCTGGACCTAGAGATGGAGCTGGCATCTGGGGATCCCCCAGTTAGCTTCTTCCTGGTGGTTTTGAGCATGTTCCATTTCCAGGTAAGTGGTGACAAAAACGAGGAGCAGGTGCTGAATGCCATAGAGGCCTATACGGAGCACAGGCCTGAGATTACCTCACGGGCCATCAACCTGCTTTTTGACATCGCGCGTATCGAACGTTGCAACCAGCTTCTTCGGGCCTTGAAGGTCAGCCTCAGCCCTAGGGGTCCTCGGTCTCCTGTCCATCCCCACTTGGCAGGTGTTGGACTTGGTTGAGCTGTGTGCCCAGAGCCCCCATCTCTTCTCTGCACCTCTTCCCCAGGACAGGAGCAGTCCTACCCCCCTGAACCCCAGGCCTGCAGGGCCTTATTCCAGCACTGTCTTTTTCCCAGAACTGTGGCCCTGCCCTAGTCTCTGCCCCCAGCCCTCACTTCTGCTCTCAGAGAACAGGATTGGGGAAAGCTGTACCCCAGAGGACCTCTCCAGGCCCACTTGCAGAGCCCTAGGCCTGGCCTTGCACAACTCTAACAGGACTTGCCAACCCAGGCCTACCCTGTCTTCATATAGCTGGTCATCACAGCCCTCAAGTGCCACAAGTATGACAAGAACATTCAAGTCACAGGCAGCGCTGCCCTCTTCTACCTGACCAATTCCGAGTACCGCTCAGAGCAGAGCATCAAGCTGCGCCGACAGGTCATCCAGGTGGTGCTGAATGGCATGGAATCCTACCAGGAGGTGACGGTGAGCCCCCTGCCCACTATGGCCCTGCATGCTCTGGCCCAGCCACCCCTCCTCCTGTTCACCCTGTGTCCCAGCCTCACAAACCTAGTCCCTCATGAGGCCATGCTTGTTCGAACCCTTTTTTGCCTGGCTCTGTACTGCCCCCACCCCCACCCCTCTTACCCACTGCTCACTCCCAGACTCTGGGACCTGACATTCAAGACCCTGTAACCTGGCCCCACCTGACCAGTCCCCACCTGACCAGTCCATTACCCACTGCCACCCTCCACTCAGGGACCCTGTTCCTCTGCTCAGGCTGACTCCTCAGCCCTTCTGCCCAGTAACGCTCTGCTGGGTGGGGGATTGTTTTCCAATAGCTGATTTTATTATAAAAGTGACAAAAATTTTTACCTTAGAAAATTTATAATTACATATATAAAGGAAAAAAAAAAACAATCCCGCCACCCAGAGATAGCCACTATTGATGTTGGATACCTGTTGTTCTGGATTTAGCCTGTGCATGTTTATTTAGTAGATGGGGTCATTCTGCACTTACTGTTTGCATAACATAGATTTTTATTTCATCAGTGTCTTATGACTGTGAACATCTCCCATTTCACAAACGTTTTTACAACAGAATTTTTAAAATAATATTTATTTTCTATTTTCAAAAGTAAGACACCTAATGCTGAGAAAACAAATTCAAGTACCATTGACCCTTGAACCACATGGGTTTCAACCGTGCGGGTCCACTTAGATGCAGATTTTTTTTTTTTAAGATTTTATTTATTTATGTATGGGGGGGGAGAAAGAGCAGAGGAAGGAGCAAGGAAAGGGACAAGTGGACTCCATGCTGAGCACAGAACCCAATGCAGGGCTCATCCCTAGATTCCTGAGATTATGACCTGAGCAGAAATCAAGAGTCAGACGCTCAACCAACTGAGCCACAAAGGCTCCGCCTGAAAAAAAAAAAAGATTTATTTTTTTACTTGAGAGAAATCAAGCAGGAGCAGAGGGAGGGGCATAGGAAGAGAGTGTGAGAAACTCTCAGGCAGGCTCTGCCCAGCACAGAATCCCATGCAGAGCTCTTGATCTCATGACCCTGAGATCATGACCAGAACTAAAATCGAGTTGGATGCTTAACCAACAGCCACCCAGGTGCCCCTGGATGCAGATTTTATTTGACAATACAGTACAATGCCAATGTATTTTCTCTTCCTTATGATTTTCTCACATTTTCTTTACTTTAGCTTACTTTTTTTTTTAATCTTTTTTTTTAAATTTATTTATTTATGATAGTTACAGAGAGAGAGAGAGGCAGAGACACAGGCAGAGGGAGAAGCAGGCTCCATGCACCGGGAGCCCGATGTGGGACTCGATCCCGGCTCTCCAGGATCGTGCCCTGGGCCAAAGGCAGGCACCAAACCGCTGCACCACCCAGGGATCCCTACTTTAGCTTACTTTATTATAAGACTACAGTACATGATACATACAATACACAAAATATGCTAATTGGCCATTGATGCTTATCAGTAAGGGGTTCTTGAAGTCCACAGTAGGCTATTAGTGGTGAAGTTTTGGGGGGAGTCAGAAGTTACAAGCGGATTTTCAGCTGCAAGGGAGTGGGTGGGGAGGAGGCCAGTGCCCCAACTGTCAGGTTGTTCGAGGGTCAGCCGTAATATGAAAATGTGTTAACTACAGAGTGAGAGTTGTTCACAGTCCAGCTCGCCTCCCCCTCACAGCTGGGTCTAACCATTGTTTTCTAGTTGTTGTTGTCAGCAGAGTGTTCAGTATCCTCACCCAGGGAAGGCCGCTCTGGTGCCAACTGTGCGCTAGAGCTGGGAGGCAGTGGCCAAGCCCTATCCCCATTGGCCCAGGCTCCGGTTACTGAATCAGCCTGGGTGGTTGAATATTTAGGTTACTTTCTTATTATTTGCTATTTCAAATAAGGTTTTGCTGACTATACTCCATTGATTATCCTTCAAATACATGACTAAAAGTGGAATTGCCCAAGCAATGAATGGATAGGTGTATTTTTAAAGCATTTGGGATGTATTCTCGAATTAACCTCCAGCAAGGCTTTGGTAGAGATATATAGCCTCTGCAAGGATGAGAAGACCTGCTTTTCCAATGCCTTTAAACTCCAGGGTTTAGAGTAGCTATTTTCTACGTTGAGATTGATTTTATAACCAGGAAAAAGGGGTGTCTTTTTTGGGGAAAAAAATGCTAGTTGAAGACTCCCAAACAAAATAATAAACTCTGTCAGGGGCGCCTGGGTGGCTCAGTGGTTGAGCATCTGCCTTGGGCTCAAGTCATGATCCCAGGGGTCCTGGAATGGAGTTCTGCATTGGGCTCCCCGCAGGGAGCCTGCTTCTCCTTCTCCCTCCACCTGTGTCTCTGCCTCTCTCTCTCTCTCTCTCTCTGTGTCTCTCATGAATAAATAAATAAAATCTTTAAACCCTATCAGAGAAATGAAAATTAAAATAATGATAGATCACATTTCATTTCAAGAGACCAATGGTCCCCAATATTGACGGGAGTCCGTAGAGAGCACTTTTGCCTACTTCCCACTGGTAAGGTATGAACAACTGGCAGAATTTGCCAAAACTGTAAATGCATTTATCTTTGGGCCTATGTATTCCACAATTCAAATGTTTTTAGAGGAAAAATATATAATACATCCACCTTTTTAAATTAAAGAAAATTAGAGAAAACCAGAATGTTTTAGCAATAGGGACCTGGAAAAGTAACATACAGTCCATCCACACAGTGTGAAAAAATGTCCACTGTATATTGATAAGTGAAAAGTTTTGGACCAATATATATAATATCTTTTTTTTCCGTCTCCTCTCCCCCAAGTATATATTTGCATGTGCATAATAGAAAAATCTAGAAGAATGTGCACCAAACTTTTAACAGCCATTACTTCTAGGGAATAAAGTGAGAGACTTTAACTTTTCACTCAAATACTACTACTTGAACGTTTATAGTGAATAAGTATTAGCTCTTGTAATTTAAAATACATTTTTTTCTCAAATTAAAAAATATATATATATTTTGGGGAAAAAAGAGATAACTAAGGGTGATACATCTCTAAGTTACATAATTAGGGATGCCTGGGTGGCTCAGCGGTTGAGCGCCTCCCTTCTGCCCAGGGCATGATCCTGGAGTTGCGGAATTGAGTCCCACATCAGGCTCCCAGCATGGAGCCTGCTTCTCCCTCTGCCTGTGTCTCTGCCTCTCTCTCTGTGTGTCTCTCATGAATAAATAAATAAATAAATAAATAAATAAATAAATAAATAAATAAATAATTTTTAAAAGAAATAAATAAATTATAAATTATGTAATTAATAAAATACAATGATCTCCCCAAATCTAACAAGAAAGGATGGAAAGAAATTAAATTACAGGCAAATGCTCCGAGAATACTTGAAAAAAAATTTAAAAGCCCACAGACAACACCTGGGTGGCTCATCGGTTGAGCACCTGCCTTCAGCCCAGGGTGTGATCCTGGAGACCTGGGGTCGAGTCCCACATCGGGCTCCCTGCGTAGAGCCTGCTTCTCCCTCTGCCTGTGTCTCTGTCTCTCTCTCTGTATCTCTCATATATAAAATCTTTTAAAAAATTAAGTGGCTATTAGGTCTTGGATGATTTAAAAAAAAGAAAAGAAATCAAAGATGTCCAGCCGTGTTAGGCCTCCTACTCTGCCACTGGGACCGTAAACTGGTACAGCCACTTTGGCGAACAGTCTGGAGTTGTGGTCAAGTTGAAGACATGCACGCCATGTGACCCAGAAGCCCATGTGCATGGACACCAGGATGCATGCATGAGACATTGAAGTAGCCAAACACGGAAGCCCCCTCAGATGTCCATCAACAACAGGATGGATGAATAAATCGAAGCACCTTAATGCAGTGCCAAAATGAATGCTCTTCAGCTATTCAGAACAACATAGTTGATCTTGCAAACCTATGGTTGAACAACAATAAGCAAGATGCTAAAGAATCTTTCATACAGAATAGCAGGGAGAGTAGTTCTCTATAGTGGAAGATGGGCTGATGATGACTAGGAGGGGACCTATGGGGACTTCCAGGTGCTGGCAGTATTCTATTTTCCTGACCCAGGTAGTGGTTACCTGGTTACTGAAAAGCTTGTTAGCGTCATAAATGCTCGTAAAACTACACATTTGTGTTCTATGCCCTCTTATGTATGAAGATTATGTTTCACTCTTTTTTTAATTTAAAAAAAAAAAAAGCCTTGGAGTCTCCTCTTCCAGAAAGCCTTCCTAGACCACCACAGTTCTGGGTGATCTCACATGCCTTGAGAGCACCCCATAAAGCCCAGCTCCCAGTCTGACCCTGACTGCTTCACTTGTGTCCCGGCCCAGGTCCAGCGGAACTGTTGCCTGACCCTCTGTAACTTCAGCATCCCCGAGGAGCTGGAGTTCCAGTACCGCCGGGTCAACGAGCTCCTGCTAAGCATCCTCAACCCCACGCGGCAGGATGAATCCATCCAGCGCATCGCTGTGCACCTGTGCAACGCCCTGGTCTGCCAGGTGGACAATGACCACAAGGAGGCTGTGGGGAAGATGGGCTTTGTCGTGGTGCGTGCCCTCGGGCTGCCCTGCCTCCCCTTTCTCCCTCCCTCCTAGCCAGCCTTTTCCAGAGCCCTCTACTGCATGCTGGATTTAGGCTAGACCAAAGAAAGACTCTCCTCACCTTGAACCTGATTTATGTCCCTAGAGATTTGCTCTGCCTAGAGCACACTGGCACCTTCTCCTGGCCACTCCAGCTGCCCATTGGGTCTCCCACCGTCCAAGCCACTCCTGGCTCCTCAGACCAGGTCCCCTGTTAGGTCTTTCTCACTAAGTGTCTGTTTAATATTGGCCTCCCCAGTGGGTTGTGAGTTCTGGAGGGAAAGACACCATCTTTGTTCCTTCTCCCGTCACACCATCCCCAGCACTTCCTAGTGTGCGGCCTAGGATGCACAGTGGAGAGGTAAGTATTTGCTGAAGAACAGAAGGAAAGAATGAGGAAGGAGTATCTAGCCTCCTCCTTTTATTTTGTCACTGGACAGGCTGGAGCCCACAGAGGGGAGGGGCCCAGACCCAAAGCTACACGGGGAACCAGGGTGCAGCTGGGACTAGCACCCAGGCCTTCAGATGCTAGGGACCAAGTCTATGTGGTTTGTACCTCTTCAAACAGCTCCCCCAGACCAGATAAGGCAGATTTGGTCTCGTCAGGATGCATTAGCCAGGAGTAGAAGTGCTGACTCTCCTCTCTCCATCTTGGTTCTTGGGGGACACAGTAGCTCTTGAGCCAAGCCCTGCCTGTGTCCCCATTCCCCCCAGCAAGTTTTCTTCTTTGCCCACAGACCATGCTGAAGCTGATTCAGAAGAAGCTGCTGGACAAGATAGTAAGTCAAGTCTTCATGAAGCCACTCTGACCTTCCCTAGCCTGAGAAGGGGTGGTTTGCCCCTGGAGGATACCCATATTTTGTCAGGGGATGCCCTCATGGGTGCCAGGGGCCTGCACGGCCCTCCAGGTGAACCATGCTGAGCACCCCCCACCCTTCAGTGTGACCAGGTGATGGAGTTCTCCTGGAGTGCCCTGTGGAACATCACAGACGAGACACCTGACAACTGCGAGATGTTCCTCAATTTCAATGGCATGAAGCTATTCCTGGACTGCCTGAAGGTACTGCCCATCTCCAGTGGCAGCAGCCTCCTTAACCACCCACATGGCCACTCTTCTGTCCTTAGGCATCCTACCAGCCAGATCTATCAGCAACCCCTCTCCCCCTGGTTCCCACAGAAGGGCGGCAGGGGCCGACTTACAGGCCCACACCTCCTTAGAGCCCTCCCTCCAAGGGAAAACCCAGTCCCATCATTCTCTGCACCAATTTCTCAGACTGCCCACAGTCTGGCCGGGGTCCACTGGACAGCATTCTGACCAGTAGGACAGTCTTTTAAAACTCATCCTTGGGGCACCTGCCTGGCTCAATTGGTAGAACATGTGACTCTTGAACTCAGGGTCGTGAGTTCAAGCCCCACATTGGGCATAGAGCTTACTTTTTAAAAAATAAGGAGTAGCAATTCTAAAAATAAATAAAACTCGTTTTCTTACTTTAGTTTTTATAAATTTTCCCTTAAACTAATATTTTGAGTTTTTGGCAAATAGAACCACATTTGTCCTAGTTGGAAGTTTATAGGTCAGATCTCGACTCAGCCTTTGATTTTGTAGCAAGGAGTCCTCACCATTTTAAGCCATATGGTATAGGGGATCCCTGGATGGCTCAGTGGTTTGGCGCCTGCCTTTGGCCCAGGGCGCGGAGTCCGTGTCGGGCTCCTGGCATGGAGCCTGCTTCTCCCTCTGCCTGTGTCTCTGCCTCTCTCTCTCTCTTTATGTCTATCATGAATAAATAAACCTTTAAAAAAAAATCCATACAGTATATACCCAGTGCTGTACTAGGTACACTAGAAGGTATGAGGGCAGGCTGTTGCTCCCCCTCTTTGTCTGGTTGGAATGGCCAGATACCCATAAGGTTTCTAGGTTAACAATACCAGAACTTCAAAACAAAAATCAAACCAGACACTAAGTGCTAATTGAAGTGGCCCCATTGGCTCTCATTTTGCCAGGAATTCCCAGAGAAGCAGGAACTGCATCGGAATATGCTAGGACTCTTGGGGAATGTGGCAGAGGTGAAGGAGCTGCGGCCTCAGCTAATGACTTCCCAATTTATCAGTGTCTTCAGGTGGGTATTTCTTTCCTTTCTCTTTTTGCCTTGGCTGCCAGGATGTTCAGGGCTCTGGTCTGTGTTCAGCTGCAGCAACTGCTCTCTGCCTAAGTTTCTGTTAGAAATGTCCCCTTGCGTCCAAGTCCCTGCTCCGCTGTGTTGAGTATACTTGGACCCAAGCTCGAGCTTGTAAATAAATGCTCGTGTGTTTGCAAAAAAAAAAAAAGAAAGAAAGAAATGTCCCCTTGTGTCTACATGTGGTTTCTTTCAAGCCTCCATAAATGATCCTCTTGTAGCTGTGTCTTCAGCGACCTCAGATCTTTAGAAGTCACTTGGGTATGGATAATAGAGAAATCAGTGATACCTCTGGCACCTGGTCTATAAGCTGGGGTCCAGCAGCTGGGGTCTGAAGAGGGACTTGGAGGGATTTTTCTCTCTTCTTGGCAGCAACCTGCTGGAGAGCAAGGCTGATGGGATCGAGGTTTCCTACAATGCCTGCGGCGTACTCTCCCACATCATGTTTGATGGGCCTGAGGCGTGGGGCATCTGTGAGCCCCAGCGAGAGGAGGTGGAGGAGCGCATGTGGGCAGCCATCCAGAGCTGGGATGTCAACTCTCGGAGAAACATCAATTACAGGTGCGGGGTGGTGTGTGGGCGGGGTCCATGGGGAGACAGGTCACTCATGCCCAACGAGGCCTGGGGAGAGCCTCCTGCCTTCCTTCTAGTCCCCTTTACAGCTCTCGCTGAGGCACAAAGCTCACGCACAGCACACAGCACACATCTTACCCATAAGGCTGGGCACGTCTTTCACACACATCAACACCTGTGTGGATGCAAAGTTTGCCATTGACAAACATTTGAGACATGTTTACCTGTGGGAAGAAAGAAGAGGAAAATACAAACACACTCTAGGAAACAGAACAGAAACCACTCATGAGCTCGTTCCCGGAAAGAATCTCTGCTCACAGTGTGGCGCCTCCCTTCCCAGCAGTTTCCCTCTACTCTGATTTAATTGTTTACAATGCAGCTAGTGTCAGGTCTTCTAGGGCATGGGTCTCTCTCCTTGTTCTATGACTGGGTCACTTTCTGGGTGCGGATGAGCCATCTTGTCCTGATTGACATTGACATTGAAAACCCATATTGGGAGAATTGGACCCGTGTGGCTTTGCTGATGCTCTGGTGACAGCTGTTCCCAAGGAAATGTGAAGGGGAATCACTGGCCCAGGGGCTTTGCACGTACATTTTTCAGGCTCAGACCATGACTCCAGATAGCCTGCAAAGGCCATTATAAGAAGTACAGTCACACTTCTGTTCCTCAGGGTACTTCTCTCTGTCTCCCCAAGAATGGGTCTCTCGTCCTTGCCAAGCTCCCCTATTTCTACACCACCTGATCTATGTCCCTCCTACCTCCCTTACATGCCCATGCTCCTGACCTCTCTCACTAGCGAGCTCCCTCTGTGGAGCCTGAAGGCCAGATGCCTCTGCCTCTGCTGCATCCTACTAGCCTGCTCATGGGTGGCCTGTGGAACCCTCCAGGGAGGAGAGCCCTCCAATAGGAGAAGATGCACTCCCCCACCCCCTGGCATTAGAAGTGACTTTGATCTCTCTTTCTACAGGTCCTTTGAGCCAATTCTTCGCCTCCTTCCCCAGGGCATCTCCCCTGTCAGCCAGCACTGGGCCACCTGGGCCCTGTACAACCTTGTGTCTGTCTACCGTGAGTACACACTTGCCCTTTGTTCAGACACAGGGATGCTCACCTGGTTGCGAGCCAACTTGTCCTCAGGGAGCTCATAACCCGGGTGAGGAGTTCTAAGAGAGGTGGCCCCGGTGTCTGTGCCTAGGAGCACAGCCCTCCCCTTTCCAGCATCTGTGGCATGTCCAGCATAATGGTGGGGCCTGCCTCATCACCAGAAGCAAGCCTAGCAGGCCAGACAGCCCATCCAGAGTTCCCAGACAGCTTTCTTAATGCCGCCTGCTTCCACATAAGTGAATAGTCAAAAATCTCCAGGCCTTCTGGAAGACAGAGTAAGACCAACTCAAAGAACTAACCCCTGAGGAAACAGACTTCCAAGGGAACAGGAGAGGACTTTAAAACAATTCTAACTTTTTTTTTTTTAAGATTTTATTTATTTATTCGTGAGACACAGAGAGAGAGGCAGAGACACAGGCAGAGAGAGAAGCAGGTTTCCCGCAGGGAGCCTGATGCAAAACTCGATCCCAGGACTCCAGGATCACACCCTGAGCTGGGTCAGACACTCAACCGCCGAGCCACCCAGGCATCCCCAATTCTAACTTTATTCCTCAAAGAGCATCCCATCCTCCCATAGAAGAGCCTGAACCATCCTCTGCCAAGTGGCTCTGGCAGGGAGAGAAAGAAGGTAGAGCACCAGGAGAGCTTGATGGCAGGACAGGTTTGACCATCGTTCTCTCTCCTACTGGTTATGTGAGGTTATTTAACCTCTCTGGGCCTCAGTTTCCTCCATAGAATGGGGACAGGATTAAGGCCTACCTCATAAGATTGATGTGAAAAGAAAACCAGCATAAAGCGCCCAGCCTGGGGCCTGGATCCTGCTCAGTCCCGTTAACTGGCAGAGTGAATCGGAGTGCGGGCTCTGGGGGCAGATACCTGGCTTCAAACCATGGCTCTCCCACTTGCTGTGTTACTTTAAGCAGGTTTCTCAACCTCTCTGTGCCTCAATTTCCTCATCTTTAAAATGGGATAAAAATGGGATTTCTGTCAAATAAGGTATGTAAAGTGATTGGAACAGTGCTTGACCCATACCAACTCTTCAATAAGCATTACCCTTTTTCATTACTACTTGAGGTTAGTGTTACCAGACTACCAGCACCAGACCTCAGAGAGGCACTGTTGTAGTATAGACAAAAGAGCCCTGAGCTGAGACTCCTTTGGACAAGCACCAAGAATGACTTTGGATGAATTGCTTCATCCCTTTGAACCTCAGTTCTTTCATCTGTAAAATGGAGAGCATAAAAGTAGCTCTGACTACATAGGGGCAGGGGTGGTGGTGTTCCACTGAAATGCCCATGTTCTCCATGGAGCATAAAGCCCTGGATCCTGAGCACTAGAATGTGCTTTATTTGTGTGAACCGTAAACCACCCAATAATAGGAAGGAATGCTGGTTCCAGCCTGGCTGGCCACCAGAATCACCTTGTAGTATATTGTTAAAAATACAGGGCAGCCCCAGTGGCCCAGTGGTTTAGCGCCGCCTTCAGCCCGGGGTGTGATCCTGGAGACCCAGGATCGAGTCCCGCGTCGGGCTCCCTGCACAAAGCCTGCTTCTCCCTCTGCCTGTCTCTCTCTCTCTTTCTGTCATGAATAAATAAATAAAATTAAAAAAAAAAACAAATAAATACAGGTTCCTGGGTCTGTTGATTCAGAATACTTGAGGGCAGGGCTTGGGAATCTGTATTTTTACAAAAACTTCTCAGAGGATAGAAGCCACTAGTATGGCTGTTACTTCCCTTGGGGTGAGCTGTGGAAAGAAAGAAATGTGGCTGCGTCCCAAAGTAGCCTTTTTCAAGGACTCACCCCTTGTTCCCCCAGTGGACCCAAGAATCCCAACAGACGGTTCCCTTGTGCAGCAGCGCCTTCACTGCCCTCCCCCAGGCCTGTGTATCCACCCCCCTACTCCCCTCTCCTCACCCCTACACACCCCCACCCCAGGGCATCCTTCACAGCAAGGGTGGGTTCTGGGCCACAGGCTGCTGGAAGACCAGCCTGATCCCCTGTCTGCCCCTCCCTGCAGCGGACAAGTACTGCCCCCTGCTGATCAAAGAAGGGGGGCTGCCCCTGCTGAGGGACATGATCAAGATGGCAACTGCTCGGCAGGAGACGAAGGAAATGGCCCGGTAAGAGACAGCCAGTTTTTCTGCTTGCAGCCTCAGTGTGGGGGAGTGGGGGCCACTCGGGCAACTCAGGGTGGAGTGTGGAGGTGGATAGTGTACTGCTTTCCAGCAGGGGCCTCCCTCAGTGTCATTTGGCCACAGTGTGGCCAGAAACTAGCTCACCCAGCTCCATGAGGAGCATCACTGCCCTCCTGTAAACTTCGTTTTCTCTTACTCCCAATGATTTCCATCCTCTCCCCCTGGCCCTTACCAAGTCAGCTCAAAATTCATCATTTTTGGCCAAAGACCTTCCAAAGAAAGAGAATACTGTGTGATAAAGTATATTCTAGAGAACTGGCGGGCGAAGGCAAATGGGTTTGCACAGGGCAGAGTTGCCAGGGCCAGCTGCTATGCGGTTTCACTCCCGTGCCTGAAACCCCATCATCCTTGATCTCGCACCGTTCCGGGTATGAGCGACTCTCAGGAATGCTGCATGTGGCATCAGCAGTAACAACCTTGCTTCCTCCAGGATCCATTCCAGAAGGGAGCACAGTTACATTGACCCCAGTTCTGAGCCCGGTGTAGAATCAGGAGTATCAGGAGCAGGGATCTGGGACTCAGAAGCACCCAAACAGGGACTCACTGGGCTGTGCAGCATCTGCCGTTTCTGCAGTTCCTTTAGCAAAAGGCGCTTCATAAACAATAATTGACAGATTCCTCTCAGTTTGAGAATGGTAAAAATGAGTGGTTCTCAAATGTAATCTCCCTGAAGAATCACCTGAAAAGGTGTTAAAAATGCACAGGCCCATCCTAGATTTTCTTTCCCAGTAGATCTGGGATTGGGGCCTGGGAATATTCATTATCAACAGGGATCCCAGGAGATTTGAGAAGCTGGGTAAGACTGACCCGTAACCTACTCCAGTTCCTCTGAACATCTCTGTAAGACCTGAGACATGTATCCCAGCTGGCCGGCTTGTCTGAATGAGGTTGTGACACCAAGGGGAGCTCAGAAGTCATTCCGCCCATCCCACTCCTGTACCACTCTGGGCACCCCTTACTTCCTAAAAGGCAGTAGGCACCTCTTTAGCACATGGAGGCTACAGTGAACACCACTCCTACCTCCAACCAACTCAAAGGCATAGCGTTGAGCCGGAAGGCCATCCGAGGTCCCAGGTGATACCTAACTGCAGTAGGGCAGTGGTTCTCAAGGGTCAGTCTGGAGGGGGCACAAGACTGTGGCTCTGAGCACCAGTGGTGGTTCCCAAGACCATGGTGCTGGGCCTGGCCTGGCCGCGTGGAGGGTGTCAGGAGCCCTATTGCTGGCATGGCTGCCCCAGCCCCACCCGGACCTCCTCGAGATCGGGATCTCTGGGCAAATCTGACATGCAGGCAGTTTGGAGATCACTAGTAGGCTGCCTGGGTAGGTAGGGGGAAAGTGAAGAAAGCAGGTGGTGCTCAAGAAAGGAGCAGAGAGGGTTGTGAAGGTCAAGCCTGAGCCATTTCAGGGGAGCCCCTAGCCAGAGATGCCCTGGGGCTGAGAGGTAAGGAAGGGGGTCCCAGGGAGGAAGGAGGGGAGCACAGGGGCCTGATAGTATTGGTGGCCACAGGTGCCATTTCCTAGGCACTGGGCAGGAATCTCCTCAGTCAGTGTCAGCATTACTGTGGACATTTGTTAGCAAACCCATTGGCCTCATCAGCCAGGAGGGGCCAGGCCCACCCGACCCAAGACTGCCCTCTGATCCTCTCTCTCCTGTGGTCTCCAGCAAGGTGATTGAGCACTGCAGTAACTTTAAAGAGGAGAACATGGACACGTCCAGATAGAGGCCTCTGCCCCTACGGCCACCACGGCTCTGGACCACAAGGCCAGGAGGAAGCTCTCAAGCAGCCCAGCTGGCAGACCCCCACCGGGGAGCCTCCCGCTGGATGAAGGGACACAGGGGGACTTTTGCACAACCGACGCTTTTCCTTAACATTAGTGAGATATATATATATTATATATATATATATTATATATATATATATATATATAATTTTTTTTTGGTTAGGAAGTGTGAAGTTTTGTGTGTATGATTTCTGTACAAAAACAAAAGAAACACTCCTTGAGTCCCCGCAGCTTCCTCGGCCACCTCAAGCCCCAACTCCAAGCCTTCATTGCTGCCACTCACTCCTACTCCCCTCAGACTAAATGCCTCTAACGTTGTGAGTCTGGTCCTTTCCCAGTGACCTCAGACCCTGGCCTCGCTTCCCATTAGGAGAGGCAGAGGGCTTTTGACAGCCCACTCCAGCACCCCAACCCACCCGTCAAAGCCTGAGAACCCCATCTGGGCTCCTGGGTATGGCCGATGGGGTTTGGGATGAAAACCAGCCCCACTGGGCCTCCTGAATGCCTTGGTGCTCCCAGCCACGGGCCGTCTGGGGCAAGGAAGTGAGTGCCCAGGCCCAGGCAGCCCCAGCCCCAGAGGACCCTCAGGAGCGGGGCTCCCAGGGGCCCCGCCGTTCTCTGGTCAGGCCTGCCTGAGGCCACGCTGCTATGGAGGCTGCCTCCTGGTCTCCCACCAGGTCCCAGGCTACTGAAGGCCCCAGCCCAGGGCTGGTCAGAACTCAGGCAGATTCCACTGCCCCTTCTGCCAAACATATTCAGCACCCACCCCGGCCCTGGAAGCCAGCACCGCCAGGGCCAGGGGCTTGTTCCTCACTCCCCAGCCCTTCCCCTGCCCGCAGCACCCATGGTGCCCCAGCACCCCACCAGCAGAACTGAGCCGGCCTCATTTGCCATGCCCCCTCACCTTCCCCGCTGCCCGGAGGACCCCACACTTCTCTCAGGCAGGAGGTCCCCACTCCAGCTGGACCTGCAGCAACAGGCAGCTGCCTCCAGACCAGCACTGGGCACAGCCTGCAGTGGCCCCACGTGGCCCTTCTGAGCCCCTCTTCCCTGCCCCCAGGCTACCTTGGGAGCCTCTGTGCTGTGTTTCAGAGAAGTATGAGCTACAAATGTATCTTGAAATATCTTGTGGTCCTCCCTTGACGTAACTCCGAATTGCTTCTCTGGAGACAGGCAGTGGTGAGGAGGCCCCTCCAGAACAAGGCACTAGGGAAGCAAGGCCGACTCTGCAGGCACCCCCTCGGGGATGACCTCTCTTCCTTCTTCTTTCCCTGGGCCTGCTTTTGGACTCTCCTGGCATTTCTGCCTCGTGACAGAACAGGCTGGATGAGCAGTCCAAGGGAGAGACACCAGGCCTTCTCCCCTGAAGTCTGTCCCTGCCAGCCCCGGGAAGGGGGCGGCTGCCCTGTGCTTCCCAAGCTCGGCAGACAGGCCACATCTGCCCCTCCCCTCCGTGTTCACCTGGCGTGAGCCAGTGCCTGGGCAGAGCTCACATCGCGTTGCTTTACCACCTGGGGCCTGGGTAAATGTACTTTGGGATGTCACAGAAATACATTTTTGTGCAAAGTGGAAAGAGCAGTGTCTTTTTTGCAAAAGGGGTGGGGTCAGGAGAGGGGCTGGAGCCATTTCAAGCACTGGGCCTTGAAGGAGGGGACCTGCAATGGGGAGCATGCATCGGGTGGATTTGTGTGCCCAGCTTGGGGACAAGTGGCAGATGGGGCTGAAGGACCTGCCTCCCCTCATTCTCTGCACTCTCCCGTGCCCCGACACTGGGATACAGCTGCAGCAGCCCCACAGGCCACCTGCCTGGGGTGGTGCAGTCTGATGGTAGACACAATGTTCTGTGTGAGCACGGAGCAGAGAGAGCACCTCCTGGGGCCGGTAGGAGTAGAGTGGGGCCCTAGGAGACAGAAGTTAGTTGGACAACTGTTTCTGTGAGGGAAGGGCACCTTCAGCCTGGTGGTAAGAGGCGTGGTGTCCCTGAGCAGGCAGGGAGGGCTTCTCTTGAGCCGAGACCTGTGAGCTGGAGCCAGTAAAAGAAGGCTGTCAGGGGGTGCCTGAGCCACTCAGTCGCTTGAGCGTCTGACTCTTGATTTTGGCTCAGGTCATGATCTTGGGGTCGAGGGATCAAGCTCCAGTGGGGAGTCTGCTTGAGATGCTCTCTCTCCCACTCCCTCTGCCCCTCCTCTCTAAAATTAATAAATAAATATTAAAAAAAAAAAAAAGACAAAGCTTCCAGGCTGGCTATGGGTAAGCTGCGGAAGGAACACTGTCGACAGAGGGCTCAGCTAGAAGGGCTTTACAGGGAGAGCGGTTAAGCACCTCCCTGCAGCTGTAGCAGAGCAAAGGAATTAAGGCACAAGCAGGGAGAGACGGAGAAGTAGCTGGGAGGGTGGCTTTGCCCTCCAGGCTCCTGAGGTACTTCCAAGGCTGCACCCAATTGAGGAGAGCTGTTCCCCAAAGATGCCAGGTGTGTGTGCCTTGACCAAACTCTAGCCACGCTCCCCTGAGGCCTCTTCTCAACTAGGCCACAAACTTGGCCTATAAGAGCCCTACTACGGGCTCTTACCGCAAGTGATTTTGTCCATCTCCCTCCCCTACATTAAAACAACCACTTGGGCACCTGGGGTGGCTCAGTGGTTGAGCGTCTGCCTTTGGCTCAGGGAGTGATCCCAGAGTCCCAGGATCAAGTCCTGCATCCGTTCCCCACAGGGAGCCTCCTTCTCCCTCTGCCTATGTCTTTGCCTCTCTCTCTGTGTTTCTCATGAATAAATAAAATCTTTAAAAAACAAATTTTACTGTTTGTCTTAGCCACCACCTGACCAGAGGCCCCCCCACACTACCCTGTCTCTGAGCATTTACTAGAAGGGGTTTACAATTGTGAATCCTTCCTCTGTCCTTTAAAAATGTATTTGTGGGGGATCCCTGGGTGGCGCAGCGGTTTGGCGCCTGCCTTTGGCCCAGGGCGCGATCCTGGAGACCCGGGATCGAATCCCACGTCGGGCTCCCGGTGCATGGAGCCTGCTTCTCCCTCTGCCTGTGTCTCTGCCTCTCTCTCTCTCTGACTATCATAAATAAATAAAAAATTTTAAAAAAAATGTATTTGTGTCTCCTACAACTCAGGAGACCCGAAAGCCATTCCTTCAAAGAGGAAGGATCCAGAAGGATCAGGCCTCTGTCTCCCAGTCCCTATGGGAGGACAGGCACCTAACTTCAATTACTGCCAGCTGGCACACACAGCTGGTCTACTCAGCATTACACTGACCAACCTTTGGTGATTTTTCACTTCTCTGAGACACTGCCGTTCCTTCCTGCTCCCTTTGTTTATGTATTTATTAGATTTTATTTATTTATTCATGAGAGACAGAAAGAGAGGCAGAGACATAGGCAGAGGGAGAAGCAGGCCCCCTGCAGGAAGCCCGATGTGGGACTCGATCCCCGCATCAGGGATCAAGCCTTAAGCGGAAGGCAGACGCTCAGCGGCTGAACCACTGAGGCGTCCCTCCTGCTCCCTTTAAAACATCCATTCAGGGACGCCCAGGTGGCTCAGCAGTTAAGTGTCTGCCTTCTGGCTCAGGGCGTGATCCTGGGGACCTGGGATCGAGTCCCACATCGAGCTCCCTGCGTGGAGCCTGCTTCTCCCTCTGCCTGTGTCTCTGCCTCTCTCTCTGTGTGTGTCTCTCATAATAAATGGATGAAATCTTTAAAAAAAATAAAAATAAAACATCCATTCACTTCTGTACAGATCAGAGTTGAACTCACTTTACACTGCAATAGCATATTACTGATTAGAATCTGTCCTTACCACTTTAGTGTCTGACTTTGTCTTTCAAACCAGCACAGGGCCTGACACGTGGAAGCTGCAGAATGATTTAAGTGTTTCCATTCAGCATACTAAGTCATCCATGGCAGTAACCAAGACTGAGTTACAAGTGACTCAACTCAAATACCTACCCAGGCTAGTCAAAAGTGGGAGGGAATTCATCAAGGGAATCTAGAGGTTAACATCAGCTTCAGGAATAGCTGGATCTAGGGGCCAAGGCAATGTTACTTACACTCTTGCTCCTTCTTTCACTGCTACTTATCTCTATAAGTTGGCTTCATCCTCTCCTACCACAGTCTCCCTCCACATAGTGTAAAAACAGTTGCCTATTGCCCTTAAATCCTATCCCTTATGCAAGAGATGTGAAATAATGCCCCTTTCTCTCTCAGCATTTATACAGTAATCTTATAGAATGATTCTGATTGGCCCTGCTGAGTTACATGTCCACCGCCTAGGACCAATCACTGGAGACACTGAAAGAGAAAAGCATTGAAAGAGTTTGGCCCTCTGAAGTCGTATGCCCACATCTTGTCTCCTCTTACTCTGTGGAGTGAGGGACACAGTTCCTCTAGAACCATATGGGATGGGGAAGAGTCAGTTAGTTCTCCAACAGATAAGGGGATGCTGAGCTGACAAAACAGATATCAGAAGAGTGTACTGGAGGGGCCCATCTGTTGGAGAAAGAAGGTGGATGTTGATATCAGTGGGAAGTGTGGGTGGAAAGGCAGTTCTGAACGGGGAATGCCTCGGGGACACAGTTGAAGGAGTGTGAACACTGAATGATGATGAGATTTTGTCTCAGAATAGCCCGAAGCCTCTGGCGGGCAAGTCCTTCTGGCAGGGTGAGGTGTCGGCGTATAGAGGGGGAGAGGACAGTCCCATACTAGACACTGACTGTACTTGGCATTATTTAATCCTCCCAGCCACCTTGGCGGGGGGGATGCTATCACCAGTCTTCACTATATAGACAGAAAACAGAGGTCCGAGTGGTTCAGTAACTGGCCCAAGCTCACACAGGTAGGAGCGGGCAGAGCTGGTATTTCTGACTCTGACTCCTCTTGGGCCCCTGGTACCCAGGATCTGCACCACGGACGACCACTTTGCGCTCATCCGGTTTGCAGTGTCAAAAAATGAATAGCAAGGAAGTATGGGTATCACCACAGAGCAACCGCGGGCGGGACCTGCCCCCGTAGAGATCTCAGTCATCGCATCCTTGAAAGCGGCGCAATTCCCCGACCTGCAGCCACAACCAGACACCTTGAACATGGAAGCGCCCAGGGGCCTGTACGCATGCGCGAGCCGTAAGGCTGGGGAGGGCGGGGCGAGAGCCCGAGGGGGCGGGGCCGACACTCGCGCCTGCTCCCCGGCTTTCGAAACTTACCTGCCTGGCGGGTGGGGGCTGGGGTTGGGGGAGTTACCCGCTGCGCGCGCGCCGGCCCCGCCCTCCACCTCTTCAGGCACCTGTTGGCTCGAGGGCTTCCTCGGGCGCAGCTGCCATCCAATAGACAGCCTCCCCGACCCAGTCAGGCCCCGCCCACTCCCTGGCTCCACCAATCCTCGGGCGGCCGCGTCCCCTCTCCCTCGGAGGGCCCGCCCCGCCAGGCGCCTCTTCCGGGTGGGGCCCGGGGCGGAGGAGATGGCGCCCTGGGCGCTCCTCAGTCCTGGGGTCCTGGTGCGGACCGGGCACACTGTGCTGACCTGGGGGATCACGCTGGTGCTCTTCTTGCACGATACCGGTGAGCCGGACCCCGCGCGACCCCGGACCCACCCGATCCCGCGTGATTTCCCAGACGTTTGGGTCTCCTGCTGAAAACCCCAGAAATCCTGGGATTCACCCCATTTCCGCCAGCTCCTGAGCCTCCTCCCCATCTATCATTCCAAGAGCCACCTGTCTTCTGCCTAGTACCCAGTTCATCCCTAATTAGTCCCAGCATCTTCCTGATGCCGCCAGATGCCCTGTGCATCCCAGGACTCGTCCCGCGCCCACCAGAGCCGACGACCGACCTGAGCCCCCGTCCCCCCTGATCCCGGGACCCACCCGACCCTTCCCGGGAACTGACACCCAACCGTCCCCCCGTAAGATTCCAAGGATCTAGTAGATCAAGGACTGGCATCCGGCCCACTTCAGGGGCCACCAGCTGCCCTGGTCCAGGCTCCCTGTCCTGAACACCGAGGGGAGTGGCCATACTCACTTCTTGCCCCCAGGTTCTCATCCACCCCACTGACCCGACCCGCTAACATCTTCCCCCTCTTCCCCCCTGCCAGGCTGCCTCCAACCCGAGTTCTCAGCCACCCTCCCTGCCTGCAAGGGTAGCCCCACTCCCCTCTCCTTGCTCCAGCCTCAGCTCCTGGACTGGGGGGTGTTGTCACTTTCCTCCCAAGACCTTCTCGAGCTTCTTCCACCATCTTCACCCTTCAGCCTAAAAACCTGCTCCATCTCTCCATCAAAAAGGACCCCCAACCCATCTTTCCTTCTCTGCTGCTTTTCACAATCAAGGGGCCCCAGAGTTGTCCACATTCTGTCATCTAACTGTCCTGTGCGTGCCCCTCACTCCTCACCCCCGCCCCCCCCCCCCAAATCCTGATTCACCCCCATGAGCTGGGCCTTCCCTGGCCTGGCCCTCCTCTGTCTCTATCTCATACACATATCAGACCTGGCTGGTCTCACCATCATGGAGCCAAGGCAGGGACCCCTCCTCCCTCTCCCCTACATCCAGTCAAGTCTGGCCCCTTCACCGCCTCACCCCTTATCTACCCATCTTTTTGTCTCCACTATTCCTGCCAGTATCCCTGTCTGGCTACCCTCCTCTCCC
Organism: Canis lupus familiaris; assembly: GCF_011100685.1. Taxonomy (NCBI): domain Eukaryota; kingdom Metazoa; phylum Chordata; class Mammalia; order Carnivora; family Canidae; genus Canis; species Canis lupus. Next base: position 54,966,246 of record NC_049230.1, read on the forward strand.
TCCTGGATAGGCACTCTGTCTCCAGGCTTCCCCCTGCTCCCCCATCCATCTTTTCTCCAGCAGCAGGAGGGTTTTAAGAAACAGATCTGACCCTATAACTTTCCATGGTTCCTATTGCCCTCCAGATAAAATGCAGATGAACTTTTTTTTTTTTTTTTTTTTTTTTTTGCTGGGCCCAGACTTCTCCCTCCTGTACCCTATGTAGTGTCCACACTTGACCACTCATTAAACCCCATCTCCAAGCCTTTGCTCAGCCAGGGACACAGTCCCCACCTCCAACTACACCTCCTACACACAGCTTCCTCCTGTTTGGCTCTGGCCCCAGACTCACTCTCCTCCTCCGGCCTCTCCAGCGCTGCGGCAGTGGGAAGAGCAGGGAGAGCTGCTCCTGCCCCTCACCTTCCTGCTCCTCGTGCTGGGTTCCCTGCTGCTCTACCTGGCCGTGTCGCTCATGGACCCAGGCTATGTGAATGTCCAGCCCCAGCCCCAGGTAACTGGGGTGGGGGAGTGTGTGCCTGAACCCTCTCCCTCCCACCAACAGGACACCCAAGACTGCTGTGATGGTCTCATGGCAGGATCTGTGCAGAGCGCTTTTCTGGGGGCACCTCAGTGAATCCTCTTAGCAGCCCTAGAACCCCATCCCCTACATCCGATTACCATGAGGAAATCGCCAAGGCCCAGGGAGCAGATACAAGTGGCAGAGGTCACAGGGCTTCCCTGGGGCTTCCCTGGGACCGGAGCTCTCTGCCCCACCCTACCACTCCATTATGCAGGGGATGGTTTCCCACCCATGCATACCCAGAAATGAGCTAGTCCCCAAGGAAAACCTGTGCATCTGTCTCCCAAGGGGACCCCATCTTATGCCCCATCTCCTACTTTCAGGAGGAGGCCAAGGAGGAGCAGACAGCCATGGTTCCTCAAGCCATCCCCCTTCGGCGCTGCAGATACTGCCTGGTGCTGGTGGGTGCAGGGACCTTCACGGGAGGGCGTGGGGACTGGGCCAAGACTCCCTGACCTCCTGCCCCCGTGCCGTGGCCTCATCCAGGAAGGCCTCCAGATTGAAGCCCCAGCCTCATAACTTCATCACTTCTCTCAGTGTTGGGCCCGCAGGGGAGCTGGCATTGAGCACACCTCCCTCCCTGCCCACAGCAGCCCTTGCGGGCCCGGCACTGCCGGGAGTGCCGTCGCTGTGTGCGCCGCTACGACCACCACTGCCCCTGGATGGAGAACTGCGTGGGAGAACGCAACCACCCGCTCTTCGTGGCCTACCTGGCGCTGCAGCTGGTGGTGCTTCTGTGGGGCCTGTACCTGGCATGGTGGGTTCCCCTACTGCCCTGGGTTTGGGGGAGGGCCGCAGCAATGTGCCTGCAGGGTGGAGAGAGCCAGGACTCCCTCTTCTGTCCAGGGCCTCCAACCTTCTCCCAAGAGGCCTGCCCGCCGGGGCTCCCTGGGGCCGCCCTGCCCTCCCCCAGCCTGGGTCCCCATCTCTATCCTGCCCTGCAGGTCTGGCCTCCATTTCTTCCAGCCCTGGGGGCTATGGCTGCGGTCCAGCGGGCTGTTGTTTGCCACCTTCCTGCTGCTCTCCGTCTTCTCTTTGGTGGCCAGCCTGCTCCTCGCCTCACACCTCTACCTGGTGGCCAGTAACACCACCACCTGGGAGTTCATCTCCTCGCACCGCATTGCCTACCTCCGCCAGCGCCCCAGCAACCCCTTCGACCGCGGCCTGACCCGCAACCTGGCCCACTTCTTCTGCGGATGGCCCTCAGGGTCCTGGGAGGCCCTCTGGGCCGAGGGAGAGGAGGAGGAGGAGGGCGGCAGCCAGGCTGTTTAGGAGGGCGTGGGAGGGAAGGCCACCAACTTGTGCCTGAAAACCAAACGGGCTGCACCCAGCTGCGGTCAGCCCTCGGAAAGCCTGGGGTTCTTCACTCCTGCTCGCTCCTCCCAGGCCTCAGAGCAGAGCTGAACGACAGAACCCCTGCCTCAGTGGGCAGTTCTGCCTTCCAAAGGAAGAAGGGGAGGCAGGGGACCTGTGGGGGGCTCAGGCACAAGCAACCTGGGCTTGGAGGCCCCCCACACACCAGGATGCCTCCAGTGCACAGTTTTATAAGTTTAATAATCCATAAAGCGAGTCAAGTATTAAAAAAAATACCAAACCAAACTGCTCCTCACTGCCTGCCCTTTCTGGTCCAGGTCTCAGTGAAGGAGGGAGCTGGGGTGGGGGTGAGGGAGGAGGGGACATTCTGCCCAGTGACCAAGCAACACCCCCCACAGCAGCCCCGCCGCTGCCACGTCAAGGCCCGAGACCCACAGAGAACCTGTGAGGCCCGGGCCTCCAGAGCAGGGCAAGCAGCTGGGCGGACAGGGTGGACTCGCCAGAGAGGCCGTCAGGGCCCCAGGAATCCCTCTGACACAAAGTCGAAGTCCCGGAAGGCGGCCTGCTGGCGGGCAGTCAGGGGGCTGCGGGGGTCCGGCGGGGTCAGGGCCGGTGGTAGCCCCGTGAACTCGCCCTCGAAGTAACGCAGGTCCGTAGGGCCACACAGTGTGGGCAGGAAGGGGGGCCGGACGGTACGGGCGAGCAGGGCCTGCCAGTCGGTGGTCTGGGGGCGAGGGCAGAGCTGCCTGAGATGGCAGAACAGCAGCCCACGTGGCCCCGCGCCACCGCCCACCGTGCCAGGCACCCAGGACCACTCACCCTGAAGAAAGGCTGGGTCTTGATCTCTTCTGCATCCTGCTCACCTGCCCCCAGGCGCTGCTCCGGGCACTTCTGGAGGAGCTGGGCAAAAGGACAGAGGCCCATGGAGGGCGCTTTTGGGCCCATGCACTGCCCGCCTCCCCACGTACCCCAAGTGAGCTGGGCCACAGGGCCCCCAAGAGAATGGGTGGTGAAGGGGCAGCCCGCGAGCCACAGAGCGGCAGCCCAGCCCCACCCTGCCCCTGCCCCTGCCCCTGCAGTGATTACCTTCTGAATTAGCTCGAGACCTTGCACCGATAGAAAGTGGGGATATGGGGCATCGGCATTGACGATGCAGTCAAATACCTCTTCCTCAGTGTCCCCCGGGAATGGGCACTGCGGGGAACAGAGCTCAGCAGGGTGCATGAGCCACCCCCGCCCCGCCCCAGCCTGCAGGCCCCAGCAGCCTGGGGCTGGCACTCACCTCTCCCACCAACATCTCATAGAGCAGCACACCCAAACCCCACCAGTCCACGGCCCGTGTGTAGGCCTCCTGGGTCAGCACTTCTGGGGCCAGGAACTCTGGGGTGCCGCAGAAGGTGCTTGTCCGGTCCCCAAAGCCGATTCCTGCAAACCAGCACCCACACTGATGCCGGCCTGCTGCATCTCATGCACATCACCTCAGTGGGTGTAAGAATGAACAGCCAACCCTTATGACCTCAGGTACCGAACCCCACACCGAGCCCTGCCCCATGTCCTCAGAGGTGGGAGCGGTTTCTATGCCACCCGACAGGAAGAAGTGGAGCCCCAGGCAAGTTTCCATGCTAAGGTCATGAAGGAAATGGAGAATCCGGTACCCTCTTCCTTTTTTTTTTTAATTTTATTTATTTATTCATGAGAAACAGAAAGAGAGACATAGGCAGAGGGAGAAGCAGGCTCCTCACAGGGAACCCGATGTGGGATTCGATCCCTAGACCCTGGGATCAGGCCCTGAGCCAAAGGCAGAGGCTCAATCATTGAGCTACCCAGGAGTCCCTGATGCCCTCTTCCACTCTGAGTACAGTCTCTCCCTCTGGCTAAGGGCAAGCTGTGGCTCTTTAAGAGGCTCTAGGGCTGGGCAGCCCAGGTGGCCCAGGGGTTTAGCGCCACCTTTGGCCTAGGGCGTGATCCTGGAGACAGGGGATGGAGTCCCACATCGGACTCCCTGCATGGAGCCTGCTTCTCCCTCTGCCTATGTCTCTGCCTCTCTCTCTCTCTCTCTCTGTCTGTCTCTCATGAGTAATAAATAAATCTTAAAAAAAAAAAAAAAAAAAGAGGCTCTAGGGCTGAGAAGGAAAAACCAGCATGTCCAGCTGGTTCCTAGAATGAAGGCTGGGGTGGGGGCCACTCACCAATGACCCTGCTGGCCTGTGCTGGGCAAGATCAGTGGACAGGGGATCCTGGATGGGAGGCACTCACCTTCCTTACAAAGCCCAAAGTCCGCAATCTTCAGGAAACCCTGGGCATCCAGCAGAAGGTTATCCAACTTTAGGTCCCTGAGGGTGCGGGGGCAGATCAAAGGGGCCCTGGAACATCACGGGGGAAGGCAGCTGCTGCCCCTTCACCTACGCCCCCAGCACCACCAGGGCAAGTTACCTGTAAATTATTTTCTTCTCATGTAAGAACTGCAACCCGAGGATGACACAAGCCAGGTAGAACCTGTGGGTGGTGTCGGGGGAAGCTCAGGCCCAGGCCTGCGGGGGGCAGGGCAGGGAGACACCAGGATGGCCATGGCCTGGGCATCTCTGGATGTCCCAGCCAGAGTCAGACTGGATGAGAGACCAAGGGGAGCCCACACCAGGGGTGGGGGTTGCAGAGAGCAGGTGCTTCTCCAGACAGTGGCCTACCCTTCGATTATGCCAGGAATGATGCCATGTGTTCTTACGCCTTACTCTCTCCCACATCCTCCCAGCCACCTGCAGCTGATGCTTCTCACATCTGTTTCTAAAAAGAGGAACTGACTCTAGGGCAGTGAGGCCCCTGGGGTCACATAGGTAGTGGCAGACCCAGACTCCAGAGCCTGCATTCTGGTGGGCAAGATAAACTCCAGCTGCCAGTCACTTACTATACACTGGCTCCTGTGCTCAACAATTTACAAACATTGCATCCATCTTACCCAACAAAGCTGCGAAATAGTTATCAGCCCCATTCGCAGTGACGTAAACTGAGGCCCGAGGTTACAAAGCTGTGACAGTCTATGAGAGCTGCCAACCAGCATTTGAACCGAGGCTTCCTTGACTCCACATGCTCCTCTGCTGCCGGGTACCCTCAGGGAAGCAGGATGAAGGGAGCGGGCAGAGGCAACCGGGGAAGGCTTG